>NC_134837.1:232663516-232991027 GCF_004210375.1 Tachypleus tridentatus | reverse complement strand
ATCATTCTAACATGGCTAGTAAATCCCGTGATTATTTTACCAGAAAGTTAAAAGAATTGAAAGAACAAAAAAGATACATTTTTTAAACAAGCTTCAATACCAAGCAATGCTTTGCTGGTATCCTACAAGAAGGCATACAGAGTTGCAAAAGGTAAAAAGCCATTGCAGAAGAACTCATTTTACCTACTGCAGTGGATATGGTGAACATTATGGTTGGTGACTCTGTGGGAAGACTGCTTTCAAAGGTGCCTTTATACAACAATACGATCAGTTGTAGAATCCAGCACGTGGTTGAAGCTCTCAACGATCAGCTAATTAAAGAAATGAAAGGAAAGGAATTTGGGTTACAGCGAGATGAGGTTACAGATAGTAACAGGAATGCTCATTTGAATTGCTACACATGGTTCATGGATGGTGACAAAATTGTGGAAGACCTTCTCTTTTATAAAAGTATCACTGCAGGTACAAAGACTCAAGATTTGTTTGAGATCCTTGACACTATTGTGTGTGAAAACAACTTAGACTGGACTAAGTGCATTGGTATCTGTACCTGTGGTGGTCACTCTATGTCTGGCTGTTATGGAGGATTGCAGGTGCTCATATGAAGCAAAGCTCTTGATGCAGTGGGTCCACAGAGAAGCCCTTGCATCAAAGCACCTGAGTTCTTCAATGAACCTAGTCTTGGAAACTGTGTTGAAAGTGGTGAACTTTATAAAAACTCAGTCACAGAAGGAGAGGGTTTTAAAAAACTGTGTTTGGATATGGGATCTGAACACACATCTTTGTTGTACTACTGCAGCTCGCCATGGCTCTCTCGTGGGAATGTACTGTTTGATGTGTTCAAATTATGACAGGAACTCCACCCTTTTCTTGAATAAGAAGAACATGAATGTGCTAAAAACTTTTGGATATTTACTTTTTGTTAAAATTAGAATACCTGAGTGATCTCTTCGAAAAACTGAATGCGTCGAATCTTTCTTTGCAGGGAAGCAATACGCACTTTGTGAAACTTGGAGAGAAGGTTTCAACCTTCAGAAAAAAGCTACTACTATGGAGAAGAAAAATGAATGAAGTTGGTGGCAAAGACTGTTTTCCTCCTGTTGCAGCAGTTTGTTGCATCTGTTTTTGAGGAGCGCCTAACACAACTCAGTGATTGGTTTGAAAATAACTTTCCAAAAGATGTAGAGAGGTTTGCATGGATCCAAGACACATTCAAGGCTACAGCTCCATCAGAATTTGCAGAAGAAGAAAATCTTATTGAGCTGTTCTGTGACAAGACTTTTAAAACAGTAAAAGACTAATATCTGCAGCTAAGTGCTAAAGCTCAGAAAATTCCATTTCTGCCGTCATATCTCTGTGAAACTGGTTTTTTGGCAGTTACTGTGATAAAAAGCAAGTACCAAGCGAAAATCAATGTAGAACAGGAAATGAGGGTGGCAGTGCCCAATCTGATTTGAGAACCTGTGCAGTACCCAACAGGTGCACACATCCAATTAGTAATTGTGGTTATTCAAAAATTAAATAAAAATATTATTTTTACTTTCAATTTACATGTGTTATTCTTTCAAAGGTCTACTAAGTTGTTAGGACATAAATACTTGAGTATTAAGTTGTTTGGACCTAACTATTTAATAAACAGAACTGTTAGGTTTTTCTTTTTGCCTAAGGGTACTGTGAAAAAAATTGCTGAGATACCAAGGGCACTGTGAACTGAAAAAGTTTGCAATATGCTGGTCTAGGAGAGCATTAAGATAAAACATTAACATCTGAAATTGATACATATCCCACTTATCTCTCTGTTTTTGATACAAGATATTTCTAGAAAAAGTAAAAATACTGTAATATTCAGAAATGTTCATTTTCAAAGAAATGAAAACTTTGAAACAATTAAACTCAACATTAAAGAATCATTTTTAAGATTTCACAAGTTTTCAGATCATACAGCAAAAAGTATGACAGATCAGGTAACAGATCTATTGAAACAAATGTTGATTATAAAAAAAATGCCATGGATAAGGTTATGATGGGACAAATGTAATGAGTGGCATTTATAATGGAGTTCAAACAAGAATTATGCAAGTTCAACAAAATACATTATATGTTCATCGGACTAGCCATTATTTGAATTTAGTAGTTAATGTTGTTTCTGGCCATAATTGTTTATAGTTTTACATACAATATAATTACTCTTTTTGGATATAACATAAACAGATGGGATTTGTTATCACATTTTACAGGTAAATTGAAAGTTACAATAAAAAATTGAAACCTACAATGTGGTCTGTTAGAATAAACAAATGCATTAAGGACTGTAAAACTATATTATTTAGACATACTCTAAACTTTCACAGCAATAGAATTAAAAAGTACAAAACAAAACTAAAGAGAAGCTGTACGAATAAAAGACAAAATATTGAATTTTTACTTTCTATTTATATGTGCAATGCTTTGAATGATATTCTCAGAAATTAGTTGGGTGCTAAGTATATTACAAAAAGAAAAAGAGAATGAATTCAGACATTTATGAAGGAACTGCAGCATTAAAACTTACTACATCAAACTTAAAAGGTCACATGTTCATGTATTAATTAATCCTTGAAAGTAGAAGCTGCCAAAGTTATTAGTTAGTGGGATATATTTTAAATTTTCATAAAAGTGCCAACCAAAAATTAAACAGCTTTTCAGCAAACTCACTAATAGAGGAGATATTCAACATTCCTGTTATTAATTGCACTAGACAGTCAATATATAGATACAGATATGTTTTGTTGAAATGAACAAAATAAGTTTAGTTTTTATAACCAAATAATCTGAATATAACTGAAGCTGACACGAGACTGGAAAAAAATCTATAGTGAGGATTTATCTAGCCAATTTTCATTACATTTGGCAAGCACAATTTTTTTATTCAAAATGACGTTAATGAAACAAGCCTGGAGGAATTAGCTGATTTATTGTTAATTAAATACAGTTTTGTGGAAAGTGATTTTTCAAAAGTGAGTACAGTGATTTTTCTCTTTTTTTACTTTACCAGTGACTGTAGTGAGGAGGGAACAATTATTCAGTAAACTACAAAATTATAAACACTTAAGAAATAACATGATTCAAAAGTAGTTAAATGATCTTCCCTCTTTAGCTGTAGAAAGAAAAACAGCCAAAGAATTAGATCTTGTACATCTTTCTGATGTTTTTGCCAAAAAGGTTGGAAAAATAAAAATGTAGGCTATAACTTTTTTGTGATTCTTATTCTTCTGTTTAAACAATGTGAGACTATTTATCTGTTTGTTACAAAGTAAACAAAATTTATTTTGTATTTATATTTTGATTGGAAAGCCTTTATAACTTTTTACAGGAGGAAGACCAAAAAATGTAGTTACACCACTGGATATATCCTATTACACACCTAAAAAGCTGTTGACAGTATTGATCTATAATGTTAATCACTTAAAAGTATGAAGTATTGATATATTCTGTAACTATCATGTTTTGTGAGGGTACATGTACTGCATTAAAAGCTATAGTATAAATACTTAACATATGCAAAAGTGTATACAAACTTGTGTATTTTGTACCAAACCCATTGCAAAAGTGTTATTAAACACATTTGACATACAGAATATTATGTAAACTATAAGACTGGATTAAGTAGAAGTCAGAAATCTTCAAATATTAATTTTTACCTCAGAAGCCATGTCTATGAGGGCTCTGTTGCTATTTTCCCATTTCATTTTCCATTGGCTGGTTTCCTTTTCTAAGTTTTTTACTTTCTTTGACATCTGTTTCATAGGAAAGAAATAAAACTGAAAATCTTTACTGTGCTAAGTTAATACATACTAATTTTTTAAATGTTTGTTTTCTTTTAAAAGAAAATTTTATGAAAAGAATTTTACATAGTTAACTATGAACCACCACTATTATTTATAATGAATACCACAACTTGGAATCAGCTAAAAAACTAATTTTATTGAATTTATAAAAAAATAGATAAGAACATAAACCTGTACTATAAAACAACTATTACTTTTCATTAGCTATGTAAATAAAATCTAAATTACTTATCAACAAGGTAGTTTTTATCACTGTTCTTTCTACTTGTACCATAAAATTTTTAATGGACTAACCAGAAAAATACTATTCATCTTGGTAATATAAATAAAACCTCTAATTAAAAAAACAAACTAAATTTATAAATATTGAACTAATAAGATGATTAAATTATATTTTTCTCTCATTATTTATAAAAATAAGTAAACTATACAGCATTATTTTTAGAACTTGTGAGAGAAGTATTTCAATAATATTCCTACCTTGTCCATGTCAGTTTTAAATGAAGTAAAAACTTTATTACTTTTGGCAAGCATCGTTTGAAACTCTTCATACTTATTTGTATAAAGAACCAATTCTGAACGTAGTTTCAATTCATTGGAAGAAAGCTCTGCACAACGTTTCTGCAGCTCACTAACGCTTTCCAGTAGTTGTTTCTTCTCATTTAAATAACTTTCTCGTTCCTGTTTCAGCTCTATACTAGCCTTTGCCAGTTTAGCTTTGGCTAGCTGAGATTCTAGCTCCTTTTGCCGTACAACTTTCTCCATATGCTAAAAAAAATTCCATAACTAGTCTCAAAAACTTTAACTATTCATGCAATGAACACTGCTGAGATCTACATCTATACTAACAAGTGTTTATGTTCTATACTGTATATAACTGATTGTTGAAGTAAGATGGAAGTACCTTTACATACAAAATGAAGACAACAAACAGAATAATTGTGACACTACATTTTCAAGTCAAACCCAATTCCTACTACAATGTCCCATAATCCAAAATTATTTGTAATTGTTGCAAGGTATAATATATATCCAAAACAGATCAGTAACTCATAATAACATTTATCACTCTTCAATCAAGTATAAATATTACAGATCATAATGTTGATATGCAACCTTTGTATAAACTATGGTATTAGCACAAGATTATAACTTTCTTACATCTACTTTACAAGGATGTTTCAATATATTTATGATGTGAATGTTGGAAAGTCTTATGTATGCATAGAAAATGGAAAAAAGTTGCATAAACATACCAAAATAATGATATGGTCTTTGATACTTAAAAAAGGTTGAAAACTGATTTTGTTAATGATCACAATGATAGCACATCATCATATGAACTTTGTAAATTCTGTGATGCCAACACATTATATACATGTTTTTTGACCCCTATCTATTCAACATTATCACAAAGTCGTGCCACTATTCTACAGCTATATACTATTTGTGGTTACAATTTATAACCTAAACTTTGTCACTATTTTTCCAACTTTCCAAGTTGTCACAAGTTGACTAAAAACAGTTAAATAATCAGTTTTATTGAATTTTTGTACAATTAGCTTGGTTACAGAATCAACATTTCTAACTCGTGTAAGTTCACCTTCCATGTTTTTTTTTTTTTCAATGCCAACAGAATACTTACTTATATTCTAACTTGTTTTTAAATGTGTAAGTTTACTACTGGTATTCACTTACTGCCAGCCTAACATATTTCGTGATTCAAATCATATTTCATATAATATGTAAATGAAAAAAGAATTTGAAATGCTTTGTATTTTGTCAACCAGAACTTATCTACTGGACTACGATAATTATAAGCAGTATAGAAATGTTCTTGTTATGGTACTGGATACTGAAACATGATAAAAAAGTTAAAATCAAAAGACTTAAATATTTCTGATGAAAAATCACACATGAATTTGAGTATTTTAACTTTTAATGTTCAAACTAATTCAAGCTTCCTCCAGACTTGAGTCTGAGGTTCCAATGCAAAATTTGGGGGCTCCTGCCCCAATCACTGCAAGATACAGCTTTTGAGGACAAGAATGTAATGTCATTTTTCATTGGATGATGTTGATGTCCACAACAAAGAAGTGGCGTGGTGGTGTGATATTACATAATGATATACTCATACCCAAAATGATTCACACTTTTAGCTTTTATAATTTTTTTATTAGGCAAAGTAAATGTGCTTTGCATTTTGGTTTTTCACTTGAATATTTGAATTTTGCACAACAAATGTGGTGCAGCAGAAGATGAATATTTGCAAAACATTTTTACTACAGATTTCTACAATATTTTTAAACACTGCTGTATTAAAACTGTACTAATATTTTGTGGAGCAAAGGTATCACATCAAAAGCAGACAACAAAAAGAGCATGTAAAATGCTGATTCTTTTACTGATAGAAATAGCACACAATAACAAAAACAGAGTATATATTATTAAATAATTAAGTTTATGTTGATATAATCTTGCAGGGCATTGGTCTTTTAAACTAATTTGATCAAGGGTTTATGTGCTATAAAGAACTATGAGTCAGAAATGAAATAATTTTGTATTGAGATTGCCAATTGGTAGTAAAGGTAATTTTAGTTGGAAATAAAATTCTAAGCCCCTGTGAACACAAGGTGAGAAATGATAATGTTACTGATATTGTTTTAAAATTCAGATCAATTTAGATTTAACAAAAATAAGTATTTATTTACTTGTAGGGAAGAAAAGTTTATGCATCCTACAAATGCATGTGTGTGTAGAAGATCTGCTAACAATTACAAGAGCAAATGGATAAAAGTCAAAGGTCATTTCAACCAAAACTGACAATGAAAAAAGTATAAAGTTTATGTATTAAAGATTTACACAAAAAATATGTAATCTGAGATATTTCTGTTATTTTACTAACAACTTCTAACATGTCTTTCTTATAACAAAGAAAAAGAATAGTTTGGAATATGCATCACCTTTTAAAAAAAATAAATTTATGATTTATATTTTATTAAAATGTTTTTGCCAGTTTTAAATATTTACCTTCTCCCACATTTCATAATGATCAACCAAGGATTTCAGTTTCTGGGCTAGTTCACCATTTTCTTCTCTTTGTTTTGAATAACGCTGTTGGTTGTCTTGCATTAAATTTGTAATATCATTCAATGTTGCCTGGAACTTTCCTGCTACTTCCTTTCGTTTTTCCTCTTCTTCACGAATCCTTGAAAGACTGTCTTCCTATAGTAAGTTTTATGAAATCCATATCTTGTGAAAGTAAGTATACAATTGCTTTTAAACCTTAGTTTAAAAACAGTTCTGCTTTTACCTCACATTACTACATTTCATTATCAATGTTACTAAGATAACTAGTTATACATAGAAAACACAAAAACATGTATGTGTTTATCTTTTGTATAAAGAAGGTTAAAAAATAGACAATTCTGAATATTCAAATCATCAACTGACATCATGACAACATGTGACATTCAGTTATAGCTGAGTATTATGTATCAGAACTACATAATTGTTTGGTATTTTGTAGGTAGTGTGATGCTACTGAAAATTTTTAGGAAAGGTATGTAAACAGCCTTATTTTGTCAATACAAAATATTTATATATTCAGGTAGTAAACCTGTGCTCAGATCAGGAATTCAGAATTTAAGTTAACAGCATTGGAAAATATAAGATTATAAATAAATCAGGAGCACCAGGACCATCCAGAAAGAGACTTGTTACAAGACTTACCTCTGTCATGGTAAGCAAAGTGAGATGTCTTGTGATAGATGAAAATTCACAAACACAAAGACTATTGGTAATAGTAGCTTATGTGCCCCTTCCAACAGTATGCAATATAAAGAATGATATGCATTTAGAACAGTAACACATTGTGTATACATAAATTATTTCTATGATGTATTTATTCAACTATCAAGTACCTCAAACAGTTGCAAAATGAAATGGGTACTCTTGCTATCCTTTATGAAGATATACTGGTCAAGTTGCCAGATGCAGCACCAATGAAGTTTTGTGCATTTTGGTGGTTAATGAAGGCTCTGGGAAATTATCTTCCTTATATATTAGAAGGATTATGGAAAACATCAGGAAAGAATGGTATACCTTGGACATGATATTCTTACAATAAAACTACATTGAGGGGTACTGTCAAGATGTACAGTTGTCAAATATAGCAGGATAAGATGTTGTGAGGCTTCCAGTTCATTTAAGTAAAATGTACTCAACCTCTGTAGTTGATATAAAATACAAAAACGTGTCTCAACCTATACAAAGGGCTTCAAAAACAAGCAGAAGTATTCTACTCAATCATAAAAATAAGGAAACCTCAGAGTAAATGAGAAAAGTAGCTTTCTGAAATGTAAAAGAGAAAGAGAAACTCCAGAAGTAAACAGAAGTAGCTTTTCGGAATACAAAATAAGAAGGAAGCAGTAAATGGGAGAAGAACCCTACTCAGATGTAAAAGGTGGTGGTGGAAGGTATAAAGGACACAGTTTATGTGGATATTGAGAGCACTGGAGAAAACATTCAGTTACCTTCCTAGACAGCCAAAGTCTTGGGGAGGAAGAAGCCTGGGAATAAAATCAACCTTTATTTGTTATAAAGCACATGGAAGGCATCTAAGCCAATACTGTAAGGGAAATCTTGCCTGCAGGTGAGAAGAAAATGCATCTTTATAGAAAGATGATATATGACAGCCCGAAGAACCAAACAGAAATCCCAGTCTGGGAGAGAGACTGGACAAGAAAGATGACTGAGAAAAATGCTTTGAGTAAATTCTGTAAAGACTGGAGAAATAAAAATAAATAACCTTGGAAGAAAATAAAGGTCAAAGATAAAGCTGTTCTACCACCAATGATTGAAGAAATGGATCAACTGCCCTTGAAAAATTAGGGGAAAAAAATAAGTGAGGGTTAGATAGCCTGAGAGAATGGAATGATGAATGGATCAGCAGTTTTTAAACCATTCACATGCACTGATAAAGTGCAAGGGTATCTACAGATAGCTGGAAAGATCAAGTAAGACAATGGTTTACTCTGCCAGAAAATTTTGCCTGGCTTGCAAGTAACTGCACAAAAACATGAAGGTGAAGGTGTGATATTTCTTGGTAAACAGTGGATGTCTAAAGTTGATTTAAAAGGGCCTTGTAAGCTGGAAAAGGAAGCAGCTTCTCAGAATCAAGAGGTGAAGAAGTAGAAATTGTGAATGTGCTGATGAGAGAGACACAATGAGAAGGACCCAGGAAAAATTGTCATTTATAAGAGATTGTACTCTGAGAAGCAGTTGAAAAGGATAAAAATAAAAATAGAGATTGGTCCAATCCTGACTCAAAGTATCTACAGCCAGAGTTGCAAAGTCTATTGTTGATGACCAAAAAAGTAAAAGCTCAATACTGAAGAGAGCTGGAACAGCACAGATAAGAAGATTCACAAAACAATAATTCCAGATGACTAAGGTACTATTATGTGGGAATGATTTGGTCTAAGTGAGACAGCTGATTTATCACCAAGTTTAAAGCTTCTAAAAAGTGGCAGGCTGCCAACCAAATGTGGTGGTTGAGGTGTCTAGAAGGATCATGACAAGTTGGTAAAACAGGAGAGACTGAAAATAACAGGACGCTAAATGAGCAGCCAACGTTTTCTCCTATGGAGACCAAACTCCAGAAAGGGTTTAGGTGTACAGGAATGTTGCAATCCACTTGAGACATTTAACAGCACAGAATAAATATCCTAGGTTAGTTTAAATGACAAGAAATAGTATTGGCAAAGAAATCTTATTACAGACACTGAAACAGTACCCAAAATTTACAGATTTTGATTAAAAGGAATTATCAAATTAAATATAACACAATCCCAGTTACCGTATTTTCCGCCTAATAAGCCGAATTTCTGGCCCTAAATTTTGGACCTGATTTTTGGGGGTCGGCTTATTGGCCGATCACTCCTTTCGGAAATTTCTTCTTCTTAGGAAATGTTTTACTTTTGAAAATTACCATAGGCGGTAATTTTGTCCCATCAGCAAAGCACGTTAAGACTACAGTGAAACGTTGTTTCTGGAATTTCATTGGTTACCTAATTGCAGTGAGTGGAGCCAATAACGAATGACATATTGATTCCATCTCTGTTTCAATACGACACGTTCTGCTTTACTACAGAACGCCAATGATCACACACAACATGCATGCTGATGCTGAAACGAGACTAAGAAATCATTTTGAAGAAACTTGTCACTTCTTAAAAATGGCTTTGGCTTATTGGGCGGTAATAAGTAAAAACCCTCATTTTCAGAGCTGAAAATTGGCCTCAGCTTATTAACCGGAAAATACGGTATTTCTGAAATGTTTAAAAACTTATTTTTTCTCATAATTCAAAAAGATTAAAGACAATGATACACTATGAAACATAATGAAGAATTAAAATAATTAGCACAAACGTTTCTGTGAAGTCTTAAGATGAAACACTTCTGTAAAAAATAATATTGGGAAAATTTACCTTTGTTCCAATGCTCATGCCCATGGAAGTGTAGCCCCTTACTGGTGGTGGGTTCTAGTCTAATGATAGTTATAGTTAATGACAGGTTGACACAGTACACTTTAATATGCAAGGACAGGAGCTTCATTAAAACTTTTGCATATACAAACATCTACATGACTGTGGCACAAGGTAATAGTTGTTCATTGTATAGAGAGGTATGTGTTCTCTGAAAGTTGGTTGGTTGGTGTTTATTGAAGCAAAGCAACTAAGCTATCTGCACCAAACAACTGGTAAAAAAAAAAAGTAAAATGTAAAATTTAATCAAGGTGAAAACAAAAGAAACTTCAAAAAGCTGATAAAAAGCTTAAATAGAATTAAAAAGGCCAATGACCCTTAAACATTTGAAAACACAAATAAGGTGGATAGCGTCACCTTCACCAATGACACTGTCAGGTGTCAGGGGAAAACCCACAGAAAAAAACATGTCTAAAATGACACCATCATTAAAAGTCATAATGACAGCAAAACATAGGCTATTGTGACTTGAGTGTCACACAAACCAAACATTGGTGCATCAGACCCAGACAAAAGAAAACAATGATTTTTAGCTTATTGTTTTTTTTTCTCTGGGACTGTACACAATGCATAGCACGGCTCACTGTGGAAGAAACACAATCCCAGGTGGATTGTTGTGGTAAGAACAGCAGTTTTAAAACATACTGTAAAGGATGTTGCAAGTGGCATAGGTAAAGAGGAGGTTCATGGGACTCAGTGAACAAACTCTAGACAGGAGAAGTGCAGAAAGACCTTATGCAGAGCTGAAGCTCCAGATGGTAAACAGGTCAAATATCTTCAAGGCTGAGGTTCTGGAAGAACTTCAGACCAGAGAACTATAGTCTAGTCTGGATCAAATGAGAACATGATAAATCTGTTGCACAGAACATCAATTTGCTCACCAAAAGATGGAAGAGAGAACACAAAGAATATTCAGTGTCCTTGTACATTTGACATGTAGCTGCTTGATATGTGGAATGAAGGTATTCTTATGGTCAAAGATAAGCCCCAAAAACATGACCTCAGGGACTGTGGGAAGAACAGCATTACTAAGATGGAGCATAGGATTGGTGAGAATACCGTGTTAGTGGCAAAAGTGCATGCAAATGGTTTTAGAGAAAGAAAAGGTGAGATCGTTTGTTGTAGTCCAGTTCAACAAATGATTGAGGGCTGTCTCAAGCTGCCACTCAATAAACCTCATGCTCAATGACTGATACGAAATGTGGAAGTCAATATCACAAAAAATATTCTTTTGCCAGATAGTTAAAAACAATAAAAAGAACAGAAAGAGAGGCAGGAGAGAGATGGCACAGCATCTCATAGTGAATATCATCAGGTCTGATTGATGCACTACTAGACTGATGAAGAGCAAGCTTGAGTACCCCCAGGATAAATGGGCAATTGTAATCATGGAAATGATTGGTCTGAAAGGAAAGAGGTGATTGCAATGCCAAAGACTTGATGGCCAAGAAGATGTACGATAAATAAGGAGTACCAGATGCATGAGAAAAGCTTTTACAGGGAGTATTGGTGATGCCTTGGGCATCAGCAGCTTCCTTGTTATTGAAAAGCAAGATCAAAAGGAGAAGAGAAGGATACTGCCCATTGATCTTCCAAATCCTGTCTCATATGATTTTGGAACTGGTTGTAGAAGAGATGCTAGATGTGAACTTAATCCAAGATTCCTTTTGATTTTGATGTCTTACATGCTGAGTATGGGCATGAACTTACTGAAAAGCAATGTGGTAGTGTGGTTTGAAAGTGTGGGATACCTACAAATGGTATCCCAGGCCTGTTTTTGAGACTTTCATGCCATTTGGTAGGCAGGACTCCACCATGGATGAGGATCCATGGTAAACTTGTTGAGAGTTTAGGAACACATTAAGTGGCTGCCTGGAAGTAGTTAATTAGTCACTGCTGTCATGCAGTCATCTATCGATGCCATATAGATGATGGCAGTATCATATTCCGAAAGAGTAGCAAAAGAGAGCCAGTTATCATAGTCCAACTTCCACTGAGACAAGTAGTGAGGGTGGCATCAACTACTACTAAAATCCCTCAAAATGACAGGAAAATGATCACTGCCAATCCTCTCAGAAAAGTGAAGGGCAGCATACAGAGATAAACAGCAGTAAAAGAATGACTAGGTGCATGAAAATAAGTATAAGAACCAGTACTGAAGAGAGAAAGGTTTTGATCTGACAGCATATGCTCTAGGGAATGATCCCTCCCATCAATATCACCACCACCCCAGAGGGGATTATGTCCATTAAAGTCCTGCAGGACTAAACAGGGAACTGGCAACTGTTCAACAAGAGCATCAAGGTATAATTGATGATTATGAGTCTCTCCAGAATACAGGTATAGAGAATAAACAGTGATGATATGACCCAAGGAAATACAGATGACAACAGCCTCCAAAGGTGTATCAAATGACAAAGACATTCTGGTATCAAGAAAACTGCTGAAAAGGTAACTGTACTGACAGGTTTCAGAAATGTTTTCTTTAAGGAAAATCAAACTGGATAATAGGAATCAACAAATAATCATTCAATATCTCAGGAACAGAAACAGGGGTAGGTGTTGACTTATCAACACACTTATCTACAAAATGCAAAACCTCTGCACATGATTTGGAAATAATTCTATTGGAGGCTCAAAAAGATCTGTCTGCACTTTCATGGAAGCAGTGAAACATGGTGCAGGAGCATATGTCTGTGATGGAGGTGGGAACAATAACTTCCAAGCCTTAGGGTAAGAAATACTGTGAACCATTTTCAAACTGTATACCTCTTTCTCCTTCACCCACTTTGGGAAAGAATGAAAGTAAGATGAGTGAGAGCCACTACATTTAATACATTGAGGGTCCAGTTTGCACTCACAGGCATCATGGTCTCTTCCACCTCAACAAGCACATGCCAAAGAACCATGACATTACATTTTCAAGTGACCAAACTACTGACACTGAAAACATCTGAGAGGGTTGAGAATTTATGGCCGTATCTTACAGTTTATATAACTTGCCTTGACAGTGTCAGGTGGAAGGGTGACGTAAATGTCAAAATTAGTCATTTATTTGTAGGAAGCATAATTCTTTCCTTGTGAGTGGCAACGTGCCTCACTGGAGAAACTCCTTGGGTGGAGAAACCAGTGAGAATCACTGATTTGGGTATGTTCTTCAAATCCCTTTCAACAATAACTCCTCATGAGGAATTCAAAGTAGCATGGGGACTAACTTAAATGGGTATATCCCAATGGCCTTCGCATTCAAAAAGAGTTTACTGTGTTTCGAGGTGGATGTTTCCACCAAGATATCCCCAAACCACAGCTTCTTGACTGACAAGCCAGCAAGTCCTTGTAGTTCCTTCTGAATACAAAAGAGAGACATTTGCCTTAAAAATTTGTCTGACAAAGAATGTAGTGTGAGAAAACAAGGTACAGGTGAAGAAGGTGAAGACTGCTGGTTCAGTGTGTTCAAGATGTGGTCACTTACCAATGAACTGTTTTTTATTATTTTATTTTTATTTGGACTTGGGGGATCCATAATAAAAGAAGAAAGATTCAGTGCCTAGTTACCTCATCCACTATTGGATGTACTTCAATGCTAAACAATGACACTACAACAACACCAGGGTTTTGTAAGCACTATACTCAAACACCAGCATCAGACACAATGTTCCACACCTGTTGAGAATGTCCAACACTGGTACTCAGTTGACCCAAGCCCAAGAGGACCAGTAGAATGACCCTAATGTGGCACCTCAAGGCCACCTGTCAACAGGAATTCATGTTCAAAGTGGCATGTTGGGATTGGACCCCTCAACCACCAGGATCCTCACCTCCCCTTCATGGGTCACCACACACAGCAAATATGTAGATAAATGTTTAGATCCCAGAGGAAGTAAACTGAAAGTACAGAACCTTCTCTGGGTGGTCCCCTCATCATATACAGGAATCCAACCCAAGGTGCTTTCTGAAATAGAATTTCTTCCTAACCTGTTATGAAAACAGTAAAAGTAAAAAGTAACACCACTTTCAGTTGACAATTGAAGCATTAACCCTCTTGCTACAGGTAGGTAACAATTTGCATGCCATGATGTTTTAGAGAATTACATTTAATATTTAATTAAACTACTTTATCATTATATGAAGGTATACCTGGTATCAAAACATATATTAAAACTATATTTATTAACTAAGTTTGTTTTTTTTAATAAGGAAATACACAAAATTTTATCAACTAGTATGAGAATTATGACATTTGATTACTAGGTCTTCTTCTCTAATGTATTTACTATTCCTCTGAGAAGTATGGAATATAATGTAGATTATTCATTATAATATAGATATTACCAAGTGAAAAGATAATTCTTTTAGCTCTGGATATTATTTGTTTACATAGTCACAAACTATAAAATAAGATTCACCTGTCTCATCTTTTCTTTCAAAAATTGCTAATAGTTCTTTGGCATGTTATACTACATAATTTTAAGCAATATAGAAACAGTTTGAGCTTTTCAAATGACATATTACATTACATTGTTTCCTGTTCACAGTATTGTCTGTTTTGCCTCCAGGTTAAAAATGTCTCTCACAGTATTCATATCAACAAGATTAGCTAAATATTTAAAGGTTCATGATATTATTCTGTATTCTTAGGTACATTATTTAATTAAATAAAAATTTAGTGTACTACACTATTTAGTATAAAAAATAATGTTGACTTTGTCCAACAGTCAAGAGCAAAAAACAAGACAGTTAGGAACCATGCTCCTTGTTTTTAATGTACACTCTTTATTTATCATTATAAAAGTAACTTAAAAATTTAGAACAGTCACCAAGATGCTCATATACAAGGCAGTTGTTATCCCCACCCTCCTGTACAAATCTGAAACATGGTTCACACCTGAGCCAGTTGAAACGCTTCCACCAAAGGAGCCTCTGGAGTATGTTGAAGATCAAATGGGAGGAATACACAACCAACCTTAGCATCCTCAAAAAAGACAAGATCAGCAGCACTGAAGCCACTCATTGTCAAGAGCCTCCTCTAATAGACAGGTCACATTTAAAGATGGACTGAAGACAACAATCAAGAGCTGCAACACTGATGTTAAGAACTGGGAAACTCTCGCCCATGATCAAACCACCTGAAGATCCCTTATCCATCAGGAAGTAGAATTCTTTGAGTCATCAAGGAGACAACATTTTGAAGAGAAGTGAGAGAAGAGAAAACAACACCAGCTATTACTGAAACCTCTCTTTCTCTCTGAATTGACCTGCCCCTTACTGCCAAAAGACCTGTGCAGCAAGGATTAGCTTCATTAGCCATCTCCAGACCCACGTATGAACTTGAAGGACCATCGTTCTGATCTTGAGGGATCGCCATGATAAACTTAAAAATTAGAAACTTAGTAGGTTATTTAAATAAGATCATGAAAAATAATTATTCTTTATGAGGTGAGCTTGCATTATCTAGATCAATACACACGTATCAAGTGATTTACAACTTGTGTGGTGAGATTATTAGGTGGGTCAAAGGGCAATAAAACAATAATTGTTATGTTTAAGTTATTTAGGATAAACACAATTGTTGTTTCTTGTTACAATTTGTAGTCATTCTATAAAGAAAGAGAGTAATTCAGGTTTGTTTTATATTTTTTGTGGAGGTTATGAGGTCAGTCAAATTGACTAAATGTGTATAAAAGTTAGGGTAGAGAAAATAAGAGATCCAAAGTTTTGCTTAAAAAATGTTTGGCATCCACATACAAGATTTTAGAGATTATGCAAATGAAATCTAACATTTTGATTTCATATATTCACAGAAAAATTGTCAGCAAAAGTAACTAAATAACTATATACTGAACATTCAACAAGTTTCATTAAGATACACAAATACTTTAAAAGTTATAGTGTGGAAAGTCTGCCTAATGGTCACTGTAATTCACTGAGCACAGGGAGAAAGTTAAACTTATCTTGTAACAAGTAATGATATTTTACAGGCAAAATTCTGTTCCCACTTACCTTTACAGCTTTATTCTGCCGTTGCAATTCTCGACACAAACTTTCTAGACGACTTTTAGCTAGCACAGTACGGTTGTGTTCTGCTTGGAGCTGTTCTTTTTCTTTTATCACCTGTAAAACATGTCTCTCAGTCTGTTTCAACTTTGCCTCAAGCGTTCGCTGATCTTCTAGTACTTCAATCTGCTTTTTACATAAGGCCATCAGCTTCTCTTCTGCACTTGAAAAACTAGTAAGTGATTTTAGAATGTGTTCTAAAATGGGAGTAGAAAAAAAACACCTTAATTTAAAAAAGAAATAAAATTAATTATTATTTGAAACATGCAAGTTTAATAATAACAGCCATTGTAGTGAATATTTCATGTACACATGTATTATTTGTACTTTAATATACATGTATATTTTTTAAGATTTAAAATAAAAATAAAACCTTTTGCACTGTTTTATTAGAGGAAAATTACATATATACAGTTTTTTGAAAAACAACACAGGTTACATGAATGAAAAACAAAAATATGTGAATCTCAATCTGTTGAAAAAGTGTTCTAAACAATCACAGAATATAAAAATGCATGCAAGTAAGATTTAGTTCTGGGATATTCAAAGATAAGAAGTAATATTAAAAAACAACATATTCAGGTAACTCAATCTGACAGCAACATTTCAGATTCATAGTTTAGACCAGGAAATATTTGTTTAGGCCTAATTTTTATACAAAACTGCAATTAAAAACACTCATAAAAAACATTAAAATTTAGACTTGATGTCTGTTTTACTTGGTACATGTAAAGGTATGGGTTATCTAATAATGGACATAGATTGTTTTAAACAATAAACACAAGTAATACTGAAAGAAAACATTCCAAAAATAAATTTAATGTCTGTATCAACACAAAGCTACAAAATGTACTAATTCCATCTGCTATAGGAAATCAAACCCTGGATTTTAGTATTGTAATTTGTAAAACTTCCATTGACCCACTGGGGGACACATCTGCTGTACAAGTTATTAATGGTGTACACAAAAATTCTCAAAAATCTGAAATACAATGCAGGTTAATACATAGTTAAAACATTTTTTTCTACACTAAAATTTCTTGTTATAAGTAGGTCTAATCCTGGGTGTGGTGATAGTTTCCTTAATATAAAATAAATATTCCATTTCAGCTACCAGCAATGATGCCAAGTGTTACTGACCAACTGAAATTTTAAAGTTGGTGATCATTTGCTGCTGTGCTATTTATGCTGTTGAGTTTGACAAGCCTGTTATTTTGAAATTACAATCACTTAAGATTAATACCAACAAATCTTTAAAAGAATTGTAGACAACAATATCAGTAAACAATGAGAACATCTTGGATTTACTCTTCATATTTAAAGCTGGAATTCTGTGTTTAAAAAAAAACAGTTTGTATTTCAGGATAAAACTAAGTACATTTGCAAATATTATTATTTGAAGATAACAGTTTCACAAGTCCAAAAATATTAATGATACATTTCAAAAGGATCTTCATATTAAGGAAATTATTACTATAAATACTCTAAAGTATTATAATACTGGAAGGCTCTTGTTAAATTTAGAGGTTTTTGCTACTGCGAGCTTGAAGTTATAATTTTCCTGTAATGAAAATGTATTTTCAATGGGTACTTGCCTTCACTCACATAAATAGCAATTCTTGTTCAGTACCCTATGATCAACATAATTCAACTGCATGTTGTAAGCATATCATTATGTGACAAACTAAAATCCCACCACTTGGAACTGACATTTATGTGGGGTTAGGAAAAAGGATCATACCATTTTCGCCTCAAGATCAGTAAGTAGGAGGGATTAATCATACCTACTCATCTGCAAACAGAGCACATCAGAAAATTAATGTCCCCATATAGCATAATAGTCCACTCAAATCAATTCAAACAGGATCTAGTATTTTAAAATATCCAACTGATAACACAAGAGGAAGAATTGTAGTGACTTACAAGTTCCTCCACCTTAACCTGCAATGTGGTTGTAGTGAACAAGAGGTTAATTTATTGAGAGAACAGAAATACTTGTGATCCATGTGTGAGAATGTATCTTAACTAGTTCAACAATGAATCCAGAACCCAGCCACTGGGAACTAACATCCATGTAGGGGTAGGATAAGAGATTGTAATCAAAGAGATAAATTGCAATTTTGATGGCTCAATCCAAAGCTACAACATCCCCTCATATAAACTTGTTTATTTACAGATGGAGCATCAGATGAAAAGACCTGTTGTCATTTACACCAACAGAACAATACTGCCCTACTCTCAACTAAATAAATTCATGGCCCACCACTCCAGTGAACTGGAATTAGAAAGCCGTAAGAGCTCCCTTACTACACTAAAAGAAAAAAAAAAAAAAAGGGGGTAGAAATATATGGTGGGGAGTCCAGAAGAATGTAAACACCAGAGATAGTGCAACAGATGACCACAAAAACCTTATTTTAAAAAGCAGACCACACCTGATTTATTCAACCTAAAGAATGGCAGGGATGGGTAACTACCCCATTCTGCTTCACCCACAAAGTCCATAAGTGAGTGCAGTCTGGAATGAACAAATTGATGCTGCAAAAAAACCCAGCATAAAACAGATATTTTGGACACCCCATCTAAACAGTAAGCATTTACTAGCCATAAAATTTATAAATATTGAGCCATCATGACCTGACAGTGGAGATTTGACTAGTTGAAGGACACTTAGTCAGGCATCACTTGCCACAGAGTGGGATCCATACAATAAATCAACCACAGCTCAACAGGAGAAGGAATTAAGTCTTATTGGATAAGTGAAAACTGAATCTAAGATAGATTGAAATGAAGAAAAAGTAGACAGTTGAAAACCACATAAACATCCCAATCCAAAAGGACTGCACATTGAGGACAACAAATCCAAAAGGGAGAGGTAAAATATTAAAGTATCAGAAAAAAAAAGGAAAGGGTGGGACAAAGCAGCATGATGACCTACAGATTAGAAGACCAAAGACCCTTCTCAAAGCCAAGTAAGAAAATCTGTAAAAGAAACAGTGGGTCAACCAGAAGAAAACTCCTGACCCAAAGATAAACAGCAGAACATATTTCACTTACATTGATAAATCCACAGAGCAAATACAACAAGCTGAAATGAAGCAACTCAATGGGACACTTTGGATCTCCTCATCAAGGATCTGATAAAAATTAGGTGTGAAAACAGAGGATATGGAGGGCTGAATTATATATAGTGACTGGGGTAGAAGGGATCAAGTTAGAGGTAATAGTGAGACAGAGCAGCGCTGTTGCAGGAACCATAGTTGTGCTGGGAAAACTGGGTGTCGTATAAATGGACAAGGTGATTTTGGTCTGCCCCCAAATGAACAAAACTGACCCCAACTGTTTAGAATCAAGGAATGAAAATTAAGCCTGATAGCAGACTAAAGTAAAGTGATCTAAAAAGCCCATTGAGGGTGAGGCATAATGGCACCCTCAATCATATGCGAGACAAAATACTCTGCATGAACCCTAATAGCCAAGGTAGGAGGGAACACAAAATACTGAGAGGAAAAAGTATAATGCAACAAAGAAGAAAATGGTTATAAGAAATCTGGAAGGTTTATAAAACAGAACACTTGAGAAATCATGTCTAAAAAAAAGCTACATTTGACCAAACTGATTCCATAGTTGGGTTGATTGATTGATTTAGTGTTTAATGGCACAAAGCAGTGAGGCTATCTGTGCCAGACATTGTAAAAATGTAAAAAAAAATAAATAAATGTAGTATTAGACATAAATGGAAATGAATGTAAAACAAAAAAGTATAAAACCAATGTTGACACCTAGTCTACAATGTTAAGATAGAAGGCAGAGTATAAGAAGTTGTAAGGTATTTACTCTAGCAAAAAGGTAATGATCATAACCCACCAGGAAGACTAACAGGTAAGTTCAAGAACCACCATCAGTCACCTGAAGTTGGTCTTTCCAGTCCTAGTTCTGGATTATGTGTCATAGCAACCAGTATCAAAATGTAAAAGAAGAGAAGTTTTAAAAGACACATAGCAAAATTGTAACAATGAGTAGCCAAATGTCCAGTAAAAAGATAAATTCAAGTAAATGGAGTAAAATTTGTAAAAGTAAATGAACGTAAAAACAAAACAGCAATTAAAACAGAAAATGGTGTAAAAACCAATGGTGACATCCAGTCTTCAAAGTTGTAAAATATTTACTCTAGCAAAATGGTAATGATCATAACCCACCAGGAAGACTAACAGGTAAGTTCAAGAACCACCGTCAATCACCTGAAGTTGGCCTTTCCAGTCCTGGTTCCGGGTTATGTGTCATAGCAGCTATTATCAAAATGTAAAAGAATAAAAGTTTTAAAAGACACTCCGCAAAAAAATAATAATGAGTAGCCAAATGTTCAGTAAAAAGATAAAAGTCAAGTAAATGGAGTAAAATTTGCAAAAGTAATTGAAGATAAAAGCAAAACGACAATTAAAACAGAAAATGGCGTAAAAACCAATGTTGACATCCAGTCAACAAAGTTGTAAAGAACTACCTGTAGCAGAATGGTAATGATCATAACCCGCCAGGAAGACTAACAGGTAAGTATAGAAACCACCATCAGTCACTTCAAGTTGGTCTTTCCAGTCCTGGTTCCGGGTTATGAGTCAATATGGCCAGTACTAAAAAGTTAAGTAGTAAAAGTGTGAAATGATATGCAGCAAAAGTATAATAACAACTTCGCCAGGGCGACTAGCGAGTAGTTCAAGCGGATAGTTCAAACAGTAGCGTTAGTCACCTGAAGTTGGCCTTTCCAGTCCTGGTGTTGAGTTATTTAATGTTCTGGCCATTGTCCAATGTCAAATTGAAGGAGAGAGATTAAAACTGTAAAAAAGGAACCACAATTAAAAAGGTGTAATGAATAAATATGCAACACTTAAATGAGATTAAAAAGATTAATGGCCATTAAAAATTAAAAACATTATCAAGGTGGACAGAGTCACCATCACCAATAACTCTGTCCAATGTTACAGACTGACCCTGGGAAAAAATATGTTTAAAATATTGTCGTCGTTGAGAATTGTAACGATGGCAAGAAAGTAAAACGTGGTTGATAGTGATTTGAGTGTTACACAAACTACACATTGGTGCATCAGTTCCAGATAAAAGAAAATGATGAGTTAAAAAACTGTGACCAATGCGTAGCCTAGTGAGAACAAGTTCCTCCTTCCGAACTTTACGGAAGCTAGATGGCCAAAGTCCAATTTTGGGTTTGATTTGAAAAAGTTTGTTGTCGCGTTGCTCACTCCAAGTGGACTGCCAGCTGGCATGGAGCCGAGCCTTGAAGACAACACCATAGTCCATGTACGGAATAGGCATAGGAGTGATGGTGCTGAAGCAGACATATTTAGCTGCCATGTCTGCAAGTTCATTCCCTCGAATACCAACATGGCCTGGTATCCAGAAAAACTGGATTGAAGTAGCTGCTAATGAGAAATGGGCCAGTCGGTTTTGAATATCAGCGAGAATAGGATGTGAGCTAATGTGTAGCAGTTCCAAGGCAAGTATAGAACTAAGCAAATCAGTATAAATAGTGCAGTTGGAGTACTGCTCAGCTGCAATATGATCCAGGGCAAGAGATATGGCATACAGTTCAGCAGTGAACACAGAAGCTGTAGAAGGGATTCTGTGCGCAACTACTGACCCATAGCAAACCATAGCAGAGCCCACTGAGTAACCTGATTTGGAACCATCTGTATAAATGGGAACTGAATGATTGTTTGAAAGATATTCATTGAATAAAAGATGGTACTTCCAATCTGGAGTATCTGCCTTTTTTAGGTGACTGAAAGAAAGGTCACATTTGGGAACTGTAATAAGCCATGGTGGGATGGGCCAACCTGTGGAATCTGCAATGTTATCCAAAAACAGACCCAATTCATCCAAATGCACCTGGATGCGAAGGCCAAATGGAGCAATGACAGATCGTCTGTTCTGAAAAAGTACAGCCCACCGAGGAAGGAAAACACATTTCCAGGTGGGATGCTTTGGTAAGGAATGAAGTTTCGAAGTATATTGTAAAGATAGTTGCAAACGGCGAAGGTGTAGAGAAGGTTCATGAGATTCAATGTATATACTTTGAACTGGAGAGGTACAGAAAGCCCCAGTGCAGAGTCGAAGTCCTTGGTGATGAATGGGGTTCAGCATCTTTAAGGCCAAGGGTCTGGCAGAGCCATAGACCATTGATCCATAATCGAGTTTCGATCTAATAAGAGCACGATATACCTTTAACATTGAACAGCGATCTGCCCCCCAACTGGTAGAAGAGAGAACACGGAGGATGTCCAGTGCTCTTGTGCATTTGACCCGAAGCTGCTTTAAGTGTGGTATAAAGGTCAGTTTACGATCAAAGATAAGCCCCAAGAACTTAGTCTCCGGGACCACTGGCAGCAAAACGTCACCGATATGAAGTTCAGGATCAGGGTGAATACCCCATCGACGGCAAAAGTGCATGCATACAGTTCTGGAGAGAGAGAAATTAAAGCCGTTCGCCAGAGTCCACTTCTGTACTCAAATGAGGGGGGTTTGTAGTTGCCGCTCAATATATCTCGTGTTTGACGACTGACATGAGATGTGAAAGTCGTCGACATACAGCCCATTCGCAACAGTGAGAGAGAGTTGTTCAGTGATGGCATCTATCTTTATATTGAAGAGTGTAACACTCAATACACAGCCTTGAGGGACTCCAAGTTCCTGTACAAAAGAACGGGAAAGTGTCGAACCCACACGAACTTGGAATCTCCTGTCGATTAAAAATTTTTAATAAACATGGGTAGATGGCCACGTAACCCATATGTATGGAGGTTTCGCAAAACGCCATACCTCCATGTTGTGTCATAAGCCTTCTCTATGTCAAAGAATATTGATACAAGATGATGGCGGTTGAGAAATGCTTCTCTGATAGATGTTTCAAGACGAATTAGGTGGTCTGTGGTGGAGTGCTGTGGACGGAACCCACACTGGGTGGGCGAGAGGAGGTTGTTTGATTCAAGCAACCAAACAAGACGAGCATTAACCATCCTTTCTAATGTCTTACAGAGACAGCTCGTCAAAGCATTTGGATGGTAGTTTGAAGGAATCTTGGGATCTTTCCCTGGCTTAGAGAAAGGTAAAATAATAGCCTGGCCCCAGGCATCAGTAAAACATTCTCCTGCCAGATCGGTTGAAAACAATCAGAAGGACATCAAGAGAAGCAGGAGATAGATGGTGCAGCATGTCATAATGAATATCATCAGGTCCAACAGGCGTACTGGCAGACCGATGAAGGGCCATTTTAGTTCCACCAGGGTAAAGGGACAATTATAGTCAAAGAAACAGTCAGTTCGAAGGAAAGAGGTGATCGCTCTGCCCGAGTCTTGATGGCCAGGAAGGTGGAGGAACAAGCAGAAGTGCTAGATACCCGGCAAAAGCTTTCACCTAGAGTGTTAGCGATGTTCCGAACATCAGTCGCCTCCTGACCATCAGAGAGTAAGATCGAGAGGGGGACAGAATTGTAGTGCCCATTAACATTTCAAATCCTGTCCCATATGATCTTGGAACTGATGGTAGAAGATATGCTGGTTGTGAACTTAATCCAAGATTCCTTCTGGCTTTGACGTCTTACCCACCTAGCATGTGCATGGGCCCGTTGGAAAGCAACCCGGTTTGAAAGTGTGGGATATTTATGAAAAGTATCCCAGGCCCGCTTTTGAGGCTTCTGTGCTAAGTGGCAAGCAGGATTCCACCACGGACGAGGATATTGTGGAAAACATGTCAAGGTTTTAGGAATACACTGAGCAGCTGCATGTGTAATACAGTCAGTTACCGTTGCTACACCATCGTCTATTGATGGCTGATTTACAATGGCAGGATCAAGTTCTGCGAGAGCAGTGAAAGTGGACCAGTCTGCCTGATCCAGCTTCCACCGGGGCACGCGGGTAGGGTGGCATCGACCACGGCCAGTCTTTCTTAAAAGGATCAGAAAATGATCACTGCCTAGTGGATTACTGTCAACCCTCCGTGAAAAATGGGAGAATAATGAAGGGGAGCAAACTGAGAGATCAATAGCGGTAAAGGACTGGCTAGGTGCATGAAAGTAAGTGGAAGAACCAGTATTGAAAAGGAGAAAGATTGTGATCAGAGAGCATCCGCTCTACAGATCGGCCCCTCCCATCAATAATAGCACTTCCCCAGAGGGGATGATGTCCATTAAAATCCCCTAGGATTAGAAATGGAGATGGCAACTGTTCAACGAGAGCATCAAGATCTGATTGATCATATGTCTCTCCATGGGGACAGGTACAGAGAACAAACAGTGATGGTATGACCCAAGGAAACACAGATGGCTACAGCCTCCAAGGGTGTGTTGAGTGACAAAGACAGGGTGGGCACGTGTTGATCAACCAACAGTGCCACCCCTCCATGTACTCGACCATCACACAACCTGTCATTTCTGTACAGAGAAAACTGCCGAATGGAGACAGTATCAGCAGTTTTGAGAAATGTTTCTTGTAAAGAAAGACAAACAGGATGGTAGGAAGCAATCAGCGTTTTGATATCATCCAGATTAGAGCGTAAACCTCGACAGTTCCATTGTATCAAGGTGGCCATTTTAAGAGCGGGTAGGTGAAGTGGCTGGAGAACCCTTCGGTTTACGACCACGTCTTTTTTCTTTACTGTCTTTAGTCGAAGGAGGTCTATCAACCTCCATGGATCCTGCTCTGAGTTGGGTGGGCAGGTTTTTGTTATTGGAAGGGAAATCCAGTGACTGAGGACGCGAATGAATAATTGTTTTGTCTCTTGTGGTGTGAGAAAAAGATGCATCAGAAGAAATGCCTGTATTTGAAACTGAAGGACGTGGATCTTGAGGTTTGTTGGAAGGTATGGGAGGAACAGAAATGGGTGTGGAAGTCGATTCATCAACCTTTTTAACCACGGAGGTCAAAAGGCTTTTCATTTGTTTTGAAAACGATTCTCTTGGAGGCACAGAGAGATCTGTCTGCACTCCCACTGTAGTTGTGGAATGAAGTGCAGCAACATATGTCCGAGATGGAGTTGTGGACAGCAATTTCCGAGCCTCAGGATAACTAATGTTATGTGTCGTTTTCAAACGCTGCACCTCTTTTTCCTCCAACCATTTTGGGCAAGAATGAAAGTAAGAGGGGTGAGAACCATTGCAGTTTACGCAATGTGGGTTCATGTCACAGTCATAGGCATCGTGGTCCTTGCCTCCACAACGAGCACATGTCAGGGAACCACGACAAGATGTCTTTGAGTGGCCGAATCTCTGACATTGGAAACATCGAAGAGGGTTTGGTATGTATGGCCGAACCCTGCAAATGAGATAACCTGCCTTGATGGTGGCAGGTGCATGTGGTGAAGTAAATGTTAAAACGAGGGTATTTGTTGGCAGTGTACCTCCATCTTTGCGAGTGGAGATGCGCCTCACTGCAGAAACTCCTTGAGTGGAGAGACCAGCGAGAATCTCTGACTCGGGAACGTTCTTCAAATCCCTTTCAACAATAATTCCTCGTGAAGAATTCAAGGTAGCATGGGGTGTAACCTCAATAGGTATAACCCCAATTGCCTTTGAATTCAAGAGGAGTTCACTGTGTTGGGATGTGGATGTTTCAACCAATATGTCACCAGATCGTAGTTTCTTTACTGACTTTGGAGAGCCAGCAAGTCCCTCTAGTCCTTTTGAATAAAAAAGGGGACATTTGCCCTAAAGTTTTTCCGAAAGAGAATGTAATATAAGAAAATGAGGTACGTGTGTTACTGAGGTTGAAGATTGCTGTTCTGAGTATTCAAGACGTGGTCGCTTACTCATTGACTGTTTTTTTACAATTTTATTTAAATTTTTTAGAGGATCCATAGGAAAAGAAAAAATTTCAGTACCCACTGACCCCACCCATCATGGAGCCCTACAAGGAAAAGCACTACAAAGTCATGCAAGGACAATGCAGCAACGCCAGGGTTTTGTGAGCACTATACCCAAACACCAGCATCAGGGACAATGTCCACAACACCCGTTGAGAACTTCCAACACTGGTACTTGGTTGACTCTAGCCCAAGTGGACCAGCCGATTGACCCAAGGGGGGCCACCCAAAGGCCGCCCGTCTACAGGAATTCAAGGCCAAAGTGGTGTGTTAGGGTTGGACCCCTCAACCACCAGGATCCTCTCCTCCCCTTCACGGGTCGCCACGCACGGCAAACACGTGGGTGGATGTTTAGATCCCAGAGAAGGTAACCAGATAGAACAGAACCTTCCCTGGGAAGTCCCCTCACCACATACAGGAATCCACACTGAGAGGTCCATAGTTGGGACAAAGGAAGACATGGTAAAACCAGGTGGAGGAAATAGTATGTAAAATTCCTTGTTGATATGAACAGGTTCAGGAGGAAAATGGACAATATCAGAATAAGTGGTTTGACCACATAATGATCAATCTCATGGCAGATGAGAGCTGATAATTCCATAGCTGAGTTACACCACCTGTAGCCTGTATAAGTATGCTGGTAGAATGTATTACATCCTAAGTGGCAACTTGGATTTCAGAATTCATTAAGAATGAATTATCAAACACCACAGTGTTAGAATTAAAAAGAAAAAGAAAACGGTGAAAAATATTTATATTGAAGTTCTCAAACTTTAGGAAAAAAAAATGAAAAGAAATTTTTCACTTTGGAATTAATTTTAAAAAACATGATTGAAAAACAGTAAAAACATGCTGACACAACAAATGTGATGGTGTGGCAGAATTGAATTGAGGAAGTCACAAGCACCTCGAGGATATATCACACTCCTATTGATGGAGGATTGTTACATGATGATTTCCATGCAAGGTGCAGTTGAACCATGCTGATTATGAGATATGCGAGAGCTCAAGGCTTGTAACATGTGAAGATTTCCTTTGCATAAAGAGGGAAGCACTGAATGAGAATAGCTACTGATGTGAGAGGAAGTAATGTACTATATCAGAAAAAAGCATGAACCCTCTCAACATGGGCTTGGCCAATTTGACCAACTACATAACCTCTTTGTACTTGTTTAAAGTCTTTATAGATTTAATATTTTAACTAATTTTTAATACAGTGTGTATCTTCACAAAATTTGGCAATCTTTCGGTTAACATTATGTTTTTCACATACAAAAAAATAATACTTTTAGTGAAGTATTTTTAATAAACTAAAGATTTATCCATTAATATATTATTTGTGAATAGTCTGTGTGCAAAGTAATTTTTCTTGTTAAGAATAAATACTTTTGCTCACCTCAAAAGTCTCAAATTTCCTTTGTGTAATCCTTAAAATCTCCTAAATACATTTCAAATGTTTTTTTGTTTTTTTCAGTAAAGCTTTATTTTCTCTACCATATCTCCATACAGGATCTGTCAATTTGTCTGACCTTTTAACTACAAAAGCAAAATCTAAATTACCCTTTTTTCCTTTCTAGAATGACTTCAAATTGTAACATGAGATTGCATTCATTTATTCTAAGTAGCTTAAAGTTGTAACAGTATACAATAATTCATAATTAAATGTTATTGTTTTTTTTGCCTTTGAACCATGTCTAACTACTATATGTACCATTAAAAGTTGTAAGTAACTTAAGGAATGTTATGCTATCAAATTACAATACCCACGAGCTACTATGAGCTGGTCCTGTGCATGCCTCATGAAATATTTTTATTTGTATTTATTTTATCTAATCTATCTTAAATAAACTAAAAAGATCCCTATTTTTAAAATTTTGCATACTTTTATTATAATAAATACAGAAGTAACATGAAGAACAACAAATAAAGTACTTACCCAATCTTCTTTTTTCTTGCTGTCAATTGTTGAGGACATTTAACCCTAATTGTTTTTATACTATTGGTAATAATGCACTAAATAATGCACCAAAAAATACAGAGTAATAACTAACATTAAGTAGATAACTTCTCCTAAGTCTCAAAATTCTTCTGCACTTCTAACTGTGCAGTAAGAGCCATTACAAATTCATCCAAGCAGTTGTTAATTTTCTCATGGCAACAATGGCTGTACTCTGAGTAATACTGATGATGTTTTGTGCAGAATTCAACATTATACAATGCCATTTGATAGACGAAAGCCTTAACTTTCACTGGTTATGTGTAATATATAATTAAATGTAAGACAGAACTATTAACAAATCCTAAAAAGGAGGATGTGACAGGAGAGGTCTGATTTTCTATGATAGCTTTGTAACCAAACAAAATTGAAGGCTATTAATATTGAGGTTTGTCTGAGCAATGACAATTTTATAGTGAGTGGTTTACATTAAGTTTCACACTTTTTGTAGGGTGGTGGATAAAACAGAGAAGCCCAGAGACAATGTACAACATATGTCATATCAGGGAAAATTCAGGATGTTTTAAAATATTGCTTCATAGAATTAAGAATTTAAAATTTATATACTATTAAATTATGGAATATTAGTCAAGAGTTTATGCAATAACAAACAAAAAGTTCAATAAAATTTTGAATGTCAGACACTTAAACTTTGTTTCATACTCAGTAAATGATACCCAAAGTTACAGGGTTAATGGCTTGCAAGATTGAACTGAATTATTATTGTATACACAATAATCTAAATCTAAACAATAACATAGAAACACACCAACAGTTTTCTCTCCTTTTCTTTTGATAGTGGACTCCCCTTTCTGAGTTTTTGATACTGTTTTTGTGGATTGCTTCTGAGTTTTCTCCTATAAAATAAACATACATCATATAGAAATAATTTATGTACAATTTGTTCCTTAATTTGAAGTTAAAAACTGTATGTTCATACAGAAACATTCATTAGTTATTATCAAATGAAAAATATGATGGCTACTGATTTATACAGTCTTCTGGTAATATAAAAAGATGCTTTATTATTGAAGCTACTCATTCAATTTTTGTTGTTTTTATACTTAATAAAACATTCAAATATTTTTACTGCTTTAACTCATCATACAATTTCCCAGTACAATAGGACAGATGCAACAGATGGTTCACCTTCCTTGACTACTGAAATTATTCAACTGCCTGCTACAGTAATATAGACACAAAATTATCTGATACATAACTAAAAGAAACATGTACAACATTTTTTGTATTTTGAAAATAATTTTATTTATTTACTTTTTTTTTGTCAATGACCTGATTCTACAACTTTACCAAAAGGCCATAACAGAGATAAATACTACAATGTACTGTATCATTTACCAAATTATGTTCTTTTTGCATACATTCCATGTTAGATGCATGTACAGAGGGCTAAAATGTTAAACAATGTAGTTAAATATATTTTTGCATAAACAATGTAAATACATGAAAACAAAACAGTGAGGAAAGACGTACAAGAGGGGGAGGGTAAGAATAGAGAAAACAATAATTAAAAATAAAATAAGAATACACCAGAAATACCTTTAATTCACTTCATATTAATTTTAGTATCTTTTTTCTTTGACATATTTCGTGTATTTTCTTTCTTTAAAATCTTTCATTGTAAAAAAAATTTCCTGCAGTAAATGGAAAAGCTATTCTGAAGTGATCTATGTTTTGTTTAAAAAAATATACTCTTGGGCAACATTTGAGTTTTTCAAACTTTTATAGTATTCTGATATTTTTGTGCATGTTTCCAAGAATCTCTGTTTTTCCAAGGTAGAAATCCATATAAATATTACATTTAAGTTGATAAACTAAATTTTTAATTTGGATCTATGCAACATTAATTCTTCAGTAAAAGAAGCTCTGCTCATTATCATAATATTGGTGTGAAATGCATGTGTATTTTAAGTTTTATAAGTGTTCTGTCAGTCTTTTGTATTATTCTGATTGGCAGATTGGATTATTCAATGGCATTTTTATTCTTGTTGTGATTGGGCTATTGATGAATAAATTAGTTAAAGTAATTTTGATAATATGAGTTTTATTTTGTTTAAATACGTGTTTTGTTTATATTAATTCAAGTGTTTCAAAAAGGTTGTTCTAGATATCTGTTTTTCATGGAACAGTTCCAGTGCATTCTCTTTAGCTCATCTATCACAGTACTTTTTGAGGTTGAAATTATATGCTGGTTTACTCAGAAGAAAAAGACATGTTTTTTTACATATCTTTTGTGGCATAGAATTTCTAAAAATTAAAAAGGTGATATCTTCATTTCTGCATGTTACAAAGTGAACTTATTTAAAGGGTGAAATGCATCAGTAAAAGAATGAAATATTTTAAGGTTTTCAAATCTGTAGTTCCATATATCAAAAATATTATTCATTATGCTAGAAAAACATGTGGGTTCAAGAAGTCTTGATAGAAATCAAATAAAAACCCTATAAACTGAGCATTTATGAAAGGTCCACCTTTATTTCAAAAGTATTATTAATGTATCAATACCATACCACTGGTGTAAGGCTTGTTGTGTTTGCCCATGTATTGAAGAGCATTTGTTTCAAGTGTATGCACAAATACAGAAGCCACATTATTCCTTTATTCATACTTTCTTCTTTTGTTTACAGAAATTACCTCCAACTATAAAAAACCAACAGTGGTTAGACAGTATATAATTTAGCTCTGTTTGAATAGTGTTCAGACTGACATTGGCTAACTTAATATTTCTTCCCATGAAAATATACCTTTGTCTTCAGACATAGATGAGTAAAGAGCAACATTTAAAATAAATAAAAGATAACCTATATAAAACACATCTAACCTCAAAAACAAAAGCACTTCAGCAAGAAAAATGACAAATGCCAAAACAACAATGGATATTCCACTCATCCAAAATATGGTGATAATCTCAGATAAAAAGCAATTAACACATCAAATCAATCAGAATAATACAAGGTGTCCCAAAATGAATAAACCAAAAATAAAGTTGAAAAACAAAAACATCTTCTGAAGGATCATAAGTTTTACTAAAGTTAATTACTATTGTTATTTATGAATGTGCTTTACTACAGATTTCAAAACTAAAACGATTTTTGAGTAAAATGTCAACTTTTGAAGCGTTCTCCCAAGTTTACTCTTTTAAGCTTTTATAAAACAAAAGCCTGAGATAACAAACCAAGGGATCCTGAGAATCTAAAACTTTGTACTCTCCACGATCCATCTTACCCATCTATATCGTAGTGTTGAAAAAACGTGTTCTTGGAGTTTGAATACAGAATTAGATTGGTTATAGCTAATAATTGAAAACACAGAAGTTTATCAGTTAAATAACACTTACAAGCCTTCAGAAGATATTTTGTTTTGAATTTTGTTGTTATCTCAAATATCACAAATGTTATTCAACTTTCTTTTTGATATATGCACTTTGGGACACCACGTACAAAAACTTTGTATAACACTTGAAGTGCCTTTCACACCAACATTGCATGATACAAACACTTGTTATGCAAAAGATATTGGGGCAGGTTAGAAATGCCAATTTAAAATATTGTTTAATAACTTAAATGTAATACTGGTGATAAACATTGGAGAAATAGAAGGATGTCTTCATAAACCAAAATACATCAGTATAGTAAATAAATCTGAATCAAATAAATCAAGAAGAAAACTGTAAAGAAACACCAATAAAACACCACATGTTAATACTGACTCTCTCTTCACCATAACTGTTCTTTCCATCATGTAGATTTTAAGAAATGACATGCACAAAAGAACTATCCATCAAACAAACAATAAAAAAAATCCTAAAAAACCAATAAAAGCAAAGAATGGAATTATTATCATCAAAAAACTTGCACTTACATAATACTTTTCACCTATAATTAAATAATATTGATTTATAACTTCTAAAACTATACAATAATAAAATGTGTTTTAATTATTTGATATCACTACCAAATAATGCCAGTTTAAAAAACGTATGGAGACGCTGAAACAACACTTAAAAATTGTACCAGAGTTCTCACTGTTTTCATCTCTTGATAAAGGCATAAAACAAAAATGTTGAAAAAAAGAATAATAATAATAAAAAACAGTTCACTGACAACGATTATACCCATTTTTCTTGAGCATATCAAAATTTCTGCAGTAAGTTTTTTTTTTTTTAAGTTGGAAAGATATAATTATAATCGAAGGTTCAATGGTTTCTTGGGAGTGGTAAACCCGAAGGTTAAGTTTGATAGTTTCATAATCATGAAACCCCTTTTTTCTTTTTTTTTGAATTAGTTTTTGAAGTATCTGTAGGGTAAATGATTAGAATAAGTTTGATGTATTTTTTAATCTTTTTTTACTGCAATCTTTTTATGTCCTACATATTATTTTCTTATAAAATACATTCTGATATGTGTTTTAATTAAGTGTACTTATCACAGTTCTACAAGTAACTCTTGGTTTTAGGAAAATTAAAATAAATATTACCTGGCCTTGAGAATCATCAGAAGGATCACTCAAAGATGAAGGGCTACCTTCTCTTGAACAGATGTACATGTCTCTTTCAGTAGATGAAGGTATACTAGTACTACATGTTGTATTAGTTGTTAAACTATCATCTACTATTATCTGTTTGAAAGATTCATTTTTTGATATATTCTTTTCCTTCTTATTTTCTGACTTTGAAAGTACAGACTTTTTTTCAATCTTTTCAGTTTTTTGATCATTGTTAGTTTGATCTGAAGAGTCTGATGTGTTTAAAGTAGGAGGTACTTCTGACAGTCTTGTGTTATTACAAGTTGAAGTTTTGTCACAGTCTGAATTCCTTTTGATCACTTGTTCTAAGTCAGAAATCTTTATTTTGATATTTTCCTCTAGTTTCGAATAGTGACCTTCTTGATTAGGTTGCTCATCACGAGATTTAAGAACTTGGCAAATAGTGTTTTTTATCTGCTGAGCTGCACTACTGCATTCAAACATGATCTTATCAATAGAATGTGTATCAAAGTCTGGCATATTTTCAGTTTTTTGTAATTCTGTATCTGATAATTCTGTTCCTTCTGCATATTTCTGTGACTGAAATTCTACTTCAGGCTTTGATTCATCCTCATTTGTGTTCTCCACTGCAGTTAATTCTGCACTTTCTGTATCTTCTGGTAATCCTGAACTTATACCTGAGGTTTCAGAGCTGTCTCTCAGACTTTGTATAGATGTAACATCTTTCAGATTGCTTGCATGTTCCAGGTCTCCAAATGCAGCACTTGTGAATTCATTGACATCTTCTGGTTTATCAAAGCTTAAAGTTTGATTAGAGGTATTCGTACAGGTTTTATTGTTGTCTTCATCCTATGAGTAGTAAAAAGGGAAAAAATTAATGAGGTTTAAGTAAAAGCTAAATTTATAACAGTTATCCAAATGGCTACCAACAGAACACATACACTGAACTGATTAAAAAAACATAATACAATATAATTGATTGTGTGATATTACTTGTAACATTAAAATGCACTAGCTCTAATTATATATTTGTACAAAAACTATACTAAACTCTCACAGATTTAAGCTTAAAAATATTTTTAAAACAAATATGTATTTCTCAAAGTTTACTTTCTCATACTTTATAAATTATTCAATGACTAAAAGATACTGTGATTAAGATCAATTTTTTTAAGAACTTTGCCAAACAAACCTGGCATGGATAGACATGAAACCACTTGATATTCACAAAATCGGCAACTCATTCCTTTCATAGGTCTGTTTTACTCAAATGTATGAAAGTTAGCATTTTCATGTGTTGACAATGTATTTCTGAAAGATACTTACTTCCTCTCACAAAATAGCTGTTTTCAACTAGCAATGCCCTCTGCTGATGCAAATTCTCCATACCTGCCACTTGCCTTCCACCTCCTTTTTCTGCAGATCCACATGCAAATTATCATGCAACACCTCTCCTCCAATAGGAGAATGACACCACTCACATCTTAACCAACACCCTCTTTGCATCTGCACTTGTTAATCATTTCAAAACTGAACAGAATACCTACACCATATATCGTCAGTAGTAGGGAGGCTGGGTGGGAAATGTGAATAAAGGTGAGTATCTCTCAGAAATACATTTTCAGTGCAGGAAATGCTAACTTCCAATATGATATCTTACTTCCTATCAAAAATAGCTAGAATCTTGCATTAAATTGGTAGATGGCTGAGAAATAAAGAGCCTCCTTAAGGAAGAACCCACAGGGAGACTGGGAGGCGTAGAGCTAAGAGGAAACATCACACCTTAGTAGGAAACTGCATCACATTTGATCCAGGTAAACTCTTCACTCTTTTATGACAGTGTCACAAACATAAAAGGTGGAAAAATATGAAGGAATACAGTAAATGCAAGACAAATGAATAGAACTAGATGACATTTGTAATGGCACATCAGATCTGTGATAGGAAGAGGTTCATTTACCTCTTTACCTCGAAACAAAAATTGGTAAGTAAGATGACCATCTGTACCAAATCTGCCTTCATCTGCATGCTTTTCCAACACAACCAAAATAGATCCTCCCTGTAGGAACTGAGGTCCAACAAATGGTAGGAAAGTGAAAAGCCTCATCAGGATGATATCTCTGATCCCAAACAGCAATGGTTATGTCCATGGTAGGAAAGAATAATAATAATAAAAACATTTATGTATGTTTAACCATACACAAGTGGGAAAACATGCTGTGTTAAGTTGCAACCAAAACCAGATCCACCAGGAACCAACATCCAGCAGATGAGATAAGAGGGACTGAAAACCTAGGGTGCATCTATAGTCCAACACTAGGTGGCATTTCTTATACTGTTTGAAGCAGATGGAGGGATACCAGCCAGCACACATAAGAACTTACTTAGCTGGACCATCTCTAACCAACACCAAATCCATTGTAAATGTACACCCAAAAAATAGTAAGAAGTATCAGCCTGAGGGGTAAACTGCAATAACAGAGATGTACATATTTGTGACATGGTAAAGTGCTTCAACCAAAACTTGGCAGCATCTGGAATTGTACATCAAGTCTGTAGCAGGAAGTATTATATGCTGTTAACACCTTTAGAATGCCACTGCCCTACTCTCAATTGAGTGGGATGATTCATCACTCAGGAGGACAGGTTTCCATGGTCCACAACCCTAGTAGCTAGGAGCTTATAAGGGAAAAAAACTTGTTGTTGTTGTTTATTACTTTGAGGATTGTAATGAGGAAAATAGATTATGTGGTAATACTGGGGAGTAAGTAGATGAGTTTTTTTATATAAATAGTAGTAATAGAGTGTTACTAAAATTAACATTTACACATCAGTCAGCATGTTAGATGCAACTTGTTTTAAACAAGTTAAATAAAAATTGTAAAGATCTGAGTTTAGAAGGCTTAGTTCTTTAGTAGAGATTATGTTAACACAACAAAGAAAGATGTAATTTTGTTTCTTAGAGATCAGTTGAAAACTTGAGACAAAAATGATATTATTTGAATTGAAATAAGAGGAAAAATAAAGCTTATTGGTATTTTCTAAAGAATGCTTGATCAGACTATTGAGATTGATAGTAATATGCACAAGCAGATTGGTTATGTTACCAATAAAAGAAGTCTTATTATTACGGTAGCATATACCCTTTACATACTGTGAACTAGATTTTGGCCTTTTTATCAGAAAAATATCTTTATACTGTGTTTGTTTTGTTTAAAAATATATTGAAGTAAGTACAAAGATATATTCTGGCACATATTGTGTAACATTACTATTGTGGCTAATATTATAAAAATAAAGAAATGAAAAAGAAATTATATTCCTGGTAACTTCTATAAACATAACTGAATACTCTTGAAAATGTGTCCAGGCTTTGACTGGATGTGAATTAATCTGAACTAAGAAAAACTCAGAAAATTAATTTCAGGTCAAATTAAGGCACTAATGAGTATGCTCCAAGTATGACACATGCTACGTTAACTTGTTAATGGTCATTTAATAAAAACCAAATCATTTATCCACTTTTGTACACACTATAGATACACTAATAATGCACATATTTATCCCAACTGTAAAGTCAAAAGTATTAAAGGGTATATGCTACCTTAAGAAAAACTTCAATTTTAGAAACATTTAATGGGTACATCTTCATCAACTGTGATTGAAGAAAATTACCAAAACTGTAAATAGATCTGGTGATCAGCTTTATCAATCAATTACCTATGAACATTCAACAGTGTTATGTATAACGATCAGTCAAAATTATGATTACATTGATTAATGTAATTAAAATGTCCAACTAATTATAATTAGTTTCTAATTATTATTAATTGAGTCATGGCAATGTTATTAATACTATATGCCACCATCCTTAACTTTGAACTAGAGGGAAGGCAGCACTAATTGCTAACGTTTGGGCTACACTTCCATTACAGATAGCTAAAATGTATTTTTCTGCTTGTAAAATATATTTTAATTTATTCTTTAGTGCTAATTAAAACAATAAGTTTGCTTTTTATACATTGTGTATGTGTTACATTTGCAACACCACACCTCTTACTTATCTGAATTCATGTTTTAGAGAAAAATTATAATTTTGGAAAGATAGGAAACGGAAGTTCTCGGTTCATTTACAAGTTCATTATCTCCCAAAACAAACAAATAATATCTGGGCCAACCTATTCATTCAACACATAATTGCCACAGAACAGGTATCTTGTCACTCTGGCAAAGCTTTATCTGCATTTGCCACAATTTCACTAACACATAAGGATACCACTCATACCATAACTTTAATTAAGAACATGCATTTTACTTTAAAGGAACAATATATACATTTTTTGCTATGGATATTAAATCATTGTAAACACTTAACTCACACAATAAAGGTTTAATTGCTTTAAACAGCTATTACACCAAAGACACGTATCTGACCCTCCATTGCAAACAAACATACTTACATTTAGCAGAAACTGTACTTAATGTCTTTACATTTAACAATAGCTACAACAAATAAACTGTAGGGTTGCTTTGAACACAAAAATAGGTTGCCTTTCTCTTCATTAGTCACATCCAAAGTCTTATGCTCATCAACATATAAGATCAGTACCTATGTTGTATTGTCAGTGATGACATACTAGAAATTTCTTCCAATCCATAATCAGATTTAGAAACTTTTCTACACTACGTGTCCTCTTTCAAACCTTCTTTACAACTGATATGGTAAATATCAGATACAACACTGTCCTTTTTTAACATTTACACAAACATACAATATGGCCACTAGTATACATTATAAACATATTCATGCACAGACCTACTTTAAAACCTTCCCACTTGTACAGTAACTAATATGTAAAATTTCACACTTACAATTTCTATGTCCACACAAACTATGCAGCAACAATAATCATTACAGGTAAAAAATAAATGACATAAAAGCTTTCTTCTCTAAAGGTTTATCCTGATTCTCTTATTCATGATGCAGCCACCAAAGCTAGTTCATACATCTAGGAACAAATCTTCAACCTTACTGAAAAAGGACACAAAGATCATATTCCACTTGTACTAACATACCATCAGACAAACAAGAAGATCAAAGCTATTATACTAAACAATTACACAGTACTTACTAAAGATAAAATCAGTAAATCTATTTTCAAGAACTAACCTATTATTGTTCAGACAAAAACAAAGATATGGTATCAGCAGCTTTACATAAAAACAACAAAATACTCCATGCACTCAGACATGCAAATAAAACAATTGTTAGCAGCACAATATTTATCCAAAGAAAAAACATGTCTTTCAGAACAAGACAATTCCATTATATCCATCACTGAAAGGATAATTTACAGTATAATTTGTAAAAAAACATGTCGTAGTTCATACACTGGACAAACATATTGCTGACTTGATGAACGAGCATGTGAACATCTGACTCACATTAATTCTTTAAACTCATAATTTTTTGCACATTCTGCTGGATTTATTTACATGATGTCAATAATTATCACCATACCCTATAATTTTCTGATCTATATGTAAAAGGTGGATAACATGGTTTGGATTAGTTTTCAGTCAAAGGCATTTAAATGTTTTTGGATGCTGTTACATTTCAATGAGTGAACCTGAATTTTTGGCTGGATGCTTGTAGCATCTATTTGGGTTTAAAGTATTAAATTGCAGAATTAAGATACACCTTTAAACAAATAATTCATCATGAATAATCATACAATGAAAGCCTTTTTAGTTTTGGGACTCTTTAAATGTTCCAACAGACCACAAAAGGGAATTACTAGAGAGGAAATTAATCTATGATGTAAGAACTTATAATCATCTACAGTTTTAAACTGCATTTTTATCTTCTTCCTTATTCCTTTAATTTTTTTTCTGATAAATAATTTTGTCTAAATGATATAACTAGGGAGTTACTAGAGAGAAAAGTAATCTGATGTAGGAACCTATAATCATCTACAGTTTTAACCTGTATTGTTATCATTTTCCTTATTCCTTTAATATTTTTCTGATAATTTTGTGTAGGTGATACACCTTTGCAAAGAAATTTTACATAATATTTAAAAGGATGCATACATAACTTTTAAATTCCACAAATGCACTTTTGTTCTAAGCTTTACAATCTAACAAAAAGTTTTAGCTGGAAATATCATCTTGAAAATTAATTAACATAAAATTTGGCAATTTAATAATCTAATCTTTAATTTCTGTTTCTGTGTTACCTATACATTTAACAGTATTTACTAAGTTTAGTGAATGGGCCAAGTATTTTGAGAATGAGTTCTCAAAATCATTTCCTATTTATTTATGATTTGATATAAATGTATTATATTTAAAGTTTTATAAAAAACAACAACAACAAACAAAACAGGAAGTTAACATTTCCATTACCTGAAAATATATTTCTGATAGATGCTTACCTATCTAAAACTAATAGCTATTCCTTACAAGTGTGCCATTGAGAGTTTTGCACATGCCACTGGCCTAGAGCAATCTCCCATCAAGGACACATTATTATGTGAACTGCACTAATACATGATGAATTCAAAACTCTCTTTATTAACCTGAAGATGACCTAAGAAGGTCAAAATGTTGTTTTGTACTTTATTTTAATTAAAGTTTTAATACCCATACCAGCTATGTTGAGAATACATCAATACTACAGACTGGCCACTCTCTGAAAAGAATTCTGTCTGGCTGAGAAAGTTTATCTACAACCAAGTTCAAAGCTCTCAGTACATGACAGAACATTGGACAAACTTGGTGTGAATGGTCTCAAAACAAAGAAAAAAAACCAAGTAAAGCAAAGTTCCCTTAGTCTTAGTCCCACTCTGATACTGGAAATGATTGTGGAATTGTCAGAATGGTTAATAACGTGATTCACAAGAGATCAGATCCTTAAGGCTATGGATTCATCAAGAAATATGCCCTAATGGGAAAAGAGAGAGGTGGAGAGATCATGACACTGATGAACAGGAGTGTGCTCATGAGGTTGTTAGTACCCAGAAGGTTCCAGCAGCAGAGAAGCCAAGTATGCAAGGATAAAGCAGAAGAGAAACTCCTGGCAAAGGCATTAAAACGGATTGACTGTAGATCTCCATAAAAACTATTTAGAGTATGGTATAGGGCTTCAGACATGAGATGAAGAGAGGACATGGAAAGAAGGAGATGGATAAGAAAAAATTAAAATTGGAAAATTAAGTACTAGAGTGTTACTAGAAACAGGACATCAAGTCCTTCAAGTGGGTAGAACTCCATAGATTGGGAATCCAAGAACAGAAAAGCGAAACATCCATAAGCTATGGTAAAGGAACCCTGAAGTTGAGGAGAACGAGGTATTTAAGAGTGGGAACTAAGCTGATCCAAGACCATGTAAAAATGGATACATGAAGAGAAAGAGGAAAACCAAATAATCCTCAACATAAGAATTATGTAGAAAGGAACTAGAAGAATCAAAAGGTGTAAGAGAAAGGGAAAAAACAAACTTGAGTAATCAAATCAACAAACAGATTTGGTGATGAGGTATGATTGGTTGTTTGGTGTTTTATAGCACAAAGCAATTAGGCTATCTGCACCAAACATCTGATAAAAAAAATTAAAAATTAAAATTATTAAAATTTGTGAAAAAGGAATCAAGGTAAAACAAAAAAAAACAATCTCTGAACTGAAAACTTAAATAATGCTAAAAGGCTAATGTCACTGGAAATGGTGACACTGTCTAGCATCAGGGGTAACCTTGAGACAAAACATGTCTAAAATGATGTTATCATTGAGAGTTATAATGATGGAATGACAGTAAAATGTGGACTATTGTGACCCAAGTGTCACACAGACCATACATTGGTGCATCAGTTCCAGATTTAAAAAAAAAAAAAAAGAGTTCAAAAGTTGTGGCCAATGCATAGTCTAAGTAGGACAACTACTTTTTGATCCTTATAGAAACAAGATAGCAAAAGTCCAATGGAGGGTTTTATCTGGAAAAGCTTGCTTTCATGTTGCTCAATCTATATCAAATGCCAATGGTGCAGGTCAGATGGCATCAATCACAGCCAGTCTCTTTCACCTTCCATGAAAATGGGGAGAATAATAAAGAGGAGCAGACTGAGAGATTAATAGTAGTAAAAGACTGACTAGGTGAATGAAAATAAGTATAAGAACCAGTTTTGAAGAGAGAGAAAGTTTGTGATTTGAGATCATATGCTCTACAGAGCAACCCCTCCCATCAATATCAGCATCTACCCAAAGGGAGACAGAGACTGTTCAATGAGAGCATCAAGGTCTCATTGATCATAGATCTATCCAGAAAGCAGAGAAAACAAACAGTGATGGTATGACTCAAAGAAACACAAATAGCTGTGGCCTACAAGGGTGTGTCATGTGACAAAGACAGGGTGGATAAATGCTGATCAACCAGCAGTGCCACCCCTACATTCACTCATCCATCACACAACCTGTCCCTACTGAACAAAGAAACTGCCAAAAGGCAACTGTATCAGCAGGTTTCAAAAATGTTTCCTATTACAAGAGACACACAGGATGGTAAGAATGAATCAGTGCTTTGATGTCATCCAGATTAGAATGTAAACCTTGACAGTTCCACTGCATTAAAGCAGTCATTTTTACTTATGTATAAGTAAACTTGGTGGAAAGTCCTTCTGTTTTTGACCATGTCTTTTTCTTTATTCGAAGAAGGTCTATCGAACTCCATGGATCCTGCCCTGGGTTAACTGGACAGGTCCTTGTTGTCGGAAGAGGATTCCAGTGACCGAAGACATGAAAGAATGATCGTTCTGCATCTTGGGGCTAGAGAAAAAGATGGATGTGAGGAAATGCCTGAACCTGGAACCAAAGGAATCTGCTGGAAGGAATGGTAGGGACATAGATGGATGTTGATTCATCAACTTTCATAACCATGGAGGGCAAAAGACTTTTCAAATGATTTGAGAACAATTGTTTTGGATACAGAGAGATCCATCTGTACTCCTACTATATCAGTGGAATGAAGTACAGCCATATATGTCCAAGAAGGAGTGGTGGACAGTAACTTTTAACCCTTGGGATAAGAAATGCTGTACATCTTTTTTTCCACCCACCCAGGGCACGAACAAAAATAAGACGGTTGAAAGCCACTATAATTAACACAATGAGAGTCTATTTCACACTCATAGGCATCATGGTCCTTGCCATAGTAACAAGCACACGTCAAAGAACCACAACATGATGTGTTTGAGTGACTGAACTGTTGACATTGAAAACATCTGAGAGGGTTTGGAATATATAGTTGTACCTTACAATTTAAATAATCTGCTTTGATGGTGGCTGGTAGACGTGGTGATTTAAACAACAAAATTAGGACATTGGTGGGCATCATAAGTCCATTTTTGTGAGTGAAGATATGCTTCACTGCAGAAACTCCTTAGGTGAAGAAACCAGGAGAATCTCTGATTTGGGGATGTTCTTCAAATCCCTCTCAACAATAACTCCTCATAACAAATTCAGAGTAACATGGAAAGTAACCTCAATGGGTATATCCCCAATGTCCTTCAAATGCAAGAGGAGTTCAACATGTTTAGATGGCGATGTTTCCACCAACATGCCACCAGAATGAAGCTTTTTGACTGATTTAGGAGAGCCAGCAAGTCCCTCTAGCCCCTTCTGAATAAAAAAGGGAAACATTTTCTACAAAGATTTGTCTGAAAGAGAATGCAATATCAGAAAATGAGCTACAGGCATTGAAGATTAATGCTTAAAATCTTCAAGACATGATTGTTTGCCTATAGTCTGTTGTTTCAGTATTTTATTTTTATTTGGACTTGGGAGATCCATAATAAAAGAATAAAGATTCAATGCCCACTGACCCCATCTACCATGTAGCCTTACTAGGGGATGCACTAGAATGCTAAACAAGGACATTGCAGCAATGCCAGGGTTTCATGAGCACTATACCCAAACACCAGTAGACACAACATCCACAACACCTGTTGAGAATATCCAACAGTGGTACTTGGTTAAACAGTTTCTACTTCACCATCATCAGAAGCAGTTCACTAAACCCAGTGTCATTTTAATAAATTATTTTGTACCTCTTAATTTAATCAACTTATGCACAAGTACCATCGTTTATCATAGTTAATATGAAGTATGTTTTTAATACAATTATTAATATTGTTCATGAAGGAGGTAGCCAATTATAAATTGGCATTTAAATACTGTAAGTGGAAAAAAAATAGAAGCTACAGTTGCATGAACTTTATTTTTAACATGCTCAGTTGGTGTAGTCTTTCTCACAGATTTACCTCTTGTACTATATGTATTAAGATTTATGTAAAAACAGAAATAACAAATGCTCTAACTAGCACAATCTGAGGTTCACAGCATGCTGTTATGATTAATAAATTGTTAATCCAGTTTTTGTATGTATTTTATTTATAAGATTAGATGCTACAATGTATAATAACTTTAATGCTACAAGCATTGTTACTTTAAAAATTTCCAATTGGTATCCTCCCACTTACATTTCCCACCCTTTTTCCCCACTATCTTCCAGTGTTCACATCTTCTACCAAACTCTGAAGTGATAATTTGGGGGTTACACATAGAGGGAGTCCCATGTATCCTGTGACAGTAGTGCTTTCCTAATGGTGGTGAAGTGACATAGTAATTTACATGAGACATGTTGGAATTTTGGATTGTAGCATGCATTCATAAAGTTTGTAAACAGATGGCAGCATAAAAGAGAACAGCTTATCTTGTGAGTGAAGGTATAATACTATATTGGAAATTGCATACTCTTTGGTTGACTGTCCAACAATTTGGTACTGAAGAACATCCAGAATCACTAAAAGAACTCTTTTGAATGTTTGACATCACAGAATTCTAATCAATATGCTTAAATTTAAAGACTCCCATGATTATTATTTTAATATTCTTATTGGTAACAGCCTTGATCTCATTATGTAATTTATTATTAACAGTATATATCTGATTCAGTTACTTATAACAACTGCCAATTAAAACATTTTTACCTTTGTAACCTACATAGATTAAATCCCTTGCCTACCATTTTTTACATCTTTATTTGCAATAGAATACAGTTCATTTCTTAGATAAAAGACCATTTTTGGATCTTTTATAACCTGGAACTTGAAATGTAATTATATTCTACAAATCTAACCAAGTTCTGGTAATTCCCATTATTTCATAGTTTTCTATTACAACTGTCCTGAATTTATCCATTTTATTCCCAATATTCCTAACTTTAAAAATAAAAGCAATGAAGCTTATATATGAAATTATAATTTAATTTATGCTTGATAAGTTTTCCCAATATCCTCCTTGTCCTAGCCATCCTGTTTATTTGTTGTATATTCATAATTTCCAACCTCCCTCACTATTATACAAGGTGGCTCGTAAGTCCCTACCAATCCATATATCTTATGTATCCAGTGTATCTGTGTGCTGTCCCTTATTCTCGCTGCATAATATTATGCAACACCATGTTCTGTGAGACATTTTCCTCAACATAGCAGGGGTTATTATTCCAAATGCTGCAATAACAACTGCCTTCAACTCATCATTAGTATTATAACATTGTTTAGACACAACACATGGATGGGTAGGGACTTACGGGCCACCATGTACAGGTTTTCTTTAAATTATCTTCAATAAATTTATTCAGATTCTCACGCATATTGCTATCTAGTTTTCTTAATTGGAGTTCATCCCTAGGCATATAACTCATTTTTACCCAGAAAACAATTTATTTTGTGCTGCTCTGAGCATCTTGATCTTTCACTTAAGCCTTTGATTCTGCAAAGTAATTCATTCCTGCACCTAGCCCAAGGGAGTTCTTTTTCCAAGGAAAAATTATCTCACCCTAGGAATTCTTTACAGTTTTTAAGTAGCTCATCTGATTTACAACCTCCACCATCATTCACTCCAAAATATGCTACAAAAATAGAATGTTCACTGGTACTATTAATTTAAACTGTCAATATTCTCAAATTCCATAGTTTTAGTCTTTTATACTTTCCATTATAAATATCTTTTTCAGAATATTTCATGAAAGAGTCCCCTAGTAGGTACATTCCTTGAGCAACTTTCTCCTCACTCCAAACAACCAATAATTCAATCTAATTATTGCTAAAGCTTCACTTGCATACTTTTTTTTACAGCTCAAATATATCATGAGAAAAATAAACAGAATGCAGAAATTATCTTGAAGATATAGCACTTGTATATTTTACTAGAACTACTCTTGGCACTATAAGAATAGCAAAGCAGTGAATGATTGAGGATACAAATACTTCTTCACAATCTCTCCAAATGGAACTATATACCACTGTGACACTACATACAGCAAAAGTTGTGGGAAGCAGAACATTTATCATACAATTTTTAAAAAAACTGAAAAATTTACATTTTAACTAGCAAGGAAGGATAATATGAATAAATTTATAGGGTGTAAGTTAAAAACAAAATAAATTGCTGTACAAAATTTTAAGCAGAGAGTAAGTATGAAAAGATATTCATACCAAAATATATTACATCACCTACTTTAAATACATAACACCATAAATTTTTAAGCCATAAACAAAATGTATTAAAATTAAACAAAATACACTGCATATTTGGTTTAATTTTAATGTGTTTTGTTTATGGCTTAAAAATTTATAGTTATAATGTAATTAATCAGAGGTAGGGATCTGCTATTTCTAACAGTCCTTCCTCATGATTTTGTTTACTTATCTGGCTTCATTTTGATGTAATTATTTACTTTCACTAAAATATATAAACACACACACATATATATACACATCAAACTTTATCCATGCTAGAAGCTCTAGTAAGATTAGGTTAATGACGGAATAATAAACTTATGAAGGGTTATTACTATTAACAATTATCTTTACCTGTATTTTAACTTTAAGATTATTGTGGTAGTCTCTTGTCTGTGTTAGGGACGAGTATAATTATTTGAATTACTAGTTACTCTTCTTCTCATATACACGTGGTAACTCCAATCTTATGAATTCCTCAACTCGGAATTGAATCGGTGTACACTCACATATCAAGCGAGTGCTTACACACTGAGAAAACGGGTTAACCTTATCGCTCTTCCTGATAAAGCATTTTTAACAATTCAAATTACAGTAGACATTTAACATTTATATTGTAATCTTGCATTTAACTTAGGCTTCATCTTTTTGAGTAGTTAAAAAACTACTACTATAACCAGTAAAAAGTTCTGGTACTTGTAAACCTACTACCGCAGACATTAATTTTTAGGCGAACTGGGAAAGTTCTGAAGTTAGTTTTCATCATGAACTTATGACACAGACTAACAAAGCTAAACACATAAAATTATTTAATTACATTTACAAATGCGTTACTTTTCTACCATAATAATGGACATTTATGAATACAAATAAATTAAAGTTAGCAACCTGATTATTCTCCTTAAAAGTCGACATTTTCTTGGAAAAGTTAGCGACACCTACAACACGTCTTCATAAATTGCAAATATAGCTTTTTAATTGCGCCAAGGCGCATGAGTAAGTTCAATACCAAAAAATGTTCGATTATGCTATGTTTTAGTTACGTTTAGGGGCACCTCAAAATTAATTTATAAAGAAGTTTTTTTGACTAACATTTTTGGCAAAATTGTTAGAGATACACTAACCTACCACAAATCTTAATTTACGAAACATAATACTTGCTAGCTTGTTTGTTTGTTTGTTTTTTTACACGTGAAAGCAAACAAATAAAAAAGAAAATATTTGGGTTGATTGTTTTTAAGCAAAAAGCTACACAATTGGCTAACTGTACTGTGCCTACAAAGGCCTGAGCTAGTAATGAGTAAAAGAAGAGGAGAAGAAATATTATGCAAAAAATAACATTTTTGATAAGAAATAAAATATTTTTCGAATGGATGTGTGTGAGAAAGTGAAAGGTGAGCTTCATTATATCAAGTTAATTTTATAAGTTAATTTGTATGGTATTTTAATTGTCCTTTACTCATCACAACGAGCGAATATTCATATAGGCATTACAATTATATGTAGCATTAACACTGCTTATTTCTTTTCCTTTTTTCTTAGCTCAGCAAATAATATGTATGAGATAAAATATTGCTTCTTTCACTACCAAAATTACAAATTTCAGCTGGAAAAAACTTTAGACTCGTCCAGAGTCAGAGCAATTTAATGTTTTGGTTACTGGATTGGTCCTAACTTCTTTAGCAAAAGGAGGGGAGTCTGTATTTTATTAAATTTAAATAGGGATTTACGAAGAGATTAAAATCAGAACTTACTTTTTCTTGGATTGATTAAAAATGTTTGAAAACAAGAAGATTTCATTTTGATAATTTCACACGCTAATTGGAACAAGAAGATCTTAGAAACTACAATAGGAGTGCAACACGTTTTATGAGGAAATGTAACTAAAATCATGAAGAGTTCGGGCATTTACGAAAGCCAGTGATAAAATTAGAATTTGAGGTAATATTTGAACAGATCTTGTCAAGTGTATTCTACAAGTGTAAAGTTTTACATATTTTTCTGTTATATAATAAAAGATATAACAAATTAAAAACATTTTAAAGGGGGCACTTTTCTTTGTATACTCCATGTATATATATATATATATATATATATACATGGTTTAGATGGGACATATAAATATATATTATTAATTGTCCCACGGGCCTACCTTCTGTTATAAGCGTCGGACTGGCTGTGACAGCAGTTGGTATAATCAACGGGCCGGTCCGCCTCAGGGTCTAGCCTATTATTAAATAATCCTAGATTTAGAGGAATTATTGTTAGAGGTTTGTAATTCATAAATCAAATAAAGCTAGAAGGCATAAGTTTAAGAAAGTGAAGAGCTAGGACGTGACTCTGGGGAAATGTTATTTTTCTAAGAAGGTTTTCGGCTTATAGACTAATTTGCATTCAGGTGTGATAATAGCTGTAACGTCAAAGAAGCTCAAGAATGGTTTGGATGAATATTTCAGAGAACAAAATCGGGTACATAAAAATAATTCCTGTGTTTAATTTAGAGTCTGAAGGATTAGATGGGACATATGTCTCTTTTTATATCATAGAAATAAAATGAAATGTAATTGATCCTTTGTCGCTGATTTAAAACGGTTTCTAGTATTTCATCACTTGAGGCATTATTCTCACCAACTCTTTCAGCCGTGGGGGCGTTATAATGTGACGCTCAATCCCACTATTCGTTGATAAAAGAGTAGCCCAAGAGTTGGCGGTGGGTGGTGATGACTAGCTGCCTTCCCTCTAGTCTTACACTGCTAAATTACGGACGACTAGCACAGATAGCCCTCGAGTAGCTTTGTGCGAAATTCCAAAACAAACAAACAAACAAACTCACAACTCAGAAATATTACACAGTATTTATGGAAAGTGTGTGTGTTTTTTTATAGTAAAGCCACATTGGGCTATCTGCTGAGCCCACCGAGGGGAATCGTGAATGAACTTATGATTTCCAGGATAGAAATTTCACATGAAAAATGATCGAATTTAAACTTTTGACGTATTGAGAGAAAATTTCATCAGGGTATGTGAAATTAAGATTGTTGATAATAGAAATGATCGAGATTGAAAGCTCAAAGCGTTTGTGATTATACTATTCTTGTAGAGTACACACGTTATTTTATAAGTGCTCTGCTAACTTGAAATTTATATATATAAACAATAAGATTATAGTTAAACACTTATGAGCTTTCTTTGGGACTCTAACTGTTTAGCTTCTCACACTTTTTGCCCTCTATCTAGCTGACTAATACAGTTCAAAACTTCAGAATTCAGCTGGTCAGGAGCGTGTCCACCAAGGTAGCAAAAGACCCTAGTGTATAGCTCTGCCTCAGCAGCCCCAATCTAAGGTACAGTCTTTCAATTTTTTAAAATTCTTTATATTGTGATTCTCTCTCTATGATATGAAAGTTTTAATCTTTTCTGTCGCAAATTAAGTCTTTTCTCCTTTTAAACCCTCTCCCTTAGAAATGCCATTGTAGCTGATCGTGGTAGATGATCTGTTGACTCACACGAGCAAACATGCATCATATGGCGCAGTTTCTTAGTGGGACAGCGATATGTCTAAACATCTAAAAGGTTTAAAATCAGGGTTTAAATCCCCCTTGGTAGACACAGTAGATGTGACTTTTCTATAAACACACACACATACACGTTTTTCCCCAGTATATCATTCCTCCCTACTCCATTCATCCAAAGTAAGTAAAAAATAAAACTTGTAAAATTTACATAGAGTTGTTTGGCAAGTTGAGAAAAAATGCTACTAAATGTTACTAGTTCGAAAACTTTAAGATACATTTAAATATTTTGCTACCTTTAGGACATAGGTTGAGGGCTTTGCATTAATAAGACATTAGAAAAGGATCAATTCTAATTTTTAATACTTTTCATGTATATTAAAACAGGTAATATTAAAACCTTTCGATTTTTTTATGTGTTTCTCTCTTTTTTCTACTGATTAATTTTTGTAGCACATTTTGTATCAGCGTTTCTTTTGGTATTTATGTGAGATTCAAATTTTAATAAAGAAAGCGTCCTAAAGTTAACGAAAACTGGTTGGAAACTTCGTATTTACTCAACTTTCATTTTGTATTTAACTTCATCTGTTATTCGGAGAACTTTTATTTTATGCGATAGATGACGTAACGTGCACAGAACGTTCAATTTCGAAACTGTTCTGCGTGTATGTTTGTGTGTTTTTAGAGTAAAGTCACATCGGGCTACATACTAAGCCCACCGAGGGGAATCGAACTCCTGATTTTAGCGTTGTAAAATCCGTAGGGTTACCGCTGTACTAGAGGGGGCCACTATTCTGCGAACTAAGCTCTTGGAAACAGATGAATGTAATATATTCAAGTATGATAGAGATCAAATTACATTTCGGATATTTGTTATTGCTTGTTACAATAAAGCTAAGACTTGCCTATTTATACGTTTGTATGTTTATTCAACTGTGAAATGTGGAATCACGAACAGCAAATTATTATGAGAAAATAGTAAATTAGAAATGGGTAATGAGCATCAATCAAACAAATAAAATAGTTTTAATAATGAAGGTGTGTTAACTGCTTTTCTGTCTGAAATTGTGAACTTGGTTTGGTTGTCTATTTATTTGTGGTGAAGAATTTAAGTTTTAAATATGGATAATACCATATGGAAGCTATAAATGTTTATATTTAAGCCCAAGTGTGTGAAACACGTTTATTATACACTAGAATAACTCATCAAATAAGTCAAACACGAATATTTCAGGACATAGAATATATCTAATCAAGTATTCTCAAGTATATGTACTTTGTTTCGTTTTCGTTTTAACCTTTACTATTCTTTAGAGTCACTTTTTGCTTTCAGTATGGATAACTGAAGTTCGGGGAATGTAATTTACTTAGTAATAACCTAATTTCAGAAGGTTTCCCAGATCCATTCCTTGTCTCTTCTCTTGGTTACCATGGTGATTTTATCTTACGTTTGGCGTCATCGGAATTTTATAGGATGACATCGTGTCAGGTCGCTTGAAGATATCACGCAGGTAACTCAATATACGACATATTGTATTAAACGTTTCTAGTATATAGAGCTTACGGGAAACTAAATGTAATTTTTTTGTCGTAGGAATGTAACTGAAGTCTTGAAATGATGTGTTTTTTAAAGAAAATCACAAAAATCCTTCGGACTCTTAACTGAAACAAATAACTATCTCATAACAATATCTTATACTTTATTACTCAGGGTCGTCATTGTTATAAAGTATTTTTATCGCTGCTAATGTAAACTAAAGAACATATTATGTTGCAAAAGTTAAAAGAAATTAAATTTAAAAAAAGCACAAAAACATTTCTTATGTAGCATGTTAATAGTATAAAACTCACAGAAGTAAGACTTTGGACATTTCATAGAAAAGTAATGACAAACTTTTAGGTTTTGTGTTTTAACATTAGCTAAATAGCCCCCCGTAGATTTCTTATACTTTCAAATACATTTAACTCCAGAATTTCTTTTATGAATAAGAATTTTTAGTTTGGAAAAAGAAGAAAACGAAATTCAGAAAGATAACTTTAAAACAATTTAGACCAGATTACTCTAAATCTAAGAGGATCTTACTAAATATATGCAATGAATAAAGAGTAAAAATATAATTTAAGGAATTAATACACGCTTTATGAACATTTTATTTTTGACTCACTTGTGAGTTTGCGATAGTATTTCATTCTGTTACGCCTAAAAAGTGTCTCAAGTGACTCAGTGGGATCTATACAGATTTACAACGCGAAAAATCGAGTTTCGATACTCGGGGTAACAGAGTACAGATAACTCATTGTGTAGCTTTATGCTTAACAGCAATCAACCAAACAAGGTGTTAAAAACAGATTTTGTGGATTCTATCAAAGCATCTTAAAAGACGTAGTCAGTCTTATCTTTTAGAAAAACGTATAAGTTTGCAAAAGCTAATAAACTTTACACATGTGAAATGCTAATTAAATTAAATTACCTAAAGCTTCTTTGTATACAATTTTTATTTCATTTGAAGTTAAAAGAAAATTACCTAAAACTTCTACACATTCAAACATCAGACTATTAACCTATAACAACTTGAAACTAAATTTGTTTTTAATTAGGTACATTTTTCAGAATTTTAACATTGCTATCCGTAGGTGTACTCAAGCTCAAAATGTGCTAATTCTGATTTTTGGTAGTTGTATAACGTCGGGAGAACCGGTACGAGTATGTTCTTTTTCTGTTTGGTCAACACTTAAGTACGTTAAGTATGAATCTTTATCGAATGTCTTGTGTGTTGATACACGTGGAGGTAGAGATAATGCAAGCCCTGAATTTCTTTTTCTTAATTAATGGAATTAGTTGAGTGACGTGAGTGACGAAGTATCCTGAGAAACCCTGGTAGAACTTGGAATTAAATATACTCCCACTTCAAATAATTACCTCGTCAAATTCTCTTTGGCCTCTCTGATCGCACTTAGCTTACAATTTGTCTAAGTTCTGTCAGTCCAGTCATGTTATTATAGAGAGCTAGCTCGTTGTATTGTGAAGAATATTTAATTAGATTAACACATACCTTTAGGACCATTTTTATACCATAGTTAAGTGATTGTTTATCTACTTTAATACATACATTCAAACATTTTATTTGTAGTTTAGTGCATGAAAAGTGTGTTTATTTCCATGTGAAACTTTTTTTTATCTTTATTGTATATGTAAAGGTTTAAGTCAACTTTTTTTTATCAGTCTTTACGGCCAGTCAGGAACTATGCAGGTTGCTGATCTAACTTACTTATCTAAGGTTACCTCTAACCCGGACTGAACGTGGCTATTAAGATCCTGAGGAAAAATGGGCGTTCCCTATAAGACTTCAATATACTTCCAATCCTCATCACTGAATGGAGCCCTCAATTATTAGAATATCACTTGAGATGCTCCTGGAAGATAAATTTTCCTTGAGAAGTTACTCCACTATCAGGTTAAGCAGTAATTATCTCACTGGCATATCTGTGACCTCTGGCACAGTTCAGAACCTATAAGAAGGGGAAGATGGGCTATCAAAGATTCCAGAGTTCGCCTAGAAGTCAAATATCACACAAAGCCACAACAATATATGTGCGTTGTAGTGGCATGGCACTTTGATGACCTTGAAAATAAGTGTTACATCCACCCATGTGATTGTTTTTACAGGTAAAGAAATGAACATTACAGCCATGTTGGCTGAGAAAAAAAATGTGTGTATTAGTACTTGATACCATCATCTAGAAGTGATGTTGCAAAACAAATTTATTACTGATATTCAGAATTAGTGTAAAAAAAGACCTGGATAATTTATTGAAGTATTTTAGAAAAAATGCAACATAGGATGCTGCAGTTGGATGTTGCAGTGCTCGATACTGTGAAGTTCTTGAACGGAGTGATACCTAGTAACATGGATACAACCTTACAAAAGTTGCATCCAAGATATGCTCTTGTCAAGCAACTTTATTCTGGGATGACTAGTCCTTATATCATATTTTAGCAACTCGTTCTTAATCGTCAAGTAACTGCCAAGTAGGATGCAAAAATATGTTGAATGCGTTAGTAAGTCCATGCTACCCGGAAGAGGGACCAGAGCTTTTCACAGTGAATTGGAAGAGGAGGAACTAATTACAGCGCAGTCAAGCTATGACGAAATAATCGGTTTGCAACTCTTTATAGCTGGATTAAACTCATTTGCAGTTGGGATAGTGGCAAAATTATAGTCACTCTACGTGCAAAATTGCTACTGAATTTCAAACACTTAAATTTAAATATAATTACAGTCCTATTTTAATTGTTTTTATTAAAGATTTTGAAGAACTAATATTTTAAAGTTATGTAAAGGTTGCTTACCTTGTTTAATAAATAAACATTTAAAGTGTGTGTATTTTTTTCTTATAGCAAAGCCACATCGGGCTATCTGCTGATCCCATTGAAAGAAATCGAACTCCTAGTTATAGCGTTGTAAATCCGTAGACTTACCGCTGTAATAGCGGAGAGCTAAACATTTAAAAATATTCAAACTTTCATTTTTTTGTTATACCTAGAGGCACCTGAACTGTAAAATTTACACATATAGATGTTTTATTTTTTCTTCTGTTTTTTTGCTGGCTTCTAGGTTTATATTCATTCTTACCAATGAAATATCAAACTTGTCAATTTGAAGTTTTTTAAGCATTTACATTTTCTGTTTCTTTAACCGTGAGTTTACTGGTGAACTCTTATTTAATGTACCTCTCCTCTCCCCACTGAGTTCTTGAGAATTCTGAATGGCCTTTAAACTTGAAAAATGCTAAATAACCACAAAAAGCCATCGGAAAGAAATAATGACATGTTTGAAAACTCTGAAGAACGGTCAACGTAACAAAATAACTTGATGAGAAAAATTCAAATACGAATAAACATTTGAAGCCAGATTTTAAAAAAAAATTTCAACCACTTATCACGACAGTTTATCAGGACTGACGCATATATTTTCAGTCAGGCATTTTGGGACCCACTTGAAAACCCACAAAATACAAGGGGCAAAACCCCGTATGGTTGCAGTTTTGTAACTTTTAAGATGGATAAAAAGCAGCTTAATCCTTACGTTTCTGTCAATGCGACTATGGAGAATAAAATACTCTTTTTTTCCTGATTTGAGCTTTGTATTACTGTTAAAAGTTACCACTTTGAACAACAACAAAACGACAATTTATATTCTTAAACTTAGTAACATATGAATAGAGTGAACAGTAACAATACCAGAAAATAAGTAGCAGTGTTTGAAGAAATACTTCACAGTAACCGTGGATTAAAACATAGGCTTCAAGATATGACTATAAATGTATCATACGTAGAAGGTCTGTTTCGAGGGGGCCCTTATGAGTTGAAAAGCCTAGGGCCAATAAAACCCTTAATCTGGCCTTGCTTCCCAGCATATGTCGACCTTTCCTTCTACTTCTTTTGTTCCAGTTATTTGAAATCCTCTCATTCATCAGTGATAAGTTTGTTTGTTTGTTTTGAATTTCGCACTAAGCTACTCGAGGGCTATCTGTGCTAGCCGTCCCTAATTTAGCAGTGTAAGACTAAAGGGAAGGCAGCTAGTCATCACCACCCACCGCCAACTCTTGGGCTACTCTTTTACCAACGAATAGTGGGATTGACCGTCACATTATAACGCCCCACGGCTGAAAGGGCGAGCATGTTTGGTGCGACCGGGATTCGAACTTACGACCCTCAGATTACGAGTCGAACGCCTTAATACATTTGGCCATGCCGGGCCCCAGTGATAAGAAAACTAACATTTTCACTCTAATCAATACACAATGTGTTTCTGAAGTATTGATCGATTTTTGTACTTGTTCACACTTATACTCCATTGCCATCTTCTTGGAAGTTAATGTGCTAACATGAAAAGTAAAGATTGCAACACGTGAAAAACGAATCGTAAGGAAAAGCAACAACAAAAATAAAAATATAGATTCTGGAGGCAAATAAACGAATCAAAATTACTCGAAAAATACGATAAGCGAGAGGATTACACATGGTTAGTGAAATCGAAAGAATGGACTTTTGATCACGGTGGAACACACTTGCACCTATGAAAATACACCATAGCTTTATTTCTGTTTTAAAGAAAATTAGCAATGGACATTGAACATTTAGAGAATTTAGATAATGTTCTTTGTTTTTTTTAAAGAAAAAGTTATATATACAAGAGCGTTAAATAATATTTTACGGTGATAAATTATCCAAGTGACATTGGGTTCGGATCCCATCCTCGTCGCACGTTCGGAGATACTTTTAGCCCCCGCTAGTACAGCGGTATGTCTCCGGATTTACAACGCTAAAATCAGGGGTTCGATTCCCCTCGGTGGGCTGAGCAGATAGCCTTTGTGGCTTTGCTAAAAGAAAAACACACACCCAAGTGACACATATATTTTAAGTTTATTGCGTTAAAACGAAACAAAATTGCAAGAAATTGTTATTAAAAAACCTGTAAAAATCAGATATGGATTTACCTTGATCGAATATAATACAGTCAAAAGATCACGCTTTGACACGTGAAGATGTAAATGTAACAATATTTTAACAGGTGAAGTCATTGGTTTTTGGATTAATTTTTGTTTGTCTTGTATTTTTGTTTTTTAATTGCAGTAAGTCTTTTGTTTCAGTTGGCAAGAGAAAGAAGTAAAATAAATATTTTAATAAATGCAAAAAAGAAATTGAAATACACGCTGAAAGTTCCTTATGCTCAACAAAAAATGTATAAGATGAAAGTAAGTATACTGTTTTTAAAACAGTGTTACATAACAAAGTGGTAAAAACATAAGAACCCCAAAAAATGTGATACAAATACCAATAGGTGGTTAGGGCGATCGACTCGTAATCTGAGAGTCGCGGGTTCGAATCCTCGTCACAAGAAACATGTTCGCCCTTTCAGCCGTGGGGGCGTTATAATGTGCGGTCAGTCCAACTATTCATTGATAAAAAAGTAATTCGAGAATTGGCGGTAGGTAGTGATGACTAGCTGCCTTCCCTCCGGTCTTACACTGCTAAATTAGGGACCGCTATCGCAGATAGCCCTCGTGTAGCTTTACTCAAAATTCCAAAAATAAACAAACAAACTATTTGGAATTTTGTATCAAGACTGTTGGGTGATTCTGAAATTCCCAAGGTCCTGAAAGAGATAAGGTGTGCGTAAGTACTTCTACGTGGGATAAATAACACTGTTAATGTTCTGCTGCCTTAAATCCTGTATCAGAATCATTCTTAAAAGGAATATGTCCGACCAGTGAAGTTGCAGCTCTTTATCCTGTTTTATTGACTGAACGTTTATCTTATCGAGGACTAAGATACTATGATATTTCCAGTCTTGACCTTTGAAATGAAGAACCATGTTCTGGACCATTCACTACCTCCATATTCATCACCATTAAACTTATTTACTTATTTATTTCCGGTACTTCAACAAATACTAATTGTTTATGCTGCAAAAAGTCTTCGATACATTTTTTCATCAGACTATGTCCAAGTTCAATTTTAAATGTTTGGACTTAAAGCTTTCAGCCACTACCTGAGTATAGAAAAAAGAAATTTCTATTCACATAGTTCCAATTGTAAGCACACCCATCAGCAAACAACATTGCATTTTTCTTCTCTTTAACATTATCAGAAATATATATGATTTCATGTAGATGTCAAGAACCTAGGAAATGTAAAGAAAATGTACAGATTTTATTTGCTGTTGAGGTTATTTTTGAATTATTTGAAATAATTCTGTTCGGAAACAATTCATACTGTGTTGCATCTAACGAGCCATATTTCTTTCGTGAATAAACAAAAAATATCAATTGAATATATTATTTGAATGATTTTTCTTCAACAACACAGGATCTAGATAAAAGTTAAGCTGTGTGTCTGTAAGGTCTGTGTTTTCTTGCAGATTGTTTAGCCATTTATTTATCCACAAAGTGAACTTAGCCTTGTGGAATTACACCAACTTAACTCAAGAATAACCAATAATACATTTCATAGACAGGTGCGTAGATCCTGGTGGGATGGGGGGGATGGAGGGTATATATCCCCCCTTCATTTTAGGTGGGGGATATGGGGCATACAATCATCCCCTTCTTCAGTTTGGTCTGTTGAATTGTTTTATTGCATCACAGGCCTACAAATTGTGCGTTTGTTCTCGTGATTCTCGTGTTCTTACCAATCGAATTGCATAATTAGGCCTAGATGTAGGCTTTTTCAGTAGCCGAAATGTGCATCTTTAATATAGGCGTGCATCTAAGCTTTTCGATCTAAGCGATAGTTCGTATCAGTCAGTAGGCCTAAGTATACATGAAAGTATCGTGGCAACAAGATTACTCTGTGACTGCATGTTTACAGTTTTCAGGTTCACGTGATCAGAGATTACCAATTTGTAAATTGAACAGTCCACATAAGTGGTTGCAAAAATCCTTCCCCCCCATCGGGTGTAAAAACATTTACGCCACTGTTCATAGGAATTACATCCACTTAGCGCATGAACAGTCTGATGGGTCTTCTAAATTACCTGTTATCTCATGCGTAAGTAGAAATCATTGTTTCTGTTTCACATCATTTCCAAAGTACAGAATTTACAGTTACAGTTTTAAACTATACCTCAAACATAATACAACAATGTCTGTGTCAGGTAGCCTATTGATATGCGAAAACACCACATAGTTCATTCCTTCATGATCAGATTTTAAGTTCGGAAGTGTTGTGCAAGCTTTTTTTCACCAGGACGTCTTTGTTTAAGTTTGAGTATTCTCCACAAGCCACAGCTGAAACTCTTCCGAAAGTCCCATGTTTATTTTTCCTACTCACAAATAGTCTGTAAGATTCGGTTTTTATTCTTAAGTGTTGGCAACATTTTGTTTCCTGCTTAGAGAGAGTATTACATGTAGAATTCCGTACTTTTTGCATTTGTATATTTTCTTTTCCGAATCTTTTGCTGTCAACATGGAAACTGTGAATATACCCGTCATTACCGTGAGCAACTTTTCAGACAATGAGTAATTTGTAAAACAATGAACTATTATCCAAATGTCTTATAAACCATTGTATCAATGTTACAGTGAACCCACCAGTCTTAAATATCCTTTAAATAACCTTGCTATGCTGTAGTCACGCAAGAATTTGAGTTTCAGGACTTAATTCCATTATTTTAGGTTAACATTGATCTGAAATTGAAAATTTATTAACAAGTACAAGGATCATTTTAATTGTTTCTGAAATTGGATCTGAAATTAGTACAAAAACCAACAAAAACACGAGATTTTGTTAGAATAATATCTTTAATATCATTAAAAGGTGAGAATAGCTTACAACTTTACGTATACGCTTTGAAAAGGTGTTTATATGGATCATAAACACCCTCCTTATATAAGTATTTTTATTACTTCAGAGTAAGCACTTTTGTGAAATTTTGTTTTGTTACTTAAATTGTTTAGATAATGGACAGTAAGAAGAAGATTAGAAAATGCTATAGTGAATGTGCATAAATGACTAACTGCGTGTTTGTAACAATTATAATAATACCCAGTATATCATTAAAATAATTATAATAATACCTAGTATACCATTAAAACAATTATAATAATACCTAGTATACCATTAAAACAATTATAATAATGCCTAGTATACCATTCAAACAATTATAATAATACCTAGTATACCATTAAGACAATTATAATAATACCTAGTACACCATTAAAACAATTATAATAATATCTAGTACATCATTAAAACAATTATAATAATACCTAGTATATCATTAAAACAATTATAATAACACCTAGTATGTCATTAAAACAATTATAATAATACCTGGTACATCATTAAAACAATTATAATAATACCTAGTATACCATTAAAACAATTATAATACTACCTAGTGTATCATTAAAACAATTATGATATGATGTAATATTCGTAATTACGATAATTAAAAAAAACATTTACAATAAATTTTTCATCAACAGAATATTCATTTCAGAGAAAAGTCGATTTCGAATAGACTTATTGAAATCATGCTAACTAGCAAACGTTAGGATATAAGCCGATTGAATTATTATTTGTTATTAATTTACTGTTGTTATAATTTTAGAATTGAAGATTTTGAGATTATACTATTGAATAAACAAAACGGAATAAATGCAAGATTTTCCTCCAACAACCAGACCTAATTGTTCAGTATTTTATATGACATATTTAGAAACTTATTTAATGTTTATATATGTACAACGATTATTTTGTATTCATTTTTAAACATAAAATAATTTTATGTTGTTTCAACATATACAACGTTCATCCCTTATAAAACTGAAGTTAACTGAGATATTTGTGTGCACAAAGTGTATTTATTTCAAAAGAGAGACGTAGGTATCTTTAAAATTGGCTCGAATGTAACCACAAGTTGAAATTAAGTGCATTCTTAGAGATGTTGTTAGAATGTTTGTTTTTTAAGTTCGAAGACGTAGTATCTGAAGATACTCCATTTGTTATGTTGGTGATACTGTGTGTGTGTGTTTTCTTTTAGCAAAGCCACAAAGGCTATCTGCTCAGCCCATCGAGGGGAATCGAACCCCTGATTTTAGCGTTGTAAATCGGAGACATCCCGCTGTACTAGCGGGGGGCCGGTGATACTGAATATTAAACGTTTGAAAGACTTCGATAATTGTTTGTTTGTTTTTGAATTTTGCACAAAGCTACTCGAGGACTATCTGTGCTAGCCGTCCCTAATTTAGCAGTGTAAGACCAGAGGAAAGGCAGCTAGTCATCACCACACACCGCCAACTCTTGGGCTACTCTTTTACCAACGAATAGTGGGATTGACCGTCACATTATAACGCCCCCACGGCTGAAAGGGCGAGCATGTTTGGTGCGACGGGGATGCGAACCCGCGACACTCAGATTACGAGTCGCACGCCTTAACGCGCTTGGCCATGTCGGGCCCATCGATAATTGTTAATATGAATTCTGGATTAAATCAACATAGCTCTAAAATACCATTCCTATTAAAAGTGTAAGGTTAAAGTACAATTTTATCATTATTATGAACATATTATGAAGACAGTTTTAAAGGCTGTATACACATAATGTTTAGATATATACAAAGACAGTTCCGTAAAGCGTCTATATGTAAAACAATTATTGATGACGAGAAGGCCCGGCATGGCCGAGCGCGTAAGGCGTGCGACTCGTAATCCGAGGGTCGCGGGTTCGCGCCCGCGTCGCGCTAAACATGCTCGCCCTCCCAGCCGTGGGGGTGTATAATGTGACGGTCAATCCCACTATTCGTTGGTAAAAGAGTAGCCCAAGAGTTGGCGGTGGGTGGTGATGACTAGCTGCCTTCCCTCTAGTCTTACACTGCTAAATTAGGGACGGCTAGCACAGATAGCCCTCGAGTAGCTTTGTGCGAAATTCCAAAAACAAAACAAACGATGACGAGAAACCCACTTGAAATAAAAATGTATCTCAGAACGGGTGGTATGAGTGTTTACACTTTTACTATTAAAGTAGAGAACAACGTGCTCCCCGCTAGTACAGGGGTATGTCTCCGGACTTATAACGCTAAGATCATGGGTTCGATTCCCCTCCGTGGGCTGAGCAGATAGCTCGATGTGGCTTTGCTATAAGAAAAACACACAAAAACGTACACACAGAGAACAACGTTTCGACCTAGGTCATCTTCAGGTTTATCTTTGTTTATTTTAACAGCAATAAAGTTCTCTAAAACCTCCATGTAAGACTCAGATGTGGAAGAAGAATTTCTTAAGTGTGAATTCAAACAAGTAGACCTCTATTTAAGAAGCACAGTCACTGAGAAAAAAACGCATTTATAACGCTTTGAAACAGAACAATTTCAGAACGTATGACAATTTAAAAACGGAGGAATATTTCGCGAATCCATTATATATGTTGAAAACTGAATTTTTCAGACAAGAAACAACAAGAAAATCCTCGAATCAATATTATACTTATCTGATGTAGAAGCTCGTTTGGATAAAAGCAACCAAGTTGATTATGTGATACGATTCGTCAAGACACTCCAGCTTTCAAGTTGTCACAGTAAAGTATTATCAAATGCGACACCATGTTAAAACTCAATCGTCTACTCAGTGTGGTTCGTTAAAAGGCTCTTAGGTTGAGCTACAAAATATTATTGTTTTCAGGCTTAAGTACATTCTTTTCAACAGAAATAGGCACACTTGTCATGTCAGATAGATGTTGATATGTCCATCACATGCCCAATGAAACGTTCTTGTTAAAAATTTCTTTAGTGTGGTTACTGGTAGAATTAAACTTTTCTATATCATCAAAGTCGTGGCTAGCTCATACTAAACTGCACCTTCTTGTGACAAAATAATACATACATGTATATGTGTGTGTATAATGTAATGTAATGAGAAAGCGGTAATAGTTTTATCCACTTTCTTCGAGCACTCTTTAGGCCACTGGTAAATAATATCAGCAAATCATTTATTTCACTTTTGGATTTTTTATATTACTAAAAATAAAAACCTGTTACATAACTTATATTTAAATACAAAGTTGATTTTTTTAACCATAAAAATGTTCGTTTTGTGTGAAGTAAGTAGCTTTCCAACATTGTTAAGACTATTTTATGAACTTAGTGTATAGCAGGCTTTCTTCTCTCGGGAAGAATAAATACTGTAAAAGCCAAGTAAAATTTTCCTGAAAGTATCCCCTGTCCCTGGGTTGTGTCACCACGCGACCAATCATTGTTTCCCGTCATTCACAATTAGGACTTAAAGACATAATCCAGTTTACCAGTAGCTATCAAAAGAACCGAAGAACACTGCAACCTTATAGTGAGCCAACAGGTTTGATACTTGATGCGATAGAGAGAATGACAAAACCACAAGGAAAGCTAATTGTGAGAAATTTAATGACTTTTCTGGAGAAGGTGTAAACGTTGTTCTCTGCTTTATTAGTAAAAGTGTTAATATTCATACGAGCCGTCCTGAAATATAATTTTACTTCAAGTGGGTTTCTTGTCATCTCGAATAACTTTAGGATTTATAGTTTCAGCAAGCTAACAACTAGGTCATTACGACCTTTTAGAACCTGTAATATTTTGCAAGAATTAGAAAATTAATAAACTATTTATGTTTTTACTGGAACTGTTTGTTTGTTTCTGAATTTCGCGCAAAGCTACACGAGGGCTATCTACGCTAGCCATCCCTAATTTAGCAGTATAAGATTAGAGAGAAGGCGTCTAGTCATCACCGCCCACTGGCAGCTCTTGGGTAACTCTTTTATCAACGACCATGCTCGTCCTCTCAGCCGTGGGGGCGTTATAATGTTACAGTCAATCCCATTGTTCGTGTAACTTTGCGCGATATTCAAAACAAACCAAACCAGTCCTACAAATTTCAAATTTGAGAATACGATGAACACTAAATATTAACTTTTGGACAGAGTTAAGATTAAATCTGTTTTATTTATAAGCTCCTAAAAGTTTTATAGGTGTTGTTGTTCTAGAGGGAATATGACAGTTGATTTTAATTACGAAACTTTTTTTTTTTTAAAGTATTGGTCTAAGATTAATGAAACGCGTCCAGGTATAAGTATGTTACGACAAGTTTTAACAGGCGGTCGATAACAGTTGGTTTGATGGCTTGGTGTTTTATGGCGATAAAAAGAAGCTTACTTGCGAATAAACAAAAAGAGATATCGTAAAAACGCATATTTTTATTCTCTTAGATTTATATTTAGGATAACTTAAAGAAATTAAATGAAATTATATAAAAACTCGATAAATTGCAACTCACAACTAAATGGCGGTCTATGAAACTAAAAACAAAACTCAATAAAAACAGTGTAAGAAAGTTTTTTTTTGTTGAATTTCGTGCAGAGCGATTTGATGGCTATTTCCACTAGCTATTTTCAGTTTTAAAGTATTAGGTTAAATGAAAGTCAACTAGTCAATACCACCCACCGCCAACTGTAGGGCTACGCTTGTCAGACAAAATAGTGAAATTTGATCGTCACTCTTTTAATACCCCTTCGGAACGTTTTATTTATTTATTTACAAAATCGGAGTGCGAACTACGTAACTTCCAGTGCACGTTCGGCAATGCCTATAAGGAAAAAAACAATTTTTAAATTAAAACAAACGATTTAGCAGATACTGGAAGTGGAAATATTATCTAAGGTATGGCGATAATTATATAGAAGACAAAGTTTCTATTTTATTAAACAGCAGCAAGTTGAAAGGCAGAGAATAAGTTTCATGTATGCTTGTTAATTATTTAAATTTACAATATTTATGTGAATTTATCCTGAAATTCAAAGACTAGGATTGAATTAATTATTAACAATCTGGCTGCTAATACTCCTCAAGTTAAAAGGCACAGATTTGAGGTGATTCCCATTAGACAGTACCCCGCTAGTACAGTGGTAAGTCTACAGAATTACAACACAGAAATCAAGGGTTCGATTCCCCTCTGTGGGCTCAGCAGATAATCCGATGTGGCTTTGTTGTAAGAAAAACAAACCCACTAGATGTAATTCACACCGACAAAACCAATGTTATAGCAAAGTCAGTGTGAATTATAATTTGTATATCAACTAAACAGAGAGTTATTATTTAAATTTTTATTCGAATAAGTTTAACGTTAGTGCGTTGTCAAACTGAATAGTTGCTTGATAAATTTAAAATTTTAAAACCATATAACATAAACTTAAAAAATCAGGCAAGACATATCCCAGTAACATTTATAAATGTGTCATAATTGTTCACTCTTTGAAATTAATTGCTTAATATTGCAAGGAACAACCTGATTTTTCATTTCTGTCCCCGCATAACCATTCTTAAAAAAGGAAAAATATAAACTCACCCTTAACTTTTAAGGAAATAATGGATGTCTCCTGTTTAATCCTTGTAAAGTGTTGGCTTTTATGATCGCCAATGACAAATTATTCCTTAAAACAATCACACTGTGAGTAAAATAAAACTGTCTTAAATGGAGCATAATCTGTATTTTCCCAAGGTTAAAGTTCTGTCTTCTCATTCTTTTATCCTCAGTATAGAGCACAAATAAATACAAGAACCTTATTCTCTCCAATCCCCAGTAATCTTGTAAACATCAATTAGATCACAACTTATTTTCCTCTTTCAAGAGAGAATAGGTTTAGTGATCGTAACTTATTTCTGTTAGATAATATTCCCGTCACTGAAATCATCCTAGTTTTGCTCTGAATTCTTTCCAAAACGTCAAATATCCATTTGTAGATAAGGAGATTAAAACTGTATCCAGTATTACAAGTTACACCTAACAAGTGACTTAAGTAAGAAAAAAAAACCTCTTTCAGCTAATAATCAGTTTGTCTATAAATACATCCTATATGGCTTTACTACTAACAACAGAACACTGCTTCGATAACTTGAGTGACGTATCAAGCAGTATACCAAGATATTTTTTTTTACCCCTGCTGTATAGGTGGTTCTCATCTATATTAAACGTGTGATCCAGTTTACGGTACCCAATGCATTACACTGTGTAACACTAATTTTGTTCCTGGATAGTATTTGTTATTTCTTAATTGCTTATGTTGTAAAAGTACAGAAAAATGATCATTATTCCCATCAAATTTTGATTATGTGACCTGGATAACGAAATTTAGAAATTAATCTATTTTCCATGTAAAGACGGGCAACTTTGCACATTTTCATTTACATAATGTCTGAAATAGGTTTGAATTTCGCGCAAAGCTCTACGAGGGCTATCTGCGCTAGCATTCCCTAATTTAGCAGTGTAAGACTAGAGTCATCACCCCCCAATTGAGCTACTTTTTTACCAACGAATAGTTGCGGGCGTTATAAAGTTACGATCAATCCCACTTGACCGTCCATGCCAGGCCGATATATATATATATATATATATATTTATAACCTTAGTATAAATACATGTAAATCTTGATCCATATCTTGTTTTATTCAGACCTTATGTGACCCGACATGGCCAGGTGTATAAGGCACTCGACTCGTAATCCGAGGGTCGCGGGTTCGCATCCCAGTCGCGCTAAACATGCTTGCCCTTTCAGCCGTGGGGGCGTTATAATGTGACGGTCAATCCCACTATTCGTTGGTAAAAGAGTAGCCCAAGAGTTGTGCGAAATTCCAAAACAAACAAACAAACAATAAAAATATTTAGAAGTGAGCAGTTTTTCGAGATTTGCGAGTGTAATGTAAACCACTTTCACGTATCAATCCCACAATATAGTCTCCCATCATGTTTTCGTTATACGCTTCTTGGTAGCGGTATTCAAGTCCAGTATATCTTGGTGGAAGCGCTCGCCTTGCTCCAATGAGTATGATCCCATGTTCTCCGTGAATTTATCGAGATGAGCGTCAAGAATATGAACGTTTAGGGACATCCTGCAGCCCATTTTGCCGTAGTTCTTCACCAGAGCCACAACCAGTTCCACATAATTTCGGCCTTGTGATTGCCCAAGAAGTCCTGAACCACTGTGACAAAGTTGCCCCAAGCTTTTCTTTCCTTTTTACTGGGCTTCTTGGGGAATTCTGTGCACTTCAGGTTCGTCTTTATTTGTGGTCCAACGAAGACACCACCTTTGTCTCACACAGCTTAGGGAAGAAGTCTCTAAGGTACTTGAAGGCTGAAGACTCCTTATCAAGAGCTGTGATAAATTGTTTCATAAGACCCAACTTTGTGTACAATGGTGTGAACAGCACCTTCAGATAGGTCTATGTGTTTACTCAGGAAGCTAGAACTAAACTGAAGTGGTGAGTGGTGAGCCCCTGTATATATAATACTATGGAAAGTTCTAGAAAATTCTAAAAGGTTCTTGAAAATCCTCGTAAGTTCTAAAACATTCTAGAAAATTGTTGTAAGTTCAAGAAAATTCTCCATCAGCTACTCAGCACTGAATCTACCTGGAATGTTCTGGAAAATGGATAAATTTGAAATTTTCATTACTCAGGTCACAAAAGCAAAGTTTGAAGAGAAAAATAAGTCTTTTCCATTTATTTTAGGCATAAGCAATTGGGAAATAACACTTTCTGCCCAGAAAGAAGAAAAGTAAAAATTTTGTTACGAGTGTTATACTGCACTTTAATGATTAAAGACTCATCTGTTAAAAAATGTATTCAACTGACAAACTGATCCAAGTCGTTATAGCGTATCTCTAAGTCCCCAATTCAGCTAGAAATACACAATAGTTAAATTTTATTCGACAAGTTTACTAATTTACTATAATGTCGTTATCAATATCATTGATATAAAAGAGAAAAAACAAAAGTCTAAGTACTGACCACTGAGGCACTTCAAAAGTAATAAGAGTCCAGTATTCCAGTAATAAGACTGTATTCCATTAAAACACTTTTGAATTTTATTTCTCCTATTCGCTCATCCTACAATACAATTAAAATGTCTTTCCACAATTCTTATTGATTTGAATTTTTATTTAATATGTTGTTAAAAACTGTATCAAAACTTTTTGAAAATTTAAGCACAACATGTTTCTTTATGAAATAATAATTTCGTTGAATTATTTTACAAAACTTACCAAACTATTTATATTTTTTACACTACAAAAACAAAAGTGACTAACATAATTTCCAAGGCAATTCCTATCACTTTATTAAAAATAATAGTGACATTAGCATCTATCTAATCCTCAATCACTTTCCCACTGTTTAATGACCCACCAAAAGTGTAAGAGAGTGAGAGAAACTTGCATATTTGATCTTTGACATTCTTTTAATCTCAGGGAATAATCTTGTTTTGCCCATATGCTACATCTATTGTTAATACTCCAATCTTTCTATGTACCACCAGCTTAATATTTACTCGATTGAGGTCAATTCCAATATTTACCAAAAATGCCTAACTAGGGTCAGGGATATATGGATAGAATATTTGGACTAGAAATTAATAATATTAATCTATGGAGGCATAACATAAGGTCAAGTTCTAAGGTTAGTTAAGTTGTAAGTACTTTCGAATAGTGTTTTGGTGTTAAGCTGATCGAAATTTGTAACTGCTTAGTTTAGTTTAGTATAAAGTCAAATTGATTAAGACGTAGTTACCTTAAAATTTTTTTTCCAACATGGGGTTTCAATTTCTTTCTTTTGTAAAAGAATATGAAAAGTGACTGTTTTTACAACGTGACAAGTTTATCAACTAGATCTCTTTTTACTGACTTAAACAGAGTTGAATCAAGATATTAAAAAATTGATAAAAAATAAATTCAGTAATTGCGTATTCTACTTTCAACTCTTTAATTCCCTGACTTATTATTTGGGTTATATAATTAATATCTCTCTTTTGTATTTTCTAATTAAGACATAAGGACGACTTTTGCCAGTTACTTTTCTGTTCTCGAGGCTTCTCATCTTCTGCAAGAAGCTGCTCGTTGCTTTCCACAACTGGAGTAAGACTTGTTGTAGGCTTCTTTCTGAATGGTCCTTGAACCCATTGTTCATCCACATTCCTTTGTGGATAAATTCATTTACATATAAGGGATATCCCCGTCTCGTAACTTCTAAAGCCCTATCTTTATGATCTGACTGTATGAATATAAAACGGACTTTTGGGTAATATCAAACTACCTCCATAACTCCAAACAATGTCAAAATTTTGTTTTCACAGTTTCCGTTTTCAATGATTCTACATCGACTATGGTTATTATGTGACTGGATAATTTGTATATATTCAAAATCATTTTAGCATAACGTACTCAATCTTGGAAAAACATTTTAATTTTATGTTTGATGTGTTACGATTTTTACGTGAACATATTTTATTTAGTAGTAACAACAGCACTTTGTAAGTAACAATTATAGCTGAAACAATAATAACAATCGCATTATACATCAGGTGCCACGTCCTTACGTAAATGTATTTAAAGAAGGAATAATGTCACTATATGCACGAGAACTATCACTGAAACAATGACTCTCTGCGTGATGACTGTACATAAAACATGAAAACAGTCAAATTATTTGTAATGAGTTAACTGCTGATAAAAAAGAATCAATTGTCCTGTTATAACTAACAATCGCGGCTGAAATAGAAATAACATTAACAAAATACATGATGTTTACAGTGTGTACTTAAACGTATTTTAATCGGGAATACCAGAATGTTACAAATGACAGCTGACGGTAAAACAGGAACAATATTTTGTTTACTGTAACATACTACATAAACATTTCGATAACTTATTGGCTTTCTAGCTTTTTAATAACATTTGTTTGTATCAGATCCCTGACAAATAATTCAAGTTGTTTGCATATCCTTCAATATATTTGTAAAGGTTTCTTTAAGAAGTACTGAAATGGTCACATTATCGAAATAGTCACGTTCTCAAGAAGTAGTACATAATAAATTTACGTTGTACGTATTGGTCATTCTTCCACCAACGTTATTTATGTGCAACTCTCATTCTTGAAGAAAATAAAATAAAAACAACAACATAAATGTGTGCTTATTCGTGAGTGAGCTTCTTTTGAAGGATCACGTTTTCATTGCTAGGACTTCCTTCTAACATAATACCGTTTATTAACTTGAAACAAACTCCCAGTTCTTTAATTGTATTTTACTACCAAAGTATTATGCAAAAGAAATTAGTAGTGGAAGTTTTATTGAATCATAAATTTAGTATAAAAGCCTAAATTTAACTGTACATTTTCTTGGTTTAATAATAATAATAAAATTTAATAAGGTTCAAAACTGTATAATGTTTTTAATATTAATCCAATTTTGGAATTCAGTAATCAGGCAGGTTAGGATTTTATATCCTGTCTATGATATTTAACTGAAGTACAGTTTGGGCCAAAATGTTTGCATACTATTTTATATTGATATTATTGTACACATGCATGGAGTAGTTAGTTATTAAGTAAATGCCCGAATAGTAACACAGAAGGTAGCGTATGATCAAACAAACACGTACGAGTTGTCATTCTGGTATGTATAAGTTGTTTTGAGCATTTGGTCATCAAAACCGCATATACGCCTGTTGTTGTTTTTATATAAGAGGGTTGTTTAATTATATTTTTTTGAAAAAGAACACTTTGTTCAGACAATTTTTCTGTACTTCGTCACGTACCAAGTATTACAGAGTGTCAAATTGTTTGACTCTCCAGAAATGGTGTGAGGCAAACGGACATTGCCAGAACGGACATAGAGTACATCCAGTGTACTCTATGTAGAAACATAAAACGTTATTATTATTGAACTACAGGAAAACGTGTTCAACGTAAGTATACTGGTAGACCGAGAAACTACTGCTCGAGATGACCGTGTTTTAATCAAGTTAACATATGAATGTCGATAAAAGTCTAGCAACACCTTAGGACAGGAATGGTATGAACACATTGGTTACTGAATATATAGAAGAATGGTGAATAGAAAACTGACCAAACTAGGTTTATTTTGCAAGAAGAGTTATCTGCAAGCCAATATTAATTTGAATACACTGTCGTTACTGTGTTACTTGGACAAGACAGTATGCCAACTTACATTTAGGACAATGATGACGTGTGATTGTTTTAGATGAGTCCTATTTCTCGCTTTTAAATCTAAAGGTAGGATTCCTGTTCGTTGTTTGCCTGGAGAACTTATGAGAGCAGACTATTTCCTACAGAGAACACTCACTGGGTGGTGCAATACATGTATCAGCAGCTATTTATCATGGTGTAAAAACTGCTCTACATAGATTCAAGGGAAACATCAATGACGCCTCCTACAAGTGTCACATAGAGAAGACATTTCTGCCATATGTTAAGGCAAGATTTAATTATTACTTTGTGTTCTAGGATGGCAATGCAACTGCTTACAGTGCACGTATTATACAGAATTATCTTGAACAGGAGGATATTACAAGGTTGACGTAACCAGACAAGTTTCCAGATTGTAACCCCATTGAGAAATGTTGAGCAGAACTGAATGGAAAATTTCTAACAACGACCCTGAATTACTCTTCATATCTTGGCGCTTCTTACAGGCATCACAAGCAGACGAACTTTCTGCCATATGCTAAGACAAGGTATAGAAATAACTTTGTGTTCCAAGGTGGCAATACTTCCAACAGCGCGACTACTGTACAGGATTATTTTGACCAGGAGAACGTTACAAGATGATTTTGGTCAGCAAAGCGTTAGATTTCCAGATTATAATTTCACTGTACTTAAATAAACACATACAGTAGATACATTAATGTATCATGTAACTTTACGTAAAATGTCGCCACCCAGTGTCACAGCAGTGTGTTTGTAGGCTTAGACCACTAGAAGCCGGGTTGTGATACTACTACAAATCTCAAAGGACAGCGTTTATCCCAAATTGCAGTGCTAAACATAATAGTTCTTAACGTCGCTCATGAACACGTTAGTAATCCATACGATCCTATGATGCATGCATTTTAACCCAATGCTAAGATCTATACCTTCTCCACTTATAACTGAGCTATGCTTTATAGCTACGTATGCTAGTTCCATACCAACAACTGTTCTTCTGGTATAACATACAATTAAGGTTTTTGATTTTCATACCTATAGTCACAATCGACCATATGATCTGGGTTTCCACCAATCCACATATTAATATTCCACTTCCTAAAAATATAAACAGGTTATCTTATCATACTATGACATAATATCATAATATAATTTGTGTCCTTATTATGTGAACAAAACTGAACTGGAAAATTACTAGCCACAACCCTAAAACAGCTACTGTAGCTGAGTTGCAGCATCTTCTTGTGACAAATTGGGAAGAAATCACGGTGTATTACATCAAAAACTTCATCAACAACATGCCATATCGCCTTGTGGAGGGTATTAGAGTACATCGAAATGCTGAACGTTTAATATGAACTGTATTAAGGTTACATACGCTATTTATAATTATTTGATGCTATATTTTTTCTTTACATATGTTTTGGTAATATTTTGTTGTGATAGATGAAATGCTGAATTACACAACTTTCCACAGATATCTGATAAAATTGTTTGCTGTCCTAATGAATCGTCCACGATATACATAGAACCTGTCTTTTATGCAAATTACATATGTAGATGATGTGACATGCATTTCTTAGATTGACAGTGCAAAGTGTATTTGTATTTGTCTGGTTTTTTGTATGGACAAGATTCGCTTACACTTATTTGTAAAGGGATAAATTTGTTTAAACTGTTTTGTTAATTAGTATACAACTGATCAGAATTGTTTAAGAACTCGTTAATTAAATTTAGATACTCTCTGTACTGAATTCTGGATTCAACTGATCTCCATTTGTGCGATTATGTTTTCTTCAGTTGCTTTAAGAGCTATTCATCTGCCAAATAAATTCTTGAATTTTTTACTATTGTAACCATAACCTACATATTTATATATCTTTAACCAGTTATATACTTGGTGTAATTTGAACATGAGAAACCACATCTATACCTGATATACAGTTGAGGAACTAAGTATACGGAGTATATATTTGATGTAATTTACACGTGAAGAACCAAGCATGTATTTGATTAATTTATACATGAGGATCAATTATATACCTGATACAATACGTTCACAAATAACCAACTAGATATCTGGAATAGTCTGTACATGAGGAACTAAAAATATTCATGATACAACTTGTATGTAAAGAACCAAGTATATACGTGGTACACTTTGTAAATGAGAAACCAACTATATACTCGGTAAAACTTGTGCATAATGAATCAACTTTTTTTCCTGGTACAGTTTTTATGTATGAAACTAAGTACATATCTGGTACAGTTTGTATGAGGAACCAACTATATACTTGGTAAAACTTGTACGTTATAAATTAACAATATACCTGGTACAATTTGTATGTCAGGAAGCACGTACAAACTTGATGTAATTTATATGAAGTAGCTAAGTTCGTATCCTTAGATGAAATATTTTGGTGTATATGTTGTTCAGTAAAATATTTTGTCAGCCATTTCTTCAAACTTTCCTCTTTTTGATAGTCTCTTTGAAGGCCTAAGAAGACATAAGAATAATTAGAAACATGTTCCAGCTTCTATTCACTTAGTTATTACTTTAAATTGTGTAACAGGGCATTTGCCAATATCCTCTCCAGGTTCTGTATTGAATAACCATCAGAGTAGTTTTCCAATTAGTTACTTTGACTCTTCCGTTCTTGTTTGAGGGTTTTGGTTTATAAAACAGTTCCACACGTGTTTCCAAACTGAAGATACATTTTTGTCACTTGTGTTATTAGGTTTCTACGTTTCCCTGATCCTAAGCTAATATGATCAAGTAACTACCTGTTGCTTTTGTTTACAAAGAGCTTTTGCGTTTCTTCGTGCTACAACTATAAGACAGGGTACACTGACGGGGTGACGCGAGACCGTGGTGCTGACGCAAAAGCAAAAGTGCTGCGAGGTGTTGATGCATACATGGTTGCCGTGGTGACGCAAAGGATGAAAGAGAACCTTATCGTGTGGAACCTGCTTCAGATGTTTACTGACAATAGGGAATGCTAGTGCTCTGGCGTATGACCTTGAATGAAGATATTTTGCAATAAGTTTGTCTTTAGCATGTTTTCATGCTAAAAAGTGCGAAAACAGAAACCTTTATCGTCGAGAGTAAAATACCGATGATTTTCATGTCATTTAAAAAGAAAATATTTATATAAAGTTTACACATGACTGATCAAAAGTGGTTTATTTAGTTTAAAAATAACATACGACATGGAGTGTGAAATATGTTTAAAAATGTGTCGATAAACATTGTGTATGACGTAATAGAAATTGTTTCAATGCAATCATTCGAGAGTTTCATAATAAGGAAAATTACTTGTACTAGGCCCTTTTCTAGGGTACTCGACTCGTAATCTGCTAATCGCAGATTCGAATCCCTATCTCACTAAAAATGATTGCCTTTCAGCCGTAGAGGATTTATAATGTTACGATTACTCCCACTATTCGTTGGTGAAGGGTAGGCCAAGGATGACAGGTGATGACTATCTGCAGGAAATTTCACCTAATACTTCAAAACTAAGGACAGCTAGGGCAGATAGCCATCAAACAGATCTGCGCGAAATTCAAAACAAACTAAAAGAGTTGCATTGCTAAAACCTAGTTTAGGAGCACACACAATGAAAATACTGTAGCGTAACAATAATATCATTAAATGTTGTAAGAAACTGATTTCCATTGCAAGCATAAAAAAGTAGGATTACCAAGAATGAATTACTTAAAACATAAAATTTGAAGCACAATTTATTCCGAATCCAAAACGAACAAATTTAAGAGGCATATGAAAAAAAATCCTCAGTTTACTCGATTTTCATTAAAAATCTTAATTCATTAATATCGTTTTATTTAATGTAACTTATAATTTGATCCCAGTTACTATAGATCAGGTTTTCAATTTGTTTATAGTGATTATAATCAAACAACTGCCCCCAGTGGCTCAGCGGTATGTCTGCGGACTTGCACGCTAAAATCCGGGTTTCGATACCCGTGGTGGGCAGAGCACAGATAGCCCATTGTGTAGCTTTGTGTTTAATTCAAAACAACAACAACAATCAAACAACTAAAATTTTGAGTATCGCTTTTTTGCGGGCCTGGCATGGCCTAGCGCGTTAAGGCGTAATCTGAGGGTCGCGGGTTCGCGCCCGAGTCGCGCCAAACATGCTCGCCCTCCCAGCCGTGGGAGCGTTATAATGTGACGGTCAATCCCACTATTCGTTGGTAAAAGAGTAGCCCAAGAATTGGCGGTGGGTGGTGATGACTAGCTGCCTTCCCTCTAGTCTTGCACTGCTAAATTAGGGACGGCTAGCACAGATAGCCCTCGAGTAGCTTTGTGCGAAATTTCAAAAACCAAAACCAAACCGCTTTTTGTAATTTCACGTGTACGAACTTCAGATAAACGATAAACATGAGAGATAGTAGCCCCATCTAGGAGCAGTGAAAAAACATTTGCTCAGTAAAGGTTTTTAATTCATATACATATATAGAAATTCTGTTGTTGTTGCCTTTCTTTTTAATCTAAGTGTGTCTGAAAAACAAAACACGACGTTATCTTTTATTTCACATAGAAAGAAAAAAGATTTTTCAAGTCATATTTCCAAAGAAGCATTAGACGATCAGTTTTATAATGTAAACGGTCAAGAGTCCTAATCACCTAATTTGTCAAAGTGCGGTCAAGGAATCTGAGATATGAATATTAAATCAACTATTATGAAAAGTTTCGGCCAAGAAATTCGCAATCCACAGATTAAACTTGTCAATAATATTTATTCTGTTCACAAAAAAATTACGTGTTAATCTTCGTGGTTGAAACTATGATGTTTGTTCGGTTTATAAGTTTTTCTATTACGTCACTTACGTCTTACGTCAACGTAATATGTAAATTTGAAGCATGGAGATATAAATTTATACATACATATTTCTTACAGTTCAGTTTATAATATTTATACAAGATTCACCCTGAATACTTCACAGCCGTGAAAATCTGGATCGCCCACGGTGTAGTATTTATTTTCCAGATGCTACGTGATAACTCTGAAGGAAGTTAAACCATAAAGAATCGTATCTTTGTGTGTAATGTTACATTTAATAGACATATGCATATATATTAATGATTAGACTTTGTACTATATACTTTGTATACCATCGGGATATGAGTGATTTAAGAACAGATACCTTGCCTTAAGAATTCTCCTGGGGGTTCTTTCTTTGTGAAGCAATTTCGACAGCAATAACGTACCTATCGCCTCCACAATTTACATTCACTAATGAGGTATAAATGTTAGATTAGATCTTTTGTGCTGAAAGTATATAGAACAACACACGTCATACGCTATCGTAACATGCATAATTATATTTAGAACGCACCACCCACAAAAATCTAATTTTCTTAACTCACCGGCATTTTATAATTCAAACCCTTTTACTGGCGGCTGTATTTGAAAAACTCAGAAACAAAAGCAAGTTTCAGCATCGATATTTCTTGTTAGTGTGTATAACGTAACTGGTGCTTCAAAATTAGAAAATCTATGCAAACGGTTCATAATACAGAATGGTCCAAAAGACAAGTTTACGCTTCTGTTTGCGTATTTGGAATATAAATATAAATACAAGTAGAGGAGCGTTAACATAGTGTCATGCATTCTACACAATATATTCAGAAACTACTTTATTATTTTAGAAAACCTTTAAATATGAGTATAGTACTCGTATGTATGTCATTATATGTGGGCTTAAGATTAAAACAAGCCCTGTAATATGTCTACGTGTGAGGGCTAATAAAGTATTTTATAAAATCCTTGTGTGGACCAGTATTCTCAGAAGAACATTGTGTACTTTGAATAATAACATATTATCTTATGAGAAAAGTATTTTGTTATTATGAATTATGAGGTTTAAGTATATACTTATATATGTGTGTGTGTGTGTGTATTTATAGAGACTTTCATATACACTTGTTACAAAACTTGTAAAAATATGACACCAGATAGATCATATGTTATAGTTCGTATTAAATGTTTCTTTGTTTTAAACTTTTCAGGCAAAGTTACTTAAGCGACATATACGTAGATCCGTTCTTAAATTCAAACTGAAATGAAGGCAGCTGTTCAACAACACCTCTCGCTAATTTCTGGGCTAATTTTATCAGTCTGACCGGACAGTGAGATATATAGGGGTGGATAAAAAAATCAGTGGTCCGCCGAGAAAATGTTGTTAATTTATTATATCTTTTATCAGGTAACAGAAAAAAAATAAAATTACATGTTTTTAGAGTGCGCTCGACAAAATCTGTTCAAATATGATCTCAAATACTAATCTGACTACTGATTTCGTAAATACCTGAACTTTTCTTAATTTTTGTTACATTTGCTCATAAAACGTTTCACTGCAATAATCAAACGTAAAAATAAAACTCAAAATAACGCAAACCAGTTTCACAAGTTAATATTTAGTTGGCATTTCCCAGGATATCAGTATTGCTTCATATCAACGCGGTATGCTTTCAATAAGTTTGGGTAGATATTTCTGAATGATTCACTGTCATCCTTCTTTGAGTACTTCAAGAAATTTGGTTTGTGATTTTTCTTTAATCGGTTTAATTCAACTCATATGTTTTCCATCAGTTTGATTATTGATTATTTGGAATCAAGCACAAAGCTACGTAATGGGCTATCTGTGATCTGTCCACCAGAGGATCAAAACCCAGTTTCTAGGAGTGAGAGTTCGCAAATATACTATTGTGCCACAGGGAGAGCGTTTTTAATCGGATTTATTTAAGGCGGTTGAGGTCATTCCATAACATGAATTAAATTATATTTTTCTAAAGTATCTTTTAACAACTTCACAGTTGTAGAGAAACTTGTTTGATCATTTCGTACGCTAATTGGAATAAGAAGACCTAAGAAACTATAGCAAGTGCATAACACGTTTTATGAGAAAATGTAACTAAAATCCTGAAAAGCTCAGGTATTTAAGAAAACCAGAATTGAAAAATTAGGATTTCAGACAATATTTGTACAGATTTCTCCAAGTGTGTTCTACAAACATGTAGTTTTACATATTTCTCTGTTACCTAATAAGAGATATAACAAATTAACAACATTTTCTAAGGGGGCCACTTTCTCTTCACCCCCTGTAACTCTTATTAACATAGCGAACTAATGCCACCAAAGTGCAGAATGCTTTCCTTTTTTATTTTTTACATATAAAGAAGCCATGAAATTTGAGCTATTACAATCACAGTCGAGGCACGCTTGCGGTTCGAAATAAAAACGAATGCGCAAACTTCCTGAGACATTACGAAGGAAAAATATAATATATAGTCTAGTGGATTGAATCGATAAAGTGTAAATAAACGGAACAGTGTTAATTAGGCTTTTTGTTCTACTGTCGCTAAAAACTTACTGTAACATTTTCCCTCTTTTGTTTTTCTTCGTCTTTTACCTTTGAACAACTAGTGTTAGCCAAATATAGCTGACTTAATTTTTAGCCTCAGTTCGAAAGTTACATTAAACGTGTATCTGACCCACAATAGCACAGCGGTATGGCTATAAACCGAGTTTCGATACCCGTGGTGCTCAGAACACACATAGTCCATTGTGTCGCTTTGTGCTTGGTGTCAAACAAACAAACAAACAAACAAACAAACGTGTATCTGTTTCCACGTTCTGGAAATACCTATTATTACAACAAAAGCCTCAAATATAGAACCAAAAGAATGTGAAAATGTTATAGCGAAATTCTTTGCATAAGAAACAAAAAAGTAAAAATATATCAGTGTAACCGTCATATATATAGTATATAATGTATAAAACATGTAAAAGAAATTTACTATATATGGGACTAAAGTAAGTAATATATATCATACAAATGTTGTAGTTGTGAGAAAAAAGTATTGAAAATGTTATAACAATTTTTAGATGTTGAACTGGATAAAATTCATTACGTTCAACCAAGAACTGAATAAAAGAGGTAAAACATCACACTTATAAACATATCTCATAATGTGAAAGATGTACCTCTTAAACTTGAATAAAAGAAAAGAAAAAGTTTGTTTGTTTGTTTAATTTTGCGCTAAACTTCACAAGAGCTATCTGCGTTAGATGTCCCTAATTTCTGCAGTGAAAGACTAGAGGTAGTCATTACCACCCACCGCCAATTCTTGGGCTAATCTTTTACCAATGAAGAGTGAGATGATCGTCACATTATAACGCCCCCAATGCTGAAAGGGAGAGCATGTTTGGGGAGAGAGAGATCAGAAGCTACGACCTTCAGATTGCGTGTTAAGCGCCTTAACTACCTGACCTCAAGAGCAGAATGTCTTTTGAAACTTACCTATGATAGTAATACTGATTTTGGAGGTTTCATGTTTCTTATATCACACTGTTGAATACGTTAAAAGGTTTGTGTTGATAATGTTGTATTTGGACTTATCATTTAGTCTGGTATTCAAATTCAGTATTTACAAACATTTTAACACCCATACACACACAGTTATAATTTACATATGATTCATTCATTAGTCATGTTTTATAAAAGTCTTTGAAATAAGAAATGAAAGGTACTTTTTGTTTAATTTTCATCTAGTGAAAGCATTTTAAAACAGGCAATGAGCGCTTTTGAACAAACAAGTAAACAAAAATATTATTAAACTGATTCGTTGCGGCAAACCTCGAAGAGGTTTGTTAATTCATATCAGTTAATTTTGAAGTAAAGAACAGTAAATGAGTCTGATAATTAAACCTAGTACGGTGGTATTACAATAAAGCTTTAATCTATTAACTCTTTTGTGATAATAATTAAAATAAGTTCAAAACACCTTTATCTGTATTTTGTCGTTATCTTCTTATTTCTATAAGGTGTCTAAACAAAACAGAACCACGATAACCAGCAGATAAAATATCCAAGGTTCAGTACTAACGTGGCATTTAAACTTCAATTTCGTTACGTGATAGTACGTTTCTAAAATGCTTTACACATTTTTCGTTGTGATGCTGCTTAAAAACAAATAAGATATTTAAATTCAGCCTACTTGTAAAGTATGGTAACACTTTACGGTTCTATTAAAAGTTGTTTAAGAGTATGGCAGCAATGTGGAGTTATACAAAGTATTGTTTTATCACGTAATATCATGTGAATAACAACAGTAAGAATATAAAGTTATAGTAAGCTTTGAGTTATCGTATACTAACAATAAACTTTAAGCAGTAAGAATATTGAATTAAATTAATTTTTTTTAAATTGTATGTGTTTTTTAATTTAGCAAAGCCACTTGGGACTAACTCCTGATTGTAGCGTTGTAAAACCCTCGACTTACCGACGTACTAGAGGGAGACTTTATATTATGTAATAAAAATACATTTCAAGCAGTAAGAATAGAGAATTATACCAAATATTATCCACGGTGTTTTGAGTTCGTTTTATTTTACTAATTAATTTAAATATGTAGATAAGTATTAAGACATTTTGCCGAATTCATTATTCAGTATATTAGGTAGGAAAACAACTGTTTAATGATTGTATGTATATATACATATATTAAAGATTGTTTTTCTTTTGCACCAAATATATAATCAAAGAAAGAATTTTCTGACCCAAGTTTTGCTGATGAGTCTTGAATAGGCATGCAGTCCACAACAGAAGGTACAGCCAATCGAGTAATGCACTAGGCCTGTAGGTCATAAATTTTCTTTTCAATTTCACCCTTGGTGTAAAAGAAAAGAATTATTTGACATATACATACTGAATATTGTTTTAACAAACAGTATATGTATAGAGTTGAACTAACAATTGCTTCATCACGCAACGATAATGTAGTTATATATATTCGATATCGGATTGACAGCAACAATGTCGTGTTTTATTATTAAACTTTTCATACAGTAAAATATAACAAGGATTTTTGTCGTATGATGCATTAAAACTACAGAGTTGTAATAAAATATTGTTTTATTAAACAGCAACAGTTTAAAGTTACATACAAAATTGTCGATGCAGGTGGTGTTTTAAGTGACTGTAAAGCTACAAATGTTGCTATTATCTTGCTAATTTACCTTCTAATTGCGTGTTGCTGCCTTTATTTGTTCTTTTCCATTAACTTTTCTGTAATTGTTGTATCTAATTTGTATGTTGTTACACATTATAATTTATCTCGGACAAGCCTCCGAATTATTATGTTATATACTTTAGGTATTACAATTTCAAATACCTAAAAATTTTTAATTTTAATTTTAACAATTTATAATAATAGCTATTACAAATAATGATTTACCTACCAGTGTTTTACAAACTTACAAACAATACGAAGTATTCTATCTGGTCTGCAACTAAATATTTTATCAACGATTCACGGCGAACGAATTAATTTTATGTTGATACACAGATACGTTTATTTTGACGGGAAAGCTAGCTAGTTCTATTCTTGGTTGGCCTCACACGGGTTTATAAGCACACTTTTTACCGAGGAAGATATTTAATGTCCTCGTCGGCATACTTGCGTCTAAAGCTAATTCTCTGAAGTTAAACAGCTTATAATGTTCGAAATCTATAAAAGTTCTTGATCAAATAGTTGTAGTTTTCCGATTAGTAAATGTTTATCATAATTATAGTTTGCGAGGTTTATAGTATATATATAGACTGTAGCAGATCAACGATATTACATTAACTCCACGTGTGTTGTAATAGCTCTCTTTTATACTCCTTAGGCGAGATTCTCGAAAATTCAACTGATAATGGCAGTAACTATTATTTTATATACACACATAGTACATTGTTGATTCTTACGTTTGAGATTATTCTACAAAGTTAGAGAACAGGCGGGACTTTCGCAACACACATTTAACAATATACGTTACACACATTTCTAAATATATATTAAACTAAAACAAACATAGATATTAAAATATGTATAACAGTGAATCCGTTACAATATCTTTTCACTTATAATTTGTCCTGTAACTGATGGATGCTTCTTTATCGTTTATTACTTGAATGTTTAGCCCTTAGGTTTTCATCTTTGCTAAATGATTAAAGAGGCTATAAATAGATCTTTTGGATCTGTATTTATAAATAAAGTTTAAGAACCATTCATGTACAAGGTTAGTTTTACACTTACTGTCTTTGAACTATTGGCCAGTAAGTTTGAAATTTTAAGAATACATTGTTTACATTTAAAAAACATATGAGTATGCTTTATCTATATGATTTAAATCACCTTGATTCGTAATAACAAAGTGACAAAATGTCAATAATAATTTCTCTCTGCTTTTATATCACACATTAACAAGTTAAGTTTCAACTTTGGATTTGCATTTGTTAACGTTACTTCATATATAAGACAGAATACAGATAAATTGATTTAAAAATCACTAAATAAGGTACTACTTAGTATTTAGGGATGGACCTAGAAAATAATGTCTGGCGCATTAAATCTATTACTGTTTTATGCTTACAAATAACTGATAAAGTTGACTTACAGCCTTATTTGTGTACCTAATTGCCATTATCGAATGTTTCACAGTTTGTTTATCAGTAATATTATTCTCTTTTTCCACCACACGTATTTTTGTGATAAAATAATAAAACTATTAAAACCATTTACCAGTTAGTTCAGTTTATAAGAGTATGTTATTTCTATGTATCATAAATAACCTTTCTAGTCGCTAGGTAGCAACACAAGTTGTTCTTATACGACACGTTTTTATAACTTCATTACACGAGCATAATATCTGTCAAACAATTTCAGTGAAGATGAATAAATAAACAAATTATAATCTAAATTAACATTCAAGGTATCGAGAAAACCAAGTATTTGTACAACTTACGGACCTGTGTGCATGCTATTGATATTTCTGTTTGAAAATCAGTTTCTTAATTATCAAAACAATCTATTATATGGTATTCCTCTGAGTGGATTTACCATCCATATATCATATTTAAATTTTGCAACATTTTTTATTCCATGTAACCTTACAACTAATCGTATAATAAGTAAAAACGTTTGTTGACGAAAAAAAACATATTTTTCTTGGACTGACACAAATGACAAACGTTTTTCCCACATTTAGCTAACGACAGCTTTTTTTATTGTATACTTACTATTCTTTTACCTGTTATAAGCGAGATACTGTGTGATCTGTAATGCTGAAAGATGGTGCCGGGCAGAGATACCTTCCTGATAACAACAGCTGAAAACAAACGTACTTCACATATCACAAGTTTTATTTGTATGACTGTTTCATGCTAGAAAGAAAGAAAAAAGTTCGATTTGAAGACATGAAAAGTGCTGGAAGAGAAAGATTGAGAAAACAACAAAAATAAGGAAAAATACTGAATGAGAACAGAAAGAAGAAAAGGTGTTGTTTAAAAACAAGGATAAAATAGTCAGAAACAAATAATTTTAAAACGTTTGATTTATTTTTAAGTACAATGATGCTCAGTGGGAGCTATCTGAGCTTTTCACACTTTGAGTATTGAAACCCAATTGATAGCGTTATAAGCCTTCACATTTGTTACATATAAAGGTGTACATACGAACTGTTGAATGTTCACCACGTACTGTAAGTTTTACCCGGTTAGATAAGTTCATACAGTTCTATACAGATGACCTTCAGATGACCTTCCTCCTGGATATGTTATGAAAGTATCTTGTGAGCACGTGACCTATTTTGCTTTTTCACATGGGGATCATTGTTGAATATAGTGCGTATTTTTTTGCTTAAGACTCTTGTGTTTGTTTGTTGCTTTGAATTTCGCCCAAAGCTACACGAGGGCTATCTGCGCTAGCCTTTTAATTTAGCAGTGTAAGGCTAGAGGGAAGGCAGCTAGTCATCACCACCCACCGCCATCTCTTGGACTACTCTTGCTAACGAATAGTGGGATTGACCGAAACATCTGAAAGGACGGGAATGTTTGGTGTAACTGGGATTCGAAACCGTGACCCTGAGATTACGAGTCGAGCGCCTTAACCACATGGCCGTGCTGAGCTCTTTGTGTTTGAGAATTCTCACCTGTTATAAGATTCCTTACTTTGTTTAGTAAAGGTGTAGTAAGACTTGTTGTAGGCATCTTTATGGATGGTCCTTGTTCTCCAAGTTCATCATATATATTTTAGTTCTTCTCCATTTAGGTACAAAGGATATCCCTGTCTTTAAAATCCTCGATCTGAACACATCTTTACGATCTGAGTGTATGAATATCTAGCATCGGAAAAGGCAGTTACATACCTTTTGCCAAAGATGTCAATTTTCGATGGCATCATACTACATAAAAGAATATAAAAATGAAAGTCTGACATATTGCATCGTTTTCGAATAACGTACTCAACTCTTTGTAGTAACCTCTATTCAAAATATTAACAATAAATTTTAAAACATCACATATTGCTTGTTTACTCTGATTAAAATTTCATGTGCCGTGGATTTTGCTTATGCTTTGCGTATGATATATTTTCAAACATTACTGAGTAAATTCTGGTGGTGGTGTTAATAAATCACAAATTTATATCCTTTGGCTCTAAAATATGCTACGAGACTGTACAGTTTTTAGAGCTAAAATCTTTGTATCCAGACTGATTGAGATACATTGTGATAGAAAATATATCAGTTCGTGTATTTGATAGGAAAATCAAAATCATGGATCTTTGGAAACTGATAATTTCAAAGTGCTTATTGTAACTGAAAATCAAACAAACAGTCAAAAAAGGATTAATGCCACTATATGAATGCATGTGTATAAATAAAAAATATTCTGATCCATCTTCCTCAATCAAAGCCAAATAAAGCTCATTTATAACCTCTATTATCAACTCATGTGGGCTGAGGAGAGATGACGTTTTTTAAAACTACACTTTTCAACTGGTCGTAGTTTAGTTTTTGTTGTTACTAGTCATGTATTTTTAAAGACTAGTTGGAAATTGGTCTTGATTGTTTGGTTCCAGCTAATACTGTTTGAATTTATACACTAATAGAATCATATGCCAGTTTTAAAAACATTTCAAGAACCACGAGAAATAGAAAAGTCAACATAAAGTCTGCAGCCAGCCTACCGAACAAGGTCAGATAAATAGTCAGTCTATCAAATACAGAGTTTAAAAAACATCAGTGATTATATGTATGGTGTTTTGAGTTGTATTTCACTCACCACAGTGGACATATATTTATACATACATGTAACATTCACTAAGTCTTTATAAGAATCCTAGTCTTGTTCTTACAATGTGCCCTTGTACAGGGTTACTTACGAGGGATGGAACTCCCCGAAACCGGTATAACTTAGTGACAAGTGAATGATAGATTGGACTTCAAATTATTTTTATTTATTTTAAACATCAGTGATTGGTCACGAGCTTATTACATATACATTTATAATAAGTTTAAGGCACTGAAAAGTGTAACGTCCGTTACCAACTTATCAAAAATGTCTTCATCTAGTCACATTTTTTATATCCTGCTAAATGCAGGATTTTATTTTCAATAAAAATTTATGATAAATGCTCTATTAAATAATTTGTGGTCTCAACGTTCTTAGTTTGTTTTTTATAGATAAAAACGACCTCTTAAAGCGCCAAGCTCTTTAATTCCAAATATTCTTAAACTAGATAATTAAAATGCTCCACTATGGTATTATAATTCCTTCAGGTGTGAGCGCAAAGCAATAATTGATAGAAATTAGATCTGTGTCTTCTAAGGTTTGGTTCAAATACATAATACTTGTTTTTCTAAGCAACCAATTTTTAAATAGCATCTTTAATGCAGAAGATAATTAGCGATTTTTCACGGCTCGTCGCTCATAATTGCGTTTGACGTCATTCTAATCCATTTTATCTAAAATTATCAGTAATTTTCGTTAATAAAAGGACAAAGGTGACATTAGCGTTTTAAATTTTCTCTGATGATTTAACATCTTCGTGTTCTTGTCATTAGCGGGCTCTAACATTTTCAATTCATTCTGGCACTCTATTAACTGCACGTGCCTCTTCTTTTCAATTTTGCATGAAAATTTCTTTAATTGCCATGTCTATTTATCTCCACGTGATGGAGTATACAAGTCAGACATACCTTTGTCTGGTTACTTAGCTTAATTCAAATATTTCATATCTAGCAGTAACATCGTTATTTGATAAGTAGATATATATTTAGACATTTTGTTTCTTTGTTTTGAATTTCGCGCAAAGCTACACCAGGTCTATCTGCGCTAGCGGTCTCTTAATTTCGCAGTGTAAGACTAGAGGAAAGTCAGCTAGTCATCATCACCCTCCGCCAACTCTTGGGCTACTCTTTTACCAAGGAATAGTAGGATTGACCGTCACATTATAACGCCCCTACAGCTGAAAGGGAGAGCATATTTGGTGTGAATGGGATCCTATCCCACGATCCTCAGGTTACGAGTCGAGCGTCCTAACCACCTGCGTCACTTAGACGCAGACAGACATAAAAAAACAGTATACGTAGTTTGGTCACTAGATATATAAAAACGACAGACAGAAAAATCTAGAACGTACGGGGCATAATGCAATTCTAAAACTTTTAGTAAAAACATGAGTTTTTCCTGTTGTTTCGAAGTTTTTAGTATCACCACACAAAAACTATATATCGTGCCGTTTCATTGGCAATAAGAACTTTTCAAAGGCTCTATATAAATAAAGCCGATGCTCCTAAGTCCTTCAAAAGTTTTAATTAAAGATGTTTGTTGCATAATTACGGCATGAGACGTAACATATCTTTTTCTAACAAAAACATGCCACATACAATTTAGAACTGCCTTATAATATAAGGACGATAAATTTCTACAATCAACTAAATATTCATTACATATAAATCACGTATATACTCAACAGTATATTTTCCTAAACAGAACAAAAACTGGTTATGTATTTACGATCGTTTCTGAAGACTTGTAATGTTATTTTTACATAATCCTGGACTGCCAGGGTACACCAGTAAACCTAAAAGGTTTACAACACTAAATATCATGTTTTGGTACCCTTGGCGAGCACAGCACAGAATAATTCAATCTGTAACTTTGTAGTTAACCATAAATAAGCAATACATAATTATATTTGACTATTGTTATCTTATGTTTCACTTCTTGGTGGTTTTTATACAGATGTTTCTGTTTTTTAAGGGGCATAGAATAACGTACTTTATAAGAATGGTTTACGTATGCTAAAACACTGACATGTCTCATAGATACGTGTCGTTGAGCCACAGAAGACATATTAAAAATGTATACGTTTTGTTCATAGTGATATCCTAACCATTCGACAACACAGCTTCACAAGGATGACTTATCATGAATGTATGAAAGTTTATCCCGCATCCGAAGAAAAATATACATATAACGAGTTTTTTAAAAGGTATTCAGGCAAAAGACATAACATCTCGAAAGTGAAACCCTTAGTGATCTCCACAGAAGTGGTTTATTTGTTTCAGAATTATGCGGAGAGATATACAAGTGCAAACTGGACACAGCCGTCCCTGGTATTCATGGTATTCACCTCCAACTCTTGGGTTACTATTGTTTGACCGAATAATGGAAGTTAACCGTCATTTTTATAAATCATCCATCGCCCCAAGGTGTGAGGCTCATATTTGTGACAAAGGGATGTGAATCACGAATTTTGAAATTTACACTCCAGCCACGCTAAGTATAGAATCAGTTCAGTACTTAAGGAAGTGCGAAAACACGCTTAGAAAAGTGTTTAGAATAACAACAGAAATTAAAACTATACCATTAGTCAATCCAGAGCAGTGCCTTCATCTGCAGACTGAAGACTATGTCAGGAAAGAGAATCTTTCGACCCGAATGCCATCATGATGAAATCAGTAATAGCTAAAAATTTATAAGTAAGTTACATACACATGCATTCAACTATCTACTCCATGTTAAACATAATGTATTCAAATCACGGTGTGTTCGGCTACTTCGGTTACGTTGTAATAAAATATATTACAGTTCCAAGGCTAATGACGTGGTAAACTTATTTCTAAGTTTCGCTGTTCTTAAATTATTGTTAAGAATTGTTTTGTTTAGTAGTTTAAGCATAAAGCTACTACACAATGGACTAGCTGTGCTCTGCAAATCACGGGTATCAAAACCCGGTTTCCAACGTTGTAAGTCCACAGACATATCGCTGTACCAGTGTATGGGGGGAGCATATTGTTACGACAGGGAGCTATCTATCAATACTTCTTAAAAGCCAAACAAAATAAAGTTCTTTACATAGTTCAGAGTGTGTACCTCTGGTAATCACTTGCTATTAGCGTAAAAATAAAGTTCATTAACTTGAGAACAATTCCCTACACGTTTATGTTTATGTTGATATTTTTCTAAAGTTGAACTTATTTTCTGTTTAATTTTCCATCAGTTTTTATATTTATATCAAGGCATTACAACATTTTAATTTCAAACCAAGAGACATACATTATCGGTACTTATAACGAATTTGCTTTTCAACTTTTTGTTGCGTTACACATAATTTGCATTTCTAAACATATTTTTACATTGTAAATAATACATATCGTTTCAGCTACTTGGAGTAGACCAACATTTTGTTGTGGTTGTAATTGTTACCCACTTTACCCAATGCTATTTAGTTGAATGTTTTACATATGTTATTTCCGGTTTCTGTAGTGTTCTTTGCTTTTGATTTCTCTGTCTCTTTGATACTTTTGAGACTGTTTTCACTGCTTTGTTTTCGAACATTGTACATTTTCAAATGGTCACACCACTTAACAAAAGAGCTTGCTCCAAATGTTGTGCTAAATTTATGTAAAAATAAATAGCTTTTAATCGTACTTCAAACTCAAATCAAAATTCCAGTTTAGTCGGCCTTCGCATTTACAAAACGAAAACACTATGTAGGTTTATAATTACTTCTACTAATTGACCAGAAGGAGACAATTAGAACACTCTATATAACAAACACGTCAATGGGAAAAAGTCTATAATGTTTTAAGAAAGAAAGAGGAAGTACTGAATAGAAGAAAGAAACTTTTAGTCAAAATAACGAGTTAACAAATCACAACGTCACATAATGATAATCGAAAGTGGTAGATCGTACGAAATTGTTTATTAGACAAATACTGTGTCTTGGAGCTTCACTTCAGATTAGGTGGTTAAACGTAAAATATACGATGTTGTTTATGCTATGTGAGTGACGATGAGTTAGTGTCGAATTTCCATCAGCTCGTGCGGGTACTTAATTTACAAACTTCATTAATATCTTAGGCAATTAAATCCTTGGAGTAAACATACCAAGAAATTTTCACTGGAACGTGGATCTTCTTGAAAAATAATTGTGCGCATAATATATAAAATATGCTAAAATGTCAACACCTTCTTAGAAAACGGTGAGGATGAAGTTGTTTTCCCATTTTCTCACCTTTTAAATGCATTTATTATATCTGTTCAAACGTTAATGAAACAAGTTTATGCACATGACCAATATGTGCGTATATAGTTATAGAGAATTTTTTCTTTCATACACGAAAGTGTGCACAATCACACGCACTCTGTCTTACGTGTTTATATAAATAATCTCGTACATGCACACAATCTTTCAAACATAGACAGAAATATTAACATAATTATATACTTAAATATGCGAAATCTCAAAAATATTCAACAGTTATTTTATTCGAATCGATTAGTTTGTTTGCTTTTAAATTTCGCGCATAGCTACACGTGGTCTATCTGCGCTAGCCGTCTCTAATTCATAAAACACATTAAAATATAATTCTTTAAGTTATTAAAAGGATATTATTCTTTTCCATACTGTACATTGATAATTTAAATTTATCAAACTGGAACAACTATTGCTTAATCCTCTATGAATACAATGGTTGTGGTAGTAGAAGAAAAATGCCGACACTGTTTCCATTTTATAAATGTTAAGTCAGACTAAACTGAAGTTTTGCTTGAAGTTCAGGCCCGGCATGGCCAGGTGGTTAAGCCTTTCAGCCGTGGGAACGTTATAATATGACGGTCAATCTAACTATTCGTTGGTAAACGAGTAGACCAAGTGTTGGCGGTGGGTGGTGATAACTAGCTGACTTCCCTCTTGTCTTACACTGCAAATTAGGGACGGCTAGCGCAGATAGCTCTCATGTAACTTTGCGCGAAATTCAAAACAAACAGAACTTGAAGTACAAGTTATATTTTTACGCTTCTACAAACATCCACACACACAAAGATAGGTATACAAAAAGACATTAAAAATGTATCATTGTGAATGATTTGAATAAACTATCTACTGAAGTTGGAATTGAATCTCCAATCTGAGCAAACAATATAATGAAACCTGAGATACCTAAATCATGTAAACACGAGTGTTAAAACATATCGGCATTTCATCACCATATTCCAATAATTTTCAACATTACTAAACATATTTTTCTTTTATTTCTTCATTTTATTTCGTAACATTTTTTTTTCCATGAAAAGCAATAAGTTTCTCAAAACTGCTAGCAGAAAGGGAATGTTATATTTAAATATGGGACGTTGGGCTTACAAATCTGTTATTTATCATTAAATTAGATTTTTTTTGCACGTAAAGTCTCTTCCAGATAGACAACATATATACATTGCTGTGAGGGTCGTATATCTGAATATACTTGTCTCACACAGATGTATTTTACCATTCCTTCGTCTAACTTTCATTTGCCTGTTCTACACGTATGATGTTATTTTTTGGTTTAATTTTCTGACATTTGAAACTTCATACTAATATTGGAGACGACATTGTTCCACTCTTTATGTCCTTTAGATATAAAAAGAAGTAGCAAGTAAGATCAATAAATGACTCATATGGCAAATTATAAAGTAAGGTCATTGAGTGGTTCTTTTGGAAATTTACAACACTTGGTGTGTTACAAAGCAAGGTCATTAATTTACTTGTTTGGGAGGTTACCGAGCAAGATCATTGGATAATTCAACTGACAGGTTACGAGGTAAGAGCTTTGGATGACTCGTTTGGCAAGTTAATAAAAAAGCTTTTAGATTTACTTAAAATATTATCATTTAAAGCCGGAATAAATTTCCAGTGAAGAAAAAAAAAGGCCGATTTATGAAAAGTTATTCCTGTGGCGCTAATAACGTGATTTCTTTTTAAAGTATTTTGAAAATATGTCAATATATATATGTGTGTGTGAGAGACGTTATAATAAATAGCATTAGTAGCTGTTTTAACTTCACTGTAGTATTTTAATTTAAAATAAAAACAATAAAGTCAATTCAAACCAAAGAAGAAAAGTTTAATATAAAAACAGATATGTTAATCTGTCTCATGAAAATATAGCTTTACTTCGAGGATGCGGATTCACCCTGTGGTCAGGATTGAAATAATGTTTAGAGGGCCCATAGGCTCAGGTAGTAGTTGAGAATAATAAGGATAACTCCTTTTTGCCTCTCCATTCTGCTAGTTTTAGGAACCATAATTTTTTCTCTTGGGTGACCCACTGTATGGCCATGGCAACATGCCCGTTCTTAAGTGGTCTAAGCGTTAATATGGTCTTGCCTATGGTAGAGCTTTGGTTTTCGGAGCTACAGAAACGATTTTGAATCCTTTAAATACCACAAAATATTCCCTACTATTCTAGTTTATAACAGTGACCCCTTATTCCTTGTCTCCCAGATGTTCTATTCTCTAGAGACAGCAGAGATCCCTATGTGGCTTTGCATTAATAAAACAAACACACACACTCAATTTCTTAGCGTGGATGTTAGAATGCTGTTGACTGTCTGCCTTTTACCTGGTCAGTAGTTCAAATTAGGGACAGCGGCAGATAGTCTTATTATATTTGCCATAAGTTCAAAAAACAAATAAAGCCTTATTTAGTAATTTAAAAAAATACATTACTGTGTAAAAGTGTTAGGAGAAAGTCAAAAATTAGATTTCAGGCTACTTTTAAAGAATAATAGAAGATAAATCACAGTTGAAACATCAAAAGTTTATTAATCTTCATATTTAGTCCAACAGAAACCCAGTAGAAGTGTTTGAGTTCAGTAAACAGTTAATATTTTGTGTGTCACCTTTTGTTTTAATAACTGCAGACAGTCTTTCAGACATTGCTGCAATATATGTAATCAGTGCCCTTTGGGATTTTACCCCGAATGTTTCTAATATACTCCAATAAAGTTTTTTTCGACGTAACTTTTGATTTAACAAAAGTTGATCTATGAAATTTCAGATCTGCTCAACTGAGTTGTGATCATGGTTCTGTATGGGCCATTTGAATTACTCCAGCACCTTCTTTCTTAGTTAAGTAAGCTCTGCATATCTTGGATGAGTGTTTGGGATCACTATCTTTTTGTTAGTAAAACCCTTTACCAATAATACGCAAAACATTGGGTATATTATGTTGGATCAGTCTCTGATGACACTTGCACTGGTCCGTTTTTGCATTTATTTTGCAAATGTCTCCTATCTCCTCAGAAGAAAATCACTTTAAAATAACCATACTTTTTCCCATAATGCATGGTAGCTACTATGCACTGAGGTATCTTTCATTTTTCTTCCTTCGGAAGTACAATCTACGTTTTGAACTAAATATTTCAAACTTGGACTCATATGTCCATAACAACCTTTTCCTATCACTAATATACATTTTATACAGTTTTTATACATTTTAGCAAATTTGAACGAAGTAAAAGTTTTAAACTGCTTCACGACCAAACATTCCATTCTCTTTGAGTCTTCTTGATACAGTAGACCTGGACACTTTTTGACATTTGGTAGTTGGTTGTTATCTCATGCTTGAGATCAGTGTCAGTCTTTCTTCTGTACTAAAGGCTGCATAAATGAAGGTATTTAACATCAGTATCATTGAGTTTAGGTGCTCTACCTTTTCCTTTCCTATTTTCAAATTTACCTGTCTCGGTCTCACGAATTAAAGTGTACTTGACAGTGTTCGAGGAGCATTTCAAGTATGCGGCAATTTGTCAGAGTCCAACATAAAGTTTTATGCAAAGACTCTACTCTATTTGTAGTTATCTACGATTTTTGGGCCGTGTCATGACAACAAAACTTGATATATAGTGTCAAACACTGTTCGTATTAAGGTTTTTTATGAAGAGCTATTAAAATGATTTCTTCTAGTATTTACCAGTGCCATATGCTAGCTTCTTTCTATATCGTTAAGATACTGCAAGGGTTACCATGACAGTTATTTCAGACCCTAAATTTGATCAGTATGTTCATTCAAGCGGAACCCTTGTGACATGCCCTTGGGAATTCTAAAGAATGATAAGTATTCTCACTCTGGTTTATTCAATTGTCAACAGAGTTCAGTGAAGCATTACCATAGTGTTGAAATTTACTCTGTAATGGCATGGAAGAATTACCCGAATAAAATCGAAAGAATGTCAAACAGTTATCTTATTTTAATACTTTTGCACAGTACTGTCGTTATGATCTCGTTTCATGAAAATAAGACTTCATTCATTCCATAGTACTTTCGTACTGTAAACAATTTTAGTTAATTAATAATTATCCAGAGGTTCGATGGTAATTCTAAACACAACGGAGAAAACCGGGTTTCGATACCGTTGCGATAATACAGATATCCCATTGTATAGCTTTCTGCCTAATAGAAACAAAGAAACAAATAATTCATTAATAGTAATTTCCATAAATTTATTTTCATGCTTAAATAAAAGAACTTTATGTAATTACATTTTGAAAGTTTTAAAATTATAAACTTCTCTTTAGGGTTATCTTTTAACATATAATCGAATTATCTTTGAGATCGTAGTGTACCTACTGTAATACAATCAATTTTAATATGACTGAATAATTATTATAATTGCTACTTGTAATACAATGATTTATAACAATCGATTTATATGTGATGCAATAGATTTTATTCATAAATGATTAAGCAATAATAACTTAAAAAGTGATGTTCTAATATGTGTTTTACGAATAAACAATAATTAAGAAATTTAGAGCTCATAGAAAATGGAATTTGTGGTAAATTTATTTATTGTTAAGCGCAAACAATACAATGACCTACCTGTGCTTTGCCCACCACAGGTATTGAAACCCAGTTTTTATTAATATCTGAATTACTGCTGAATCTAGCTTTGCGCGAAATTCAAAAACAAACAACTACTGCAGTGTTACCAGGAATCTTTAAGCGTGACTGGGGTGTTTTTCTTATAGTAAAGCCACAAAGAGCTATCTACTCAGCCCACCGAGGGGAATCAAACCACTGATTTTAGCGTTGTAAATCCGGAGACATACCGCTGTACTAGCGGGGGACTTAAAGCATGGAACTGTCACAGATGTGATACAAGTAATTCTTTTAAAATCAATTTTCATTGTACATTTGATAATCCAATAGAATTTTGTTTATATCAGTTCAATTTTAATTAATTTGAGAAAGGTAAACGTATCCTGGATAACTGAAAATTTAATTTAGGTTAAATAAAAAATATTATTACGGCGTACTTTTCTTTTAATGTTTGACTATTTTGTAAATGGTACGTGCATTATTTTACTGTTATTACTTGTAATATTTTAGGATTAATATAGGATATTTATTATTATTATGCCCCTCGATTCCATGAAGGAACATAGGGCCGCAATCGCTTGCGGATTCATTAACAGGCTGGTTTTTTAAGTGAGTAAATTGTTAGCCTACTGCACAACCCCCAACCAGGAGGAGAAACCAGAGCCGTCCCTAATTTTACAGTGTTAGACTAGAGGGAAGGCAGCTAGCCATCACCACCCACCGCCAACTCTTGGGCTACTCTTTTACCAACGAATAGTGGGATTGACCGTCAAATTATAACGCCCCCACGGCTGAAAGGGCAAGCATGTTTAGCGCAACTGGGATGCGAACCCGCGACCCTCGGATTACGAGTCGCACGCCTAACGCGCTCTGCCATGCCGGGCAATATAGGGATACTAGTTTAATATTTACAAACTAGAGTGTCGTTAATTCAATTTCAAGAGCCTGACATGGTCAGGTGGTTAAGGAACTCGACTCCTAATCCGAGGGTTGCGGGTTCGAATCCCCCATCGCACAAAACATGCCCGCCCTTTCAGCCGTAGGGGCGTTAAAATTTGATGGTCAATCCCATTATTCGTTGGTAAAAAAGTAACTCAAGAGTTGGCGGTGAGTTGTGATGACTCGCTGCCTTCCCTCTAGTCTTACATTGCTAAATTAGGGACGGCTGGCGCAGATGGACCTCGTGTAGCTTTGCGCGAAATTCAAAACAAACCAATTTAAAGTTGTTAGAAGTGTACATAAAAGTTTATGTGGAAAAGCATTTCCTATTTTAAAGTTATTTATACACTAAAGTGATTAATTAAATATATTTATGAAAAAATATAAAATATTGTCATAAATATTACGAAACCCAATTGCTTGAAAAAATAAGTATTGTTAAGCAACAGTAAAAGTTGCGTGACTTTCTGAATATATATAAGTATTCTAAACTTGTTTGTAGATGTCGCCACGACAACAATAGCAACAGCGACAGTAAAGGGATTTCTCAAAACAAACCTTTCTCAAATGTCTCTTCCAACACCACTAGAATATTAAACATTTTGTTAAATGTTTCATACTAATTAAGGTATCCCTCCTGTGTGTTTATATATATATATATTGTTTGTTTGTTTTTGAATTTCGCACAAAGCTACTCGAGGGCTATTTGTGCTAGCCCTCCCTAATTTACCAGTGTAAGTCTAAAGGGAAGGCACTAGTCATCACCACTCACTGCCACCTCTTGGGCTACTCTTTTACCAATGAATGGTGGGATTGAACGTGACAATATGACGCCCCCACGGCTGAAAGGGGAAGCATGTTTGGTGTGACGGGCATTCAAACCCACGACCCTCAGATTATGAGTCGAGCGCGTGAACCACCTGGCCATGCCGGGCAAACTATGAGTCTACGAAGAGATTCTAAACAAATTTAAAAAAAAAAACTATTGTTTATATTCAGAATATATTATATTACCTTTAACTTTATTTCATGCACAAATAATTACGTATAAATATGAGAGTCTTATTTAAACAAAGAAATAATCATTTATGGATTTTTAAAGTTCAATTTATGACATGCTTAACTGCAGAATTAAGCACTAGTAAACTGTATCTTAAAGTTATATATATGCAAAAACGGCTCGTTTGGGTTGAGAAAATATTTTACGTAAAAGAGCGAACAACGTTTCGACCTTCTTCGGTCATCGTCAGGTCCACAAAGAAAGAAAGAGGTAACTGACCGGAAGCTGACCACATGTTTGGAAGGGGTTGTGTAACTGAGTGTCGGAATGTAGAGGACGGTGTTAGATGTTTGAATATATAATTTTATTTTATTATATTTAATATAGGTATAAAGGCGTCCTTTGTATTGGTTTATTTTGGGTTTAAGTTGTTGTATAAGTAAGGCTTCTTTAATTTTGCGTTTGTTTATGTTTGTTTCTTTATTTAGTATTTGAGTGTTTTCTATGGTTATGTTGTGTTTATTTGATTTGCAGTGTTCGAAAACGTGTGAAGGTGACTTTTTATGTTCTTTGAATCTGGTTTCCATTTTTCTACTTGTTTCTCCAATATAGAAGTCGTGGCAGTTATCACATTGTATTTTATAAATAATGTTGGTGTGGTGTTTGTCAGTGTAGTTTTTACATAGTAACATAGTATAGACCTCAGTTTTGTGCCGGGTTTTTGAATAAATTTGGTATTAACTGGAATGTCATATTTTGTTACTAGTTTTTGCCAAATGTTGGTTATTTGTCTGCTGATGTCGGAAATATATGGTATGCAGTAGTATATGGTTTCGTGATTTTTTTATTCTTGAGATATATTTACTTTTGTTGGTTGATTTTGCTTTCTGTCTAGGTGTGTGCGTATAATGTTTTCTACGGTTTCTGGAGAAAACTTATTGATGTTGATGAAGTATTGTTTTATTTTGTCTAATTCATCGTTAATTTTATCAGGTGAGCATAGTTTTATGGCTGTGTTTATTTGGTTTCTTAGCATGTTGCGTTTTTGTTTTGTTTCATGTGCTGAGTCCCAAGGAATGTATAGTCCAGTATGGGTGATTTTTCGGTGGATTTCTGTTTTGAATTGTGTGTCGGTTCTTGTAAGTTTGAGGTTAAGAAATGATATTTGATTATTTTCTTCCTGTTCACATGTGAAGTTAATGTTGGAATGTATAGAGTTAATGTGATTGAAAAAATTAAGTATGTGTTCTGTAGATTTGAATCCCGCAACCGTGTCATCTACATATTTGTACCAGTATAGTGGTGTATGTAATGCTGTGTTAATTGCTTCTTGTTCGCTCTTCTATGTAAAATATTTTCGCAACCCAAACGAGCCGTTTTTGCATATATATTTCTCTACAAGTGGGTTTTCTCGACATCATTGATTGTATCTTAAAGTTAACTCGTTTGAATGAGTTACCTTCTAAAGTGCATCTCAAAATTAACAAGATAAATTTGAATTATTGTTTTGTAAACCTGATATAAAGGCTACATACGAGCAGAAATATTTACACCTGCTATCATATAACGAGGTAACATAAAGGTGATGTGAGGGAAACACTTAAGCAAAAGTATTAAAAACAGTTATTCTGTGAAATGTAAATTGCATTTAATATGAAGAACATACTTGAGCAAAGATAATAATGCCTGTTGTGTTTAAATTGTAGCTTAAAACTAATGTTAGGAACAAACGTGAACAGAAATGTTAACACATGTCACTTTGTAACTTAAATTTAATGCGAGGACACGCTTCAGCAGAAATACTAACACCTGTTACTCTGTAACGTGTAACTTGAAGCTAATGTGAGAGACACACTTGAGCAGAGATATTAAAAATACCTTACACTTTTAACGATCTTATCTAATTTTTACTGACAAAAGCTATCATTACAATTATTTATACGATTTTTAGTCTATTTAGTTATCTTGAGTGAATAGTATTAAATTGACCAGTCTTTCAATTTCTTCTTTTGTTGATTATTTGCACCGTTTTTATTGTTTCATAGGCACTTTTTTACTCAGCTGAGGATTTTTGTTGCCTTAAATTGTATCTTCGTTTTTGCCACTTGGGATTGATGAAAGTGAGATAAAAATAACAGAAGCAACAGGTAGGATTACAGTTTATTTTAACGTTTAAATTGTAATTTTCCGTATTTAAATAATTGAATTTTAAGAATTTTTTTCTGTATATTGTTCAATTACACACGCATTCAGTAAGACTACGATATTCGATGTTCGATAACATTGAATGTACTTTCAAACAACTCGTCCTTGAGCAGGAATGCCAACTAGATTATTGCGAAATATGTTGTTCTGCACCACCATTTTTCGTGGACACGCGAATTCGTGGAATATGCTTCATGTGAAGCAAAATGGATGATGCACTTAGCCCAGTTATATTATTAATAATCCGTGTCATAGAGTCCCCGCCTGAAATATGGCATAAGTATTACAAGAGATTTACCCTACTCAAAAACCGTGTTCACACTATTGGGTCGCGTTTATCACCGTCGCCATTGACAACCACTACGTCACGTGACGTCAGCTGACGTTGCAATGCCAATTGCGTGGGAAGGCACAAAATGCTCGGTAGACTCAGCAGATCAGAAAGAGTGAGATGGTGCGATGGGGAGCGGCGGAACTGTCGATTTTCTTAATCCAACCGTGACAGACTCATATTCCAGGACTTGTTAAAAAAATAGTTTGTGAAGCTGTGGAACTATCTAACGTAACAACAGCCTCTGTTGTAGATCTGCACACGTGTAAACTAAGGTACTCCAATCGCGGTCTTTAACAAGTATATATATTTACAACCCGCGGAAAGTAGCGCGTGGTACATGGGCAAATATCCCAGTAAACGTGGTTGCAACTTCCTCAACATTATCGAATCGTGAGACACTTAAAGGAACCAATAAGTTATGTTGCAATGTAAGACGCAAGGTGACAGAAGTGAAGACCATAATATGTGTAATGCCACACTTTTTCTGAGCCCTTATGTTATAAATAGCATGTGCTTACTTAACATATAAATAATCTTATTAGGTCTGAGAATAATTATCATCATATTTCAGGAAAAGACAATTTCGAAAAATATCTTGGAAGTAGGTGTTAACTTGTTTCGTATTTCTATTGCATAACTAGAACTCAACTTTCACTTCGTCTTTAACCCGCACAAAACGAGCCAAACTTTAGCTTCTTATTAATGTTTTGTTGTATTATTTATCTTCAGAAGGTATCAATTAAGATCGTCCCATTTAGTTTTAGATCAGTTAAGATAAAACATTTTACTATCCATTTGAGCATCTCACTCTGAATTTTATTATTTTAAGTATTAACATCTAACACTTTAAAATCTTTTCTACTCTGAAGCTAAAATGGAAGCATTAGAAATTGACCCAAACTTCGAACCTCAGACACGAGCTCGCTCTAACACTTGGCCCTTGCCCCGTCCGGAAAACTTTGCGGAGAAAGACGGCGAAGAGAAGCCAGCTATTCCCGCTACTGTCTATGAACATGCAGGGTCCCCCGCAGAGACCAACGGGCAGCCACCACGGAAAAACACGGCCCGAAGAAATGCATGGGGAAACATGTCGTATGCCGATTTAATAACACAGGCAATCCAAGCATCACCCGAAAAACGGTTAACTTTGTCTCAAATCTACGACTGGATGGTCCAGAACGTACCATACTTTAAAGACAAAGGAGAAAACAATAGTTCTGCAGGTTGGAAGGTAAGGAGTTTCGATCCCCTACGTGTGTAATTATTTTTAGATCATAAAAAAGTGTCCACACTTTGAGCGTCAAGATCCGCTAATTTGATTAAGAAAGTAGAAAATAGGTATTTTTAAAAAATCACCAAAAGAGCTTATTCAGCCTTTTCCAGTGTCACAAAACAACAGGTTTTCTCTTGTCAATGTTTTTTCCTTAAAATTTGTGATACCATTTTTCGGTTGCGTATTATTCAATGATCAACCTCAGCTTCCTGTCTTGCACTCACTCTCTAGTTGAGTAGAAGATGAAATATTTTAGCATCTCGATAAGTAGTTATTATCAGTATCCCACATTAAGTTTACACTTTTCATGTCCAAACTTGTTTTCGTTTGTAGGAAACACAATTCGTCTTGTGATTAAACAACTTTCTTAACGTATATCAAACCTGAAGCAAACTTGATCTTTATTCGATCTTAATAATTAAAATAAATGTTGTTGTTATCAGAAATAAAACACCGTATTTATTGAATACAGATTATTCATTATAGTGTAATGAGAGCAACTGATATGTTCATGATATTTGAGTATCTTAGATCGCTATGCAGGAAACCAGAAAAGTGCAAGTTTTCTTTGGCAGACGTATTTTTTATTTATTGACAGTTACTCTTTCTTCCAGATACTGAAATTGTAAATCGCATTAACAGATTCTCAGATGATGTATACATTATAATAATTCACTTTTATAAAGTGCATTCAATATCTATCTTCGAAGCACTGATCTTAAAAGACATCCTTACAAGAAAGTTTTGTATTTTTTATGAGATCGTACCGCAGTTATTCAAAACATTATGCATGTTCATAGTTTTAAAACGAAGATATGGAGAGTCAAAAATTCTTATGAAAGAAATGCGTTGAACATATTTACACTCTTGAGGCGAGACGAATTTATTTTAATAAAAACTTTTCCTGAAGAAGTTATAACAGAGAGAGCAGACAGGTTTTGAACCCGAGATTCTGCGTGAAATTTTTGCTTTTATCGCTTCAAATATCGTATCTTAAGTAACTCAGACCTCAGACTTTAAACTGATTGGTTAGGTCAAAATATGACAAGATTCTAGGTCCAAACTGCTTGTAAAAGCTCCTATGATCAGTTTATAGTTAATAGGTATTTTGTGTTTGAATAATCTAATATTTAGTTCCTCTTTTTTCAGTCGGATCATCAACTTGTGACGTGTTTCCTTTCTTTTTGGATTTAATAATTTATTTTGTATCCGTTTCTTTCACAATATCATCAAGTCAGGTTGTACATAGTTCTAATGCGATCACCATCTATGACATGTCCACGTATTTTCGGCCCGGCATGGCCTAGCGCGTAAGGCGTGCGACTCGTAATCCGAGGGTCGCGGGTTCGCGCCCGCGTCGGGCTAAACATGCTCGCCCTCCCAGTCGAGGGGGTGTATAATGTGACGGTCAATCCCGCTATTCGTTGGTAAAAGAATAGCCCAAGAGTTGGCGGTGGGTGGTGATGACTAGCTGCCTTCCCTCTAGTCTTACACTGCTAAATTAGGGACGGCTAGCACAGATAGCCCTCGAGTAGCTTTTTGCGAAATTCCCAAACAAATCCACGTATTTTCATATTTTAATCTGAGTTCTAACCTCTCTTTTAAGTAGGTCATTAGTTTGTCTAGTAACCTTATGTTTTTTGTTAGTCCCTGGTGTATCTATTTTCTCGTGAATCACCTGTCTCTGTTGAACACTACAATCTTACGACCATGCTATGCTCTTGTCCTTCTTTTTTTTTTCGGAGTATTTTTACCTCCACCTGTCAGATTCCCATCATGTTTTACCAAACCCTTTTCCCTAGGGTTTAAGCGTATGTACATCCTCCGCTGCAGTACGTTGAATGTCCCTCTTCTCTAGATATACAACCTGTTTAAATGATCGTTCAAATCTCCAGTTCTTATTGTATTATCCAATGTTTTATCCAGACGTTTAAACTAAGCTGTATTTCCTTCTTGTCCAGATACCTAACATATATTTTGCCCCCTTCTGCCTGAAAGTAACCTGAATTGTACCTCATTAAGTATTGACTTGTTCTAATGCGTACACTCAGAACGTCAATCTGTATTTCATCCTATTTGATGCAGATCGTTCAAATGAGTTATTTAACCTCCTTAATCCCAGTTTTGTGATGTAACCACGTATTACTGAAATGTTATGCTTTTTTCTCCATACCCTCTTTAACCCAGATATATAGTTTATGTTTTAACCTCTTTTTGACCAGACCACCAGTCTGTGTTAGTACCCCGTTATTACAACATCTCCAGTTTGTCTAGTACCCTCTCTCGTTTGTACCTGTTATCTGTGTTTTACCCTTACGCATTGCCATTTCTAAGAACTGATGTTGTAAATAAACGCTAGATAAAATTCTCCTCTCTAAAATTTCGGGGAAGCAGAGCTAAAGACTGTATAATCATAACTGTGTCTATGCTCCATATCACTTCAGTATCTAGTACTCCTTATAGTCCTTACTGCTTGACCCTCATGTTTTTATTGGAAATCCCGTCTTGGACACATCTTTCAATAAAGTGAAATGTTGTAACCAGTTTTACTAAACACGTTGAATTTTCTTTCTTAGGAAGTGGCTTTAAAATATTTTATAAACTGCACTTCATCGCATATAGTTAGTAGTTAACCAATGGTAATGAACAGGTCCAGGTCAAATGCCTCGTTATGCGTGTGTGTAGTACATATGAGGACTTTTTTTACGTCATGACTTTCTCTAATACACGAGGCAGTTCGGTCAGAGCAGTTAATATTATAGTATGCACAGTTGTGGCCTAGTGACGTAGCAAAGTTATACAACTCACCGTTCACTGACTTGGAGATTCTCTAAAATGCGTAACTTGATAACGCACTTCCGTGAGAACTGGTTTTCATAATCGTAAGGATAACATCATTATTATTTTATTTATATCGATATCAGTTTTAATTTGTTTACGACTTGATGGTGCACAAAGTTGGTCAGAGCGAAGACAAGTTTTTGTCACATTTTGGGTTTGTCAACACACTAAAGTTAGCTTTAATCACAGAAAAACTTGTTTATGGACCAACATTTATTAGTGTTATTGTATGTTAAACGATGAATCCATCTAACTCCTTATCTTACAAAAAACTATTTGTATTCCTGATACTGGATTAGACAATTTGTGATCGTATGTCTTCTGATCCTGTATCTTATATATCACATGAACCTATTTTAAATCCTATGTTAAACCCTCTAGATCAGTGGTTCCCAAACTTTGGTGGCCTTCGCACGTCTCTCCTAAAAGGTGTACATTTATGCGCACACTCGCACTTAAAGCAAGTTCATTTCTGTCTTCCTTAATCATCAGTTATCAAAACCAAAAACTGTCTCCATGTTCATGTTAATATAGGCCTTTTCCACGCATGCCCTGGGCCCTCATTTCGTACCAAAGGGAACCTCCGCTCTAGATGTTAACTCTATACTAAATAATGAGACTTTTCGTTCTACAGACCTCTTAAAATCTTGATTTGACATCAAAGAATTATTTGACCTTTGATCCTGCATTCAGTAATTTAAAACGTATTTTATCCTCCGATGGCTTTGACATTAAAATAAATAAAAAGTACAGAAAGACTAAAGCAACTTTCTGTGTCATAGAACTTTAACTTAAAATCGTGACCATTGTCAAGGGTGCTTTCAAAATTGTTTCAAAGTGCATTATTTTTGCGGATATAAATATTTTAGACAGAACTAACCGCTTTGTAAAGTCACAGTGAGAGACTATAACATCATAATAAAGGACTAACCTTACACTATTTTGTAAAAAACACACCATTTCTTTGATTTATTATTACAAGTCAAAGATACGGTGAGACAGTTTTCACTTTTAATTCTGATACACAGGAGTGACAGTTGAACGTAACAGTTATCTAAAAGTTTGCTTTTAAACATTCATATATATATATATACTTATTGAAGAACTTTTCACCTCTGTGTCAGCAATGTCAGATAGCCTAATAGTAAGACATCGAAAGTGATCTTACAACCAACCACTGTGTGGAAGGTCGTTTCACGGGGAAACAATTCTGGTGGACCTCGTGCCTCGAGCTAAATATGTATGTAGCTCGAGCAGTACGAGAACGAGCACTGCTCAACCAATAAATACATTTAGCGAGGAGACTGTGTGACCTGGAACGCACGGCCTTGTCTAAGCCTCAGGGCCCAAATCAACATCCAGGTCATTTTTAAGGCGGCGTTTATCTCTCATTTATACTAAGCTCCAAGCAAGTACTGTGTGGCATGCAAGAGGTGGTTAGTCACCGTGGATGTTAAATAGCGCACCTTTTTACACTGGTGCCTGATGTTTGAAAATATAACTAACGGCATCAACTAACCCTTTTGTTAATATGCGTTGTGGTAATGTTTTCGTAATATATTATACACACACACACATGACTCAAGCGAAAATATTACCATTTCAAACCCCTTGTAGTCATTATTATTTCATTCGTTTGTAGAAATTGCACGAGGTCAGTTTTGTTTCTTGTAGTCATGAAATTATTTGTATAAATTTAGAAAGAAGCGTTGAAACATTCAATTGATATAATATTCAATCTATATGGTGCACCTAATAACAAAACGTTGTGATGTTAACTGGTAAATACAGCGAGGCGAGGGTTGCAATGTCAAGACATAAGCTGTATTTAGTAACAGCTTACTATAACTTACACATCGATGGCAAGTAAGATTTATTGAATTTTAAATGCGGAACTCTACTTTTGAATGTTTTATGTTGTTGTTTTTTTTAATTTCGCGCAAAACTACACGAGGGCTATCTGCGCTAGCCGTCCTTAATTTAGCATTTTAAGACTAGAGGGAAGATAGTTGGGCTACTCTTTTACCAACGAATACTGGGATTGATCGGATGAAAGGACGAGCATGTTTGGTGTGACGGGAATTAAAACCCGCGATTCTCGGATTACGAGTCGAGTGCCTTAACCACCTGGCCATGCCGAGCCTCATATGTTTTAGGTCTTACAGATATAAAGACTAAAAGGCCCAGTGTATAAAATGTGTGAAAGAACGTTTCATATTTTATCCCATTAACACGTCTTAGAGGCCGCTGCGCAATATAATTATTTTACATTTCTATTGGATAAATAAGGCAGAGGAAAAGAAAACAAGCTATTTTAAATATTTTTAGTTAAGTAGCTCTAGTGACTGATAACGAAAAACAAATGCATACAAAATTCTAGAGTAGCACTAATGTATATCAACATACCCTCGAACGACGAACGACTGTTTGTACCTAACGTTTCACTAGCGCAGGAAGAAGTTATATAAAAAGGCAGTTTTTCTTTACACGTATATATAAGTAGATAAGTCTCCAAATAGTCTCTTTCCTGTATTAGTCGAAGCCTTCCTGTGCAATATTTCAAACAACGAAGACACATCTTAGTCTTCTAAACACTGCAAAGATTCCATTTTGTTTTCTAATAATTGGAATATCCCAGTTGCTTTCTTATTCCTGGCTTTCCCTTCTCTTCACAATAACTGATTGAATCCTTTTTTTTTCTTCTTACATACTGTGAGAGTTACGGGTATTCCACAAGTAACTTTCTATCTCGTCCTAACATTTTCTGTTTTCTGGTTCATACTTAATTTTATTTATATCTTAATACTTTTTTCTTTATTTTATTTCTTTAATTTTTGATACTCTCGTGAACATTTTATTTATCTATTTATCTCATTGTAATGTTTATTTCTGTCACTATCTTTATAAAAGTGTTTATTTTTGCTAGTGCCACAATAAACGAGTCGGGCGTAGTAGCTGAGATTTTGTTATGCCGGACTTAAATGTGAGGGATACACGTTCTGTTGCTCCCCCCCCCAAGAAGAGAGTGACAGTGAAAACCCCCTACTGTATAAGGGTTGATACAGGGTAACTGGCTAGCATGTCCGACTCTGGATTCAAAGTTTTTTGTTCACGCCCCATTAACACCAAAAAATTTGAGCTCCATACTTTGGGACAGTGAGTGCATTACAATAGTGACTGATGTTAAATTTCAATGGTCGGTCTAGCGAGTGTAACTCAAGAACTATTGGGTTCTCGATTTCTATATACAGTAGAAATACGTCGTTCCTGAATAGACGTCTTTAATTCTTTCTTACCCTGATGAGCACAGTAAACGTCTGTCGTTACCTGGATGTACGTTCTTATTTCGTCCTCACTGAGATAAATGATTTTACTTATGTCATTTCCTTGATAATAATTTTTTTATTTCCGTTATTATCTATAAGAAGTAATATGTGATTTCCGATGTTTTATCTATAGACTATTTCTGCGTCCGTGAATAAATGATGTTTTCATTGGTCATTATCTGGTTAAATGTATTTCTTTCATTCATTATCTCGATAACAGTTGCATTAGTTTGTAACTACTTTTGTAAACTTTTTTTTTTTACATTTTGTCATAGTTTCAATAAAATAATTAAAGTTTTTCATTATCTCCATAAACGCTATTTCTTGCCTTGCCTCAATAAATTCATTTAATGTTGTCTTCACCTCAATAAATACTTCTGTTTCTTTAATTAAGTTGATAAATATTTTGTTTTGTCATTTTCTCTATCTGATTACTTGTTTATCTTTCACTTGTTACCTTGTTAAATGTTTTTAATTATCTTTGAATGCTATAGAACATTTGGTTGGTCTTATTCTTGGTTTTTCATTTACTTTTGACTAGTTATTCTGCTTATTTCTGCTTTTTGATAACTCAGAAAACAACTAATTTATCCTACAAGCAGAATATGTACGATTCTATTGAAATTGGTTGTATTTACTCGAAGTAACAGTTTTTTGTCCATTAACATTCGCTTTCATTTGTAGTTACTCAAACATCATAAGACATCTGTAGAGGTTTATAGTCCATCTGATGCAAGTCATTTTGTTTCCTTTTTTTCTTTAAGTGCAAGAAGAGTATCGACGTAAACATTCAGTTTCTTCTCAAAATTCTTTATGTTAGTAACCCTAACATTTCTGACGAGACCTTGACTTTATGTGTGATACTACTAAATATGTTTACTAATAAGATTCTTCTGAAACGTTCAACACTGGACTTTAAATAGGAGTGGGAAAAAAATAAAGGTTAGTCCAAAGTTTGAAATTTAAAGATATTTTCATTTAGAGCTTATTATTACTCAAGCACGTCTGTATTGTGATTTGGGTCTTCTAACTTAAAACTTAGAAAGCAAGTAACTTTGTAAGAAAAACTGAAACTTGCAAAAATCGTAGTCAAATTCCAGACTTATATGTATATTTTTTTAGAGTTTTAGATATAGAAAAAAGAATAATTGATACATTTATTTACACTAAATACAGTCTGTATAAACCTATAAAAAACAAATGTTTAAATCAAGTATGGTATCCAAAAACTAGTTTTAACGATTTTCATTAAATCAAAATAGGTACTTTTATGTATGGTTTTGTATACAGACTTGCTAAATCTAACGCAGAATCTACGGGGTATTCCTACCCAATTGCGATAAGACATACATAGCCTGGTGACTTGAATGCTCTTCTAGTATCTTGAGGGTCGCGGGTTTCTCGTCACCGAACATGCTCACCCTTTTAGTTATGGGAGCATTATAATGTGACAATTAATCACATTATATCTATTCAATATTAATTGGTGAAAGAGTAGCTCGAGAGTTGGCGGTGGGTGGTGTTGACTAATTATCTTTCCACTAGTCTATCCCTGCTAAATTAAGGACGGCTGATGCAGGTAATTATTTGGTAGCTTTGGTCGAAATAAAAACAAAACAAAAACTATCCAATTTATTTAAATAAGAATATCATATCACCTAACTTTTTACGCCGTCTCGATTAAGTAAATTATTGTATCCACGCGATATTCTTACCTTGACTTGTTAAACTAAGTACTTGCTCAATGTGGTATTCTTACTTAGCTTTTTTTATCCAGGTGTGGTGTCCACATAGCATTCTTATCAAGTGTGGTATTGATATGAAATTCTTAAGTAGTCCCACTAAACCAAATGTAGTCATCGCATAGCATTTTTAACCAGCGTTTTAAAATCAAGTGTCATATCCACAATATATTAACACACTCCATTGATGAATTAGCTACTGCATACATTTGATATTTTTATTAGGTCTGTTTAAATCAATTGTGCTATTTCCACTACGTTTCGATAAATCAAGTATGCTATTTCCACTACATTTTGATAAATCAAGTGTGCTATTTCCACTGCGTTTTGGTAAATCAGGTGTGATATCCATATGAAGCTCTGGCTCAATCTGTTTTTTTAAAACAAATATGATATTCTTGTGGTATTTTCATTTTGATAAACCAAGTATTGTATCCTTGTGTTATTATTCTTAGATTAAATAATCTATCCAAGTGGTGTTTTTTATCCGGTCTTGCTTTTAAATCAAGTGTGGTGCATGTGCAGCATTATTAAAAGTTTTACCTAACTGTTAGTATTGTTACATAATTTTGAAGTAATTCTTGAAAATAAAAAGTAATAACAATTACAAAAACATTCTAAAGAGTTAGTTGTAAATTCAGTTTCTTTGAATGAAAATTATTCTCTATTTCAACCTAAGTAAAAGATTATTTTTGATAAATTAAGAACTCGCTGCATGTAGCAACTGAATAGTTTATTATGCATAGATTTTTGTGTGGGTAGATTTTATTTTAAGTTTTATAAAATTAAGCTATTGTTATATTACAGTAATATCTCCAGTCTTGACTCATTTTGGAGTTTCCTTTTAGCTGCACGATAATTTCTCGAAAAGGATGATGGGACTTTTAGTTTCTCGTCTTCGATATAGGTCATGGCGTGAGGATACAGAGCGTGGGGACTATGGAATGGGAGGGTCTAATCACTTTCCACTCTATCCCTGACAAGCACTTTTCTCGGATGATCACATGACACACTGTAAAGATATAGACTTGCTTTTCTGTACTGTAAAAAGCTGTTGTCATACATCACCCCCCCGCAATGTGTCAGAAAAAATATAAGATATAGTGTGTGCTGAGTTATGAAGTTACGTTAGAAGCATTCTCACATTTAATGTAGCTTGTTTTCGTGCACGCCATTATGAGTAAGATAGAAGGCCGAAGAAGGAGGATGTTTTTTTTTTTCCAACATTTCAGAAACGTTCTCTGATTGGTCGTTCTAGGAATTAAAGCCAACATCCGTTAAAAGCGAATGTTTACATAACCAGAAAACCTCTATAATAGATTGGAATATTTAAAATCAAACAGGCCACAAATATTTATATATTTGAGAAACCTGTCGATGACAGGCCAACAGAGAAATAGTTACCTTTAGTACTGTACTTCCAGGCGTACATTTAATATGCTGTTTTAATATCATTCATAACAATCACCTTCGATTATTTATTAGTAAATTAAATCGTTTTGATAAATGTTGGATGATTTTGAACAATGCCACATTTAGCTTCTTGTATTTTTTACTCCCGTAAAGCCTTTGAAACGTTTGATCGCTAGGAGTGAATTTAAAGCCCCTTCTACATTTCATTATGACAATCGCTCTCAAGTAGTTATTAGTAAATTGAAATTGCTACCTTTTGATGAGTTTTCCTGGTGAAATGGAGCATCAGCGAAACATCTTTATACGTGGGACGTTTTAATTCTAGGTCGTAATTGAAAAAAGAAAAAGAAACCCTTGCAGATTGAACGCTATGCTCATACGTAAATGGACCGTACAACAAGATAATGCAGAGATAAAAATGTACCAACAACAACAACAAAAAAAAAAAGGATGTGGTTACAGTCGCTCCCAAAACACCTGAACCATAGCATCAGGTGTATTGTCGCAAATCACAAGGTCACCTTAACTAGTATCTGTATATCGTCACAGCACACGTTCGGTAATGCTTACGCATTGCTTCCTATATTAGTCACTTGGTATACAAAAGATGACTTGGTCTTTATATCACTACTTAGGTACGTTTTCTTCCATGGAGAAAGAAGTTCCAATGTTGCTGGATGTTTAGAAAAGTTGCTACCTGTCGCAGCTTGACAAAGTTTCTTCTTTCAACCTCCTGTCTTTAGAGTCACTGCCAGTTATTATTATATGTTTCATATGACGCTGTAAGTTTAAACAAGTAATTTCGTTTCACTGCTTGTTTAATCACTTACGACCTGTCTTGTTTTTTGAATTTCGCGCAAAACTACTCGAGGACTATCTGCGCTAGCCGTCACTAATTTAGCAGTGTAAGACTAGAGGGAAGGCAGCTAGTTATCACCACCCACCGCCACCTCTTGGGCTACTCTTTTACCAACAAATAGTGGGATTGACTGTCACATTATAACGCTCCCACGGCTTAAAGAGCGAGCATGTTTGGTGTGACGGGGATTCGAACTCGCGACCCTCGGATTACGAGTCAAACGCCTTAACTCACCTGGCCATGCCGGACCACCTATCTAGTCAATACTCTGTTTTGGATCATACACACAGTGGTTCTAAAAGCATAACATTGGACTTTTTACACGCTTTTCTAGAGACAGTGGAGCAAAGATAAAAACACAACAATTATAATAATATATATTTATGGTAATATGATTCAGATTATTCATTATAGCCATGTTACAGTAGATAATCTTGGCTGTCATAATATTGTCGTTATTTATCTTTTTTATACCATTATTGATAGAATAACTGACTTATGAAGTCAGACTTCACCAAATCATTAGTTATTTCAATTAGAATATTATAACAGAGTAAGCCTTTCGAAACCCCGTAGCAAGTTATTTTAAACAAATGTCTCTATTAAACCCATAATGGACATGATTACAAAACTATATCAAAATAAATCATGCACACAAAACAAAACAACAGTATTATTAATATAATCTTGCGAAATTTTCAAATAAATCTATAGATACAATATAGCAACAGTAAGCATGATCCGAGACATGTAATAACCTTGCTTGCAAACAGAGAACCCAGTAGTTAGTATTTTCTTTGTAAGAATAGTAACTTTAAAGAATGCAAGAGTTGCTGAGTTCAACCTTTTATTTTTAAAAGATGTTTTGCCAAATACTGCATTATTTAAAGAGACGAAAAACTCGAATATTAATCTACTTGTAGTTGTCTACTTCTGGTTCTTTTCTGCTTATAGTTTGTTTTTTCTACGCCAAGTTTTAAAATAAGCCAAATAAAAAATAAGGTTAAGGGTTCAAAACGAGAGAGGAAGTGAGGATATAATACATGCTTTTATCTATTCATTCAAAGTTGTGTTAAAGAGTTAAAGCAAAAAATGATTAGCAAAGCTTACTGGCAGAAGTCCTTGTTAAGTCTCATTTTTGTTTTATAGGCAGTGGTTCTGTTAAACAAGTAAACTTCGTATGACCCTTACACTGCAGTGTAAATCTCGCCGCACAGCTTGACCCTTGGAATGAGAATGAACTAAGGAAGAACGAATAGTTAGATACAAGTATCTAAGAAATGCAAAGCCCAAAGTTCAGTGGACAATGTTGATAGACTAATTTGGTTTCAAACAACTAAACGAATTCGTCATTGTTTAGTTTTGTTGTCTAATAAAGTGTGCTACTATGCGTTAAATTTATACTAGGTTCTAGCAGAGCAACAATCCAATATGTAGGTGGGTGGGGGTAGAAGGGGATGAGAGGAGAAACCAGGCCGAGGACGGAAACATTTATACACTAAATATTCCGTTGAAGCTTTCTCAGTTTACATCAGATCCGGTTGTTTTTCAGATTCACCACTTGTTCTTTAGGACATCATCTGACATATTGCTGGTTGTCAGTTCATTATGATCCGAATATTGCTGAAAATCTCTACTGTGAACATTAACTGACGAGTCGACAAAACTAAATATCATATAAAGATAGTGATAATTGTTCAGATTATCTCTGCATAAAAAGAGAAGAAAAATATAAGTCTAAAACTGATATTCATTATGGACATTCCTTCCGCTTGGGGAATAGAGATTTACAGTAACTGGGTTGTTCTTTTTTGTATCTAGATCAGAGCAACATTTATTTAGCTTCTCTCATTTCCACAGCCTGCTATGTTCTGGAATATACTTGTCAATTGAATATATTTTTGTTTCACTTCCTTGGGTCTAATCTACTGTAATCTATCCAGAATAATAATTGAAAACAAAGCATGTATTATCATATCGTTATTCATATATTACGATAAACATCAAAATAACTTAATTTCTGTTTATAAATATTGTTTTTTTTTTCATAATGTTTAATTGTTGTTTCATTCTTTTCATAAATTTTGTGATTTTACTCATTTTCTGCTGTTATTTCATATCCGCTTACAAATAAGGCGCTTTTCTATCACTTGAATTAATAGTTCATCTTCCCTAATATCTGTAACATTCTGCAATCCATTGCCTTTATCAACTAATTCCTAATCTGAAAGTCTTCAGGCATATGCTCAATTTTAGACTGTAAAGTGTGGTTTCTGATTCAGTTCATATTTATTAAACAATATCATTTTTCCAACCCTCTTCTATTTGGCAAACTATAAAAATAACTCTGATCTTTCTGTAATCTATCAGGCATGATCATGCTTTCTAATTCCTCTCCTATTTGTCATTAGTTTTAAGTGGCTATTTTTCACTTAAAAATCCTTATGCACATGGAGAATAATAATACATTTCTTGTATGTTATTGATATTTTTGTAGGGGAAATAAGATATACGTATTTATGAATGATCAGTAATGTAGTCACGAAAACTGTGCGTGAATCATCATAATATAAATTGGTAAGAAACGTCGTTTATTTCCAACTTTTTGGCAAACAACGAAACTTGTATTCAAGATGTTTCGTGCGGGGAAATGTAATAGACAATTATTCTTTTTACTTTCGAAAACCTCAGGCCTTCGGTGATATATTTAAAGCACATTTTCTATATGTTGAAAGAAGAGCTGAATTAACAACAGAGGTTAACCACCCCTTTAACTATTTTTTCTTTATATCCACCGTCTAACCCTTGCTAGTAAAATTCGTCACAGATGTCCCTGAAATTCTACTCTTCTTCTTACAAAATGTCCTCTAGTAATAAATTTGAAAGAGCCCATAAAACTGTCTCAAATTCTGTGGTACGAAAGGTTTACGGAAATCTAAGGACCACCCCCAGTCGATTCTACTCTCTCTACTTTTTTGGGAAGGGCTATAGCCGGGTAATGAAAAAGACTACAGTGTAAAGCAAAGTCGAGTAAGCCCTTCGGTCAGAATACCAGCTGCAGTAAAACTATTGTATACACTAGCCTAGACCTAGACCTTCAAGCTGACTCGTTCATGTACCCCATCTCTAGGGCGTCAAGGGCATACAGGCAGAGGTCAAACTAGGTCACGCATGGCTTGGTCGAACTTCGAGATATGAATCCGTCCAACAGTGGATGGTCTGTTTCCATTGTTACTTGGTAGGGGTGTTACTCCATTGTTACCTAGGCGGACAATGGCAAATAGTTAAAAAACGGGGTTGTGAGTGGAAGTCTGTGGGCTGTCATCCCACCTAGTAGATACTACAGTTGTTAGAATAATATGACACGATTTTAAAACAGAATGTTATGTCTGTTAACTTGATTCTTTATGAACTAATCACTTGGCCTCTTATGCATTTGAACACTTCATTTAAGAATGTTCTGTTTTCAGAAAATACACTAAATCACTAGTAGGTAATATTACAAGCCATATGGCTGAGCCTTCACTCGTCGGTACTTTACACACACACACCACAAGTTCTTCTACTATGATACTTTACACACAATAGAAATACTTCTACTATGATACTTTACACACAAGAGAAGAGCTCCTAAGATGGCTGTTCATACATATAAAACACTAAAATTACTTCTAGTATTATATTTTATTCACACAAGAAGTGCTTCCACAGAAGTGTTTCTACTGTGATAATTTATAAATACAAGAAGTTTTATATTCGAATGTTTTAGAAAGAATAATCCTATGTTTATTTTTTGTAGGAGAACACCACCTTGCTCCTGACAAAGTCTCTGGTGGAGCTTGTATTTATAACTTGTGTATTCACTTTAGATGTTGCCTTGATTGTTGTTTTAAGAAGACTTACAATTCTGTAGTATTTGCTTAGCACATTTATTGACATAATATTCTTAGGTACGCTTTGTGAAAGCTCTTTTAAAACCTGTATACTGTTCGACAATTAGAATTGTCGAACCCCTTAAGTTTCGTTATTTGCGAACTCCCATTTTAACTTTTCTTCATGTATAAGCCGAAACTTCTTCAGTATCAGACTTTACTGAGTTTGACACTCTTCTCCGTCTTAGCAACAGATTTATATTGCCATGGTAACACACCCTTGTTAAAAATGTGCCTAAAAACCTTTCAAACTGGTGTATAATGGACTATCCACCAACCGAGGCGTGCTCGGTGTTGAGAATGTAGCCACTGTCGGTGGTTTATTTACGGCATTTTATAGATGTAGTTTCTGTTTCCACGAAGCGCAGTGAAACAGGTCTTAGATGCTATTAAAAGTACTATTTTACAACTGAATTTAGCAGTAATTCCTGTTGTTAATTTTTTTTCTCTTCAGTTAACAAGAATTATGACAATGTACGACTACATACACACGCACACATTTTTGTTCAAGAACTGATGAAGAACTCGTAGATACGCAAGTTTGTGTGCATGTAATTCAATAACTGTTCTGTTTATAAACTCACTTATAATATTGTAAGAAGTGTTGTGTGCTATTTGGGTTTTGCTAAAGATAGACATTTAACGTTATTCTGAAACGTGTTAGTTAAACTAGAAGTAAAATTCTAATGAGCTTCGGTACGTCTAGACCAAGTTTTAGACAATCAAGATAAATAAATACAAACCTGTGTTAATTATCTAAGCATCGCGACTATTTATTAAGCTTAAGCCAACATAAGTTATATTGCTGCTTCCTGGTCAGCATGTATTGCCGGTTTTGACGCCATAGATCACGTGACCTTCGCGTCTTTTTCTTTGGCGCCTACCATGTGGAGCCAAATCTGACGTCTAGGTCATATGACCGTACGTGGTCATAGCATCTCCATATACGGTTGTCTAGTCTGTCTGTCTGTCCGGGAGGCGGCTGTTTGTGGAATAATGAAACCGGTTTGTATCGTTACAGGAACATTTGTATAAGACACTAGGACGTAAACATTTAAGCATTTATAAAAAATATTATAAGCAAGGTCTACCTCAGAAAAACAAAAAAGTACTTCAATGAGTTTTGAAATATCAAATTATTTTCTTTACTCTATAATTTTAAAATTACACTTAAAAACTTTTGGTATTTCGGTTTATTGATATCCGCCAGAAATAAATAAAATGTATACACAAAATACATGTTCCGGAAGTATACAGAATATTAATATGAACGCTAACAGCAAGGAAGACATGTGACACAAATGAATAAATGAAATAATATGTCTATTCACAATGATATTTTTGTGTTTTTACTTACCAGCCAGTTTACCAAATGTTTTTCAGAAGAAGATAAAATGAAAAAGACAAAAAATGCGAACAAATGTTTTAAGCATTTTTATATTGTACACTCGTAATTTTAAATGTTTTTTTTTATTATAACGTATTATCGAAATTCTAAAATGAAACGAAAGATTTTCATAGATTTGTTACAATGTAATAAAGATTTTCATAGATTTGTTACAATGTAATATTTCTATACATCTCACTACTACCAGAGTACCAGCTAATTGAAAAGTTTAATGGCTGTAATAAATTTATATGTTCGGATACCACAGAGCCTGACTTTAAACACTTAAGTTACGCGGAAGGAAGCTGATATTATCTTTAGGCACGTGCCCTGCACCTGATGTACTACACTTAACGTAATCGGCCGTGAAAGGGCCTCCCATTATTACGCAAGCTGGGAACCCAGGACTTGTAATACATCACGAGACTTCACAAAATCTTTTGACTTCGTGGTGTGAAGGCCTGCATGGGATTTAGTTCCTCTCTTGAAATTCTTTTTCTTCTTTAATGACGTAATAAGTACCTCCCCATTTGGGATTTCCCTTGCAAGGTCATTTGGTACTTGAGTACTAAATCAGTTCCTTGGGTTTATGTGTATTGAGTACCCATACCAGGCCTCTGGTAGTTTACTATTAATTTAGTTTATTGTGTTTTTGTGTATTAAGACACTTTAAACACGAACACTAAATTGTTTCGTTGTGCTGTTGGGCGTTAAGTACAGTTGCAAGGTCATATCACGATATGTGAACAACAAGGAGAGAATTTGGTTATTAAAGATTGTCACTAAGGGAAATACAAGTTCAAAGATACTCCTTACTTTACACGGAAACATCGATTTCCTCTTAATAAAATGCAAACTTCCACTACTGTCTACAACAATTCATTCCATAAACCAATCACATTATCATAAAAATCTAATTAAGCTAAACTCAATTTATAAATAGAGCCTAGCTTGTCTTCTCCAAATCTTAAACTCGGATCCTCTTTTCACACTGTTTACAGTAAGTCTTTCTTCAACCCCACCGATATGAATTTCTTGGTTAATCTTCTCAATAGCATCTTGTCAGTTTTTGGAAAATCTAAGTACACTAAGGCCCCTTTTCATCATCCAGATAACAATTAATATCAACTAACTTCCATCATCTAGGTAACAATCAACGTTCTTAAGTAAACAGAACAGTAAGACAACATTTACCATCAGCGAATCCATGTTATCCTTCTTTAATGATATTGCGCTTCAATAAATTATTTTACGAAGATTCTTGTATCAGAATGACTAAAATTTTCCTAACTACTGAAGTAAGACTAACTGACTTATGATTTCTAGGGCAGTTCCTTATAATATCCTTTAACAGTAGGTTTAACATCAGTAATCCTCTGCAAGTCTCCAGTTTTCAGGCATCTGCTTACTGTCTACTGACCAATCAAAATGAACAAGAGAAGTTTGCATATCTCACCTTTGATCTCTTTTAAAACCATGGGAAAAAACATGATCTTGTCATGGTGCTTAATCTATTTTAAAATTCCTTAATCTTTCTACTCGCTACTAAGGGATTAATACCCACGTGATTAACATAAGTATAAAATCCGTTCGTTGTATTTTTGGTTATTAACACTCCTACGAAAAGTGGGGCCTAATAGGCCCCAGAGCAACTTGAAAGGTTATTAATATTAGGCTAATAAATTTGTATTTAAATGAAATTTCCATTTCATTTAATGAAATGAAATCAATCAATGAAATCAATTGATGAAATTGATTGATGAAATGAAATATTATTTCATTTGATGAAAGGTTATTAATATTAGGCTAATAAATTTGTATTTATTTCATCAAATGAAATACATCAGGATAAATTGAAACAGTAACAAATGTTGGAATTCTCTTTTCTTTATACGTAGACTGCTACATGTATGCTGTTAATGTTTTATACTTTACTGTAGATAAATTCAGATGAGTATGGACAACATTATGTTATTTGTTATCCTTATACTGGTTGTGCCGTGTACTTATGTTATACAGGGAATTTGACTGAATTCATAATTGCCTTCTGGAAAAAGAAACACAATAACAACAAGTGATTAAACAAAAATTTTCGTTAATGTTATCTCTCGTGGTTAGAACCAAGGATGGAAATATAGCTTGGCAAAAAGCCAACTTTAGGTCAAAACAAATGTCACCTCTTTCAAGGACGTTTCTTTCTTCAAGATTTCGAGTTTTAATGTTGTTGTTTTTTTCTCGAACTTTTAGTAGTGTTTTGGTTAAAAGAAAATACTGAGGTTACTAGTAATTGATTCTTAAGAAGAAAGTCGACAGGTATTATCATGAAAGAATTATTTGATAACAGCATCAGGATGAATTCATTCTTAATAAATCTTAACTGGCTTCGGTTTTATGTAAATTTAAAGCCGCCATACTTATATAAAAACTTGGTAACTCAAACTGCATCAGTGTTTTTTCGAAACATTTCGAGCAAAAAGCACTGGGAAAGACTAGAATCAATACTAAATTTGAAAATCAAATGTTATAATTTGCAACACGATTAATGTAGTTGGACCGTGTTTAAAGGTAGAACAGTTATTGGTTTCCGTCACTTATAAGTATTGATTAAACAGCATTTAATGATACATAAATTTATAAAGAAGTGATAATTTATTAAAGTAACCACATAGGGGGTGCATATACAGTCTATAATTTATTACGAATAGCTATCAGGTATGATTTAAAGTAAATTATAATTTAGTCCAAAGTTTCTATCAAACGTTAACGAGTGATTAACAGTTTTAAAAGGATGTGGAAATAACATTCAACCGTTCGCATCTGAAGAGGTAATATTCTGATAATTTCATTTACTTCTTGAAATTACAAAACTGAAAGTGTGTGTATGAACAACTGTAAACTTATGAAGAGTTGGTTATTAGAGGGCGATTTTTAGAATTTACCACTTTTTACTACGTGTAGCGCACCCTCTGTTTGCGCGTTTTTCTCCATTGTTGTGGATTATATAATAAAACTGCATTACAAGCTCACTTAAATTAAAGAATATTCTAGTCGCTTACTAGCTCAATTATGTGATTGTTAAATCGACTTTACTGCAACCATACGGTTTCACAGGGGGAGTTTGTTATGTTTGCGATTAGGTTTCATAACTCGGAGCTGGAAGTCAGACAAGTGATCTTTGTAACGGTTAATAACACTGAAAAGTACAGGTTTATCTAATCGTTAAACAAAGTTCAGTGACGCCTCACGAGTCGATAACTTATACTAATATATAATGTTTATTATCATTTGAACTGTTACTGAAATTGCTAGTGAAGGTTATTTCTAAATGGCAAAAAAAAAATCCAAATATCGACATTGTCAAATGTTTTCATCATAAGAATTTTGTAAGTTGTTTATAGAGTCATTGCTAGCATTTGTGCCAAATTTCTGCAATATGAGGGGAGTCCTTATTAGGTACTTGTACAAAAACCAACAAAATGGAGGACTGGTGAAAATCCACACAGTTGTGAGGACGTAGAAAAGTTTACTTAAAGTTTTATCAGCAGGTAAAATGAATGAATCACAGATATATATATATATATATATACATATAGAATCATATTTGTAAAGATGTGGAGGATTATTTGTTTGTTTTGAATTTCACACAAAGCTATACGGGGGCTGTCTGTGCTAGCCGTCCCTGATTTAGCAGTGTAAGACTAGAGGGAAGGCAGCTAGTTATCACCATCCACCGCCACCTCTTAGGCTACTCTTTTACCAAAGAATAGTTGGACTGATCATAACATTATAACGCCCCTATGGCTGAAAGAGCGGGCATGCTTAGAGTGACGAGGATTCGAACCCACGATCCTCAGATTACGAGTCGAGTGCCTTACCCTCCTGACCATCCCGGGCCTAATGTGGAGGACTTGCTATTAACAACAACATATAAATGATGGATTTACACACATATATATTCACGTTGTGAAGATATGGAGAAACCGTAATTAACAACAATTTGATAAAAGGAAAAAAACACATTTCCAATGTAGTTAAGATATGAAAGAACCCTTCTTGAATGCATGATGAAATGAAGGACTTGGGTATGTAAAACCACACAGTTAGTAGGATATGAAAATACACATATTAATTGCTTGTTCAACTGCTAAAATGAAAACCATACACGTATGTTTGCATTTGTGTAAACGTAAAAAAACCATTATCACATGATTGGTTGGAAATAGACATGATTGGTTGGAAATAGGTGAAATGAAAGTTTCACTGCTATGGACAAAAAGACAAAAAAAAACGTATTAACGTTACACCTGGTTGGTTGGTCGAAACTGACTGACTTTATTCTTGTTTTCAGTTTGCTGTTAAATCACACTCCTTCTTTTTTCCTAGGTCACTGACCCACCAAGTAAAGACCTTGACTTGAGGTTCTCAGACAGTAAGTACCCCCCCCCCCTGGAAGCCATAAGAGTAAAAATAACCACCCTCTTTCACCAACTTCAGTTCTAACCCCTTGTCTTCTTCCGTCTGTTGAAATTTGCAAGGTCACGAAGCCTAAGGGAGATTTCTGTCCCTTGACCATGTTTTTTGAGCTCTGAACTAAATCTAGGTTTATTTTGGACTGGTACTGCCTAAGCATGGACTCGTGCATCACAAAACTTCGTAAACCTCTTTTTTTTTCAAACCTGTATATTGTAGATATTTTTTGCGAGTTAGAACATAATATCTGACTTCGAAACTAAAGGTGAAAAAATTACCAGTGTGTGCTTATAATGTCGAATGTGATTTATAAACAACTTTTTTCCACTCATACGTGCATGTACTCTCTCCCCCTCTCTACTTGCCACTTAATATATATTTTCCATGTATTCCTATATCGATATGGAAATTTTATAAAAACTGTGATAAAAACATATACTAAAATATTTTCAATCAAGGTATTACCTCTGATCAATATATAAAGAACTGTTTGTTTGTTTTAATTTTGCACAAAACTACACGAGGGCTACCTGCCTGCGCTATCCGTACCTAATGTAGCAGTGTAAGACCAGAGGAAGGAAGCTAGTCATCACCACCCACTGCCAACTCTTGGGCTACTCTTTTACCAAAGAATAGTGGGATTTACTGTAACATTGTACCGCCCCAACAGCTGAATGGGCGAGCATGTTTTGTGTGGCCGGGATATAAATAATTAAATGTTATGCAATGATGTATTTGAACAAATGTTTTAAAATGACCAATTTAGCAGAAGTAGAATAAATAGATTAAAATTAAATATGTAATGTAAATAGAATCATAAACCTATAAACAAAGTGTAAGGAAATAGAAAGTCTGAAGAAAGTTAGACTGATAAAATAGGGAATTTAAGGATCTGTATTTATGCAGGCTTAACTGTTTGGCTAATATCCAGAATCAAGTATATTTCGATGTTGAAATTAAGTTGGTAACTTTAGGTAAAAAAATTTTTGTGGAATGATTTGACTTTTTACTCTGTTTTTTTTATTTATTATTGGAAGAATGTGTAGTTTATTTAGAGTTACATATATATATATATTTTTCTAATTTTAACTAAGTGGTGCTGGTACCCTTTAACCAGAGTCACAAAAGTAGTTTTACTTTTGATTTAATGGTATTTTTATGTTAATTGGAATTTAGAAATAATTCTACTTTTAATTTTAGTATCTTAAGTAAAGTTCACAGAAGTTTCAACCAAGAAATATTGGTTTCTTAACTGGTCACGAAAGCTTCAACCGAGTTATCTTAACAAGATTCACGAACGTTTCACTCCAGATACATTATAATTTGGTATTTGTATTTTTAATTAAAAAGTATCAATTTAACTTTTTTCTGGTTTAAACAAAAGTTCAACTATGTAGTATTGGCTTTTTAACCAGTTATAGAAGTGGCCTTAATTTTAACTATATGGTATTATTAATTTATTCATAGTTCAGAAGTAGCACTACTTTTGACTAGATAATATTTAAATTTTAACCGAAGTCACATATGTAATTCTATTTTTAACTAGGTTGTATTTGTAGTTTAACAAGAAAAACAGAAATTCTGATTAAGTATTATTAGTTGTAACTTTTTTCCAGTTTAAGCAGTGCGACAAAAGTTTAACTAAGTAGTATTCGTGATGACGAGAAACCCGTTTGAAGTAAAAATGTACCTCAGGACGGCTGGTATGGGTATTAACACTTTTACCAAAATAAAGCAGAGTGCACCGTTTCGACCTTCTTAGGTTATATTCAAGTAAAAGTGTTAATACCTATACCAGCTGTCCTGAGACACAATTTGGAGTAGTATTGGCGTCTTGATCAGAGTCACAGAAGTAGTTATGTTTTTAATTAAGTGATATTTTTAGCTTAACTGGAGTTACAGAAGTTTTCTCTAAGAGTGTTAGATAGAGACTTATCTGCTGGAAGCTTCGTATTTTGAAAATTATAAATTCCAGATTCTTTCTTGATGTAAATTACCGCACTTCTGGTGTAGCAGCGAAACTGATACTATCCTTTATGGACCTAAAGACCACGTGATTTTGACTGTGACTGTCTAATTTCGGTTAAAACCTGTAGTGGTCGTTTGTCAGAACCGCTGTATCGATCGCTCAGTGTACATACGCACGCACAGAATGATCAACAAGTTTCAGATCACATCTCGTCTTTTCGAGGCGCGTTGCCATGGTTACAGTACCTGTTTAACACTAACTCTGTCTTGCAATCAGAAGTTTATTGCTTCTAGCAAATTTATGATTAAAACAATCTGAATGAAACGTGAACAAATGAATTGAAAGAAAAATATAGATAATTACTTATTTACGGAATAGCGCACCGAGTAAATATCTTAATAGTTAGATAATACACCTTTGCACTAATGTTTAGTGTGAGTATTTGACAACTATATCAATAGGAAACGATATCTTCTACTAATTAATGGCACGTAATGATTAGGCAATCGTGGACCCAAATTAGAGAGAATTAAGCATCGCCGTGATCAAAACTTTTGCACAGACGCAAGTGAAAAATACAAAAAAGCATTAACAAATTAGCATATCCACATTTTGTAACGTATAAATACAATGCGAGTACCTGTACTGTTTGCAAATGATTATAATTTTGCGAACTGAACACGCGAAGCTTAAACATTCCAGAAGATAGTGATCCAGAGACATTGGTTTAAAAGGAGTAAATGAAACACTTAAAGGTATTTGGTATCGAATAAAAAAAATAAAAAAAAATCATTTGCTGTAAGTCTTTGAAGTCTACAATACAAAGAAAAATGTTAAACGTTTAAAAATATTTACAACAACAACGACAAAAAGAAAACAATAACTTGCGAAGGCGATTGGGAACAAATATCCGTTCCATGTTTGAGTGAAATGAATACATCATGTTCTTGAATAAAAATTGTAATATGTAGTTCATTGGTTTTGTATTAGAAAAATCTCTACTGTGGTATCTATTGCTTTATACATTACGTGAAAGTTTAAAACATAACTTACGTTTCATCAATGTAGTACTTACTCTGTTCACGTTCTTTTGGTTTCGCTTTGTTGTTTACACGAATCTTAATATGTATGTTGTATGTGATATGTGCTTTAACGAAGTAATTACTTCATCTGTTTCTACGGTCTTGCTTCATGCGTTACACAAACCTTAAAACAGTTGTTTGCATTGTATGCATAGGTACAGTAATTACTTCATTTGTTTCTACGGTGTTGCTTTCTACGTTGCACGAACTTTAACACATGTGTTATATGTGTTTTGTGCGTTGTTAACACAGTAATTACTTCATCTGTTTTTATGGCTAGCTTCGTACGTTACGCGAACTTTAACAAAGAAGTTTTTTTTGTGACGTATTCATCGATGTAGTAACATTTTCATATTTTCACAAATCAAAAACCATCTACTATAAAACGTTATCGAAAACACAATGATGCGAATCGTCAACTGCCTAATCTATTCGGAAATTGCATTACTCTAATGTCTACTTCATTCTCCACTTTATTTCGGAAATAATAAATCACGTATTTTTAAATTGGAATAAGCGTCAGGGAAGGAGAGTTGGAAAGGAAAAGTAATTTAACGATAATATGGACACCATAGTACACAAGTATAGACATTGAGGCGTTATGAAGCAAAACAAGCATATATTTCCTAAAGTTAATAACTTTATATCTCATTGAAAAAAAAAAGTTTGATATCTCATTAAAAAAAAAAGGAAAACTGTGTCGTATGCATGAGTTCAGTTGGGAAAAGGAAACCCGGAAGTGGGTGTTACTGAAACACTTGATGTTGGGTATGACGTCATGACCACGTGATTTCAGAACCATGTGCTGGTTTCGTTGATCGTGACTAGATTCGTTTGACCTTTTAATAATATTTACAATACGGTGTAAAATAAAATGGGCCTTGAAGTCATAGATTCTTTAACTGCGAAAGCATTCAAGTACAGTAACTTAGAGGTAGTTTATATTTCCATTCATTAAACATATGTCAAGTTACGTGTTAATGACAGTAAATATCAAATAAGTATTGCTTTATGAAAGGTATGCCTAACACTCAACAAGCTGGTGTTTTAATTTACACAACCCTGATTCTAACAAAATACTTCTATAATAGTTCTTGATCAGGTTCCAAATATTTTGGAAATAAATTGCCTTTATTAAGTAATTATTGTAGGTTAGAGAGAGTCTCCTGCTAGTACAGCGGTAAGACTACGGATTTATAAAGCTAAAATCAGCGGTTCGATTCCTCTTAGTAGACTTAGCAGCTAGTCTGATGTGGCTTTGCTATAAGAAAACCCATACACTTATACATTAGAGAGTCAGACATTGAAAGAATGTAGATAAATTTGAGGCCATCAAATTTAAAAAAGAAAGAGCATTTTGAGGTATAAAAGATATGTAGATATAGGCTCTATTTTTGGTCATATAGTGACGCTTTTAGATTTTTTTGCCACACTGTAACTAAATGAAATATGAACTTTACTTTTTTCTATGGATTAAATAAGTACATTCACACACACACACATATACACGTATTCTTACTGTTTTACTTTTTATTTCTGTCCAACTGATATTCTATGGTCATTTGAATTTTATGCCATGGCTGCTATATGATCGACAGTTAGATAGATAGCTATATGGTAAATGATTTGAATGATAGAAAATTACCGTATTTCTTTAAAAAGTTAGATAAATCTTTGTTTTTAATCATATAAATGCATTTTGTTTTTGACAACCCAAGTTTGTCACTTCTCAAGTAACTAAATTGTTGCCAACATGACGTCATACCTTAGATATAAATAACCTTATAGTAAATAAAACTGTTAAACAACATCTAAACAAAGCTTGATCGTCTGTGTTAAATAGCAGAAACCAGCTCTGGAAATTCCCATCAGTACCGTGATTTTGCATATAGTACTGCACGTAATACACTTTTATATCTCAAGAATAGATTATAAATCCTAATATATATGTGTGTTACTCAGTACGGAAGAATAGACTGGGAATTGTTACCAACACGTGTTGCTTAGTAATGAACAGTCAGTTTGAATGTTAACTTGCATGTCTTGCTTAATAGCGAAGAGAAGGGTAGCTCTAAGCACGTGTGATACTTAGTATCATAACTCTAACATGTTTTATAAACAGAGCAGAACGTAAATCTTTACTTGTACATGTTATAGTGAACAGCATTGCAAATCTTATTCTGTTAATGGAAAGTAGAGTTAAAACATATATCCAAACGCTTAACTTATTAATGAAAATATAGTATAAACCTGTATCCGAACATTTTTTAAAAATGAAACTTACAATGACTTACTTGCAAAATTAGATTTGGTACTTTCCTTTCTGAACTAAATTATCACATGTGTGCGCTCTCTTACCCCACCTTCCGAATAGACTTTGACAAGAAGTTTTTCAAAACTAAAACTTATGAAGTATTATTTGCAAAATTTAAACCAATGATGGTTTACTTGCACAACTGAAACTTGTAAAGATTTACTTGTGAGTAACCGTGATTCATTTAGTACCGAAGTCGATACTGGAAGATAACTGCTTCAAGTTATGTTTGTTTTTATTTCTTGTCATCAAAAACAAGTACTGATATTTCACAGTTTTGACTAAATCACACAACTGGCGCTTGTATAGTGGTACCTTTGGAGATATTCTTAAATAACATTAAATATAAAGCTATGTTTTTAATACTACTGACTTTTTGCATTTGAATGATTAGTGTTTTTACTCTATTGCTGGAGCTTGTAAAACTATTGAGTTGATAAGTGTTTTAAAATAATTGCAAAACTAACGACAGATAACTACAATTTTTGAATCTTTAATTTTCGATATAAGTGACATTTAGCATCGTTTGATTATTATATGTTTTAATTAATCATTTAAAATATTTTTAATCACATTATTTCAACAATCAGTGTTTAGAAATAATTTCAGAAAGAAGAACCAGTTTCTGTAGAAATAGTTTTAGTTATACTGATTTGATAAAACAGCTGCTTTGGTTTTAGCGTGAAATTTAGGTGAGCATTTCTCCTTGATTATATATAATTATATACAAGCTGATAAACACACACGAATAACTAGTTACGAAAACTGATTAATATTTCACGGGAATATGAGTGTTTAGGGTTCTATAAGCCTCATAAAACTGTATCTCAGCAGATATATATTCAAACGTGTTACTTAACATGAAAAGCTCTATTAATTTTTACTCACCTTTTTGCTTAATAGTGAAGAGTAAATTATGAAGTTGTAACTAAACGTATTTCTCCGTATAGAAGAATGGGGTGTAAATATTTACTTGTACTCAAACATGTTATTTTATATTAAAGAATTGGTTGAAAATCTTTGCTTACAAATAAAACTTAACAAAGAATAGTTGAATATCAAACGTAACTAACACGGTAAGTAGTTTTGAAGCTTTGTGTTCTAACCACTGCTTTGTTATATCCCAGCCGACCTGGTGAGCTGTGGATTTAGAGAAACGTATGATAAGTTGAATATGGTTGGAATACTATTACCACTCACTCTTTTATTTCTTGAAAATCATTAAGAACCTATATTAAGAATGTAATATTTAAGAGCGAAATAAGCATAATATTATTGTGTTATGGCAAGTGAACTTCTAATCATTCTTTGCCAGCTTGTAAACAGTGTACACACTGTAACAACGTTACTTCGCAGAGAATAAGCCTTTACTAGCACGTGTTAGTGTTGCTCAGTAGCGTGTCAGTTTTTGCAAACACGTGTTACTTAATAGTGTGAATCTTTATTTACATGTGCTAGTTTATAAAAGAGGGTAGTATTCTAACATGAAATGAATTACATTTAAATTTTTATAATACCTTTCACAACATGTGTTTTTCTCTGAAAAGAGAGGATAGAATATCTGATGATGAAAAAGGTGAGCTTTAATGTATAAATACGTTTTACTGATCCACTAAAGCTTGCATGTTGAAATATTTTGTAATTCCCAGTTCTTTACGAACATATGGTTATACAGAGACATTCAATAATCGTCAAGAAGATACGGTAGATTGCAGAAATTGCATGAACCGATAGCACAGTTCTCACAACACTCATAGTGTGTTGTAATTAGCGCACTTAAACTCCACAGAGAAGGAATCCAGGTTACTAAGAAGTATCAATGAGAACATAAAAGGTAATTATTGTTTAAGGCAAACAGCTGTAGATGATGGCCTTTTAAGCATATTAGTATATCCTCTTAATGTTCATATGATAAGTAATATAGTTGATTCAGAGCGGTATGTTTTTCCTGTCTAGCCGCGGTGTTCTGTTCGTACAGCCGGAGGTTTTTCCGGCCATCCTGAGTTTGAAGTACCGCAGGAGCGTCTGTACCCTGCATTTCTTAATATAGATATTCTCTTTTTTGATCTTCTCTTTTTGTTGTTGACGATGTTTGACCGGTAGTTGGGCCGCTATCAAGGCCAAGCATTAGGCTATTGGAAAAATAGACGATGCGATATGACTGATAATGTAAACTATAACGAGCTCTAGTTGGGACTTCTATAGACATGTATTCGGTTGATAATAGAAAATCCTTTCCTGTTTATGTTCAAAAAGTCTGTGGAACTTAGAGTTAGTTACAGAAACATCCGATTCCAGCGACCAGTTCATCGCTCAGAGGCCCCACAGAGCACTTGTGCAGGAAACTCCAGTTCCGGTGATGGGCTTGTAAAATTAGAAAAATGTCTTTACAGTAAGACCCATGGAGCCTGTGTACTCTCGGTAAGGAATTTGTCAATTTGCTACTCATAAAATACTGCCGCACCTGCAAGTTGCTGTCACGCTTTTAATTTTGGGGTGAAATTTTAGATTTTGAAACTTATGTTGCTTTTTGTAAAGCAGGACAAAAATACAACAGAAGTTTTCGGAAAACACAAACAGAACAGTGCTATCGAACTTGTTCAGCAAACACGCGTACTTGCTGGGAACAGACACCTGTTCTTTCTACCCCTCAAACATAAAAAAAAAAAAGGATCGTCAAAGGGTTGATTTTGATAGTTGCAGTATCTTTCCTTGCGGGTGACTAATGCGAACGTTTCCCGGGATGCACACAATCATATGCCGGCGTAACGCGAGAGGAATTTCCCGTGTAGACTTGCCCGTGAAGTTTCTTGTGATAATACAAGCAAAGTTAAAAAACTGCGTTATCAAACATCTGCCGTATAACGCTGCTTTATCAAATATCCGTCCTATAATGCTGTACCTATCATAAAATATGTACCTAATGAAATTACGTCTTTCATGTTATTCCCTATATCTTTATACAATAACTGATGTACTCATGAGACAGTTCATCGTGCGCTGGTAGATCAGTTGAGAAAGTATATACGTCATCTATATTGAACGTAAAATAATTTTCTTTTCAGAGGTCTTACTATCACTGTTGAATGAAACGACTCGTCTTAAACATAAATTCAGATATAAAAAAGATTTACTAAGCATCTAACTCTTCGTTTATTTTACTCAGATTGACTTTCATGTTTCAGGTGTATTTTTTCAAACATATGCATTGAAGAGGTGAGAAACCAACATCGCTGTAAGCGTATCTAACAGATTGGCGCTATGTTCATTTGTGAATGTTGTGTTTACAAAATGAACGTAGATAGTTTTTGTGTAATTCATGAATAAATTACACTTTAACTTGTCTGCAGATGTAATTTCTCAAAAACTAAAACTAGAAATTCAGTACTATCAGTTACTTTTACACCTTAAAATGATATTTTATAACTCAGAAGTATGTTACTAGATGTCATCTGTTTTATGACTGATATCCGAAACAAAGGCGTGTGTTAGTAGATATCGTTGAAAATAGGTTTTTGAGGAATAACTGACACCTTTGCTCACATGTACTTGTTATTATGTTCCATTCAGTTTCAGTTGTTCTACAATTCTCATCCATAAAATTGGATGTACGTTACTGGGTATTATTCGGTGTCGTTTCTGCTCTGTAACTGTCGTCGATAGTTACATGTGTTTGTTACTAGATGTAATTTGGTTTTATTTTCTTCTAAAACTGATACTTAAAATTATATGTACGTTACTAAAGTTATTACTGTATTGATTTTATAAATGTTATTCATAAACTTAGATGTGCGTTATGAGGTGTCACTTAGTTTCCGTAACTGACACCCACATATTTAGGAGTAATTTATTTATTTCCTTCCACTATCGATTCTGTGTTAATGCCATTAGGTGTGATACCATAGAAAAGCGATTAACTTTGGGAAGGGTATAAAACTGCTCTATTCGATGCACAATATCAATTTGTTCAGATCAGGGACTAAAATCTTTCCAGCTGGGCTATTTCTTGTATTTAATGACACTGAAAGACGTTTATATTCCACGTATCAGATGTAATTAATTTCCATCCTAGAGATTCAGTTCATCCTTATCTTTATTTCATATATCAGACGTACGTATCATCACCCCTATTTCTAGATATTGAAATAAATTTATACAAGTCCATATTCTGTAAAACAGACGACATTCTTATCTAAATGTTGGAATCAGTCAGTTTTTATCTTCATCCTGCATATTAGACGGTTTATCATTGTCTTTGTCTTGAATGCTGAAATCAGATCCTTCCTGATTTTATTCCGTCTATCAGATGTGGTTTATCACCATTTCATCCCTATTTATTACTATTAGTTCACTCCTATATCTAGCCTAGATGTTGAGATTGGCTCATTCATCCATTGTATCAGATGTGTTTTTCAGCATCTCTATTCTGCACATTTGACTTAGTTCTACGTATCTTCATTCTTTATATCATACGTAAATTTTGACAACTCCTGTCATACGTGGTTTGTTGAGACCATTCATATCTTCTTTCTGTATATTGTACGTAGTTTTCAGCTATTCTTGTACAACACGTTTGATTTAGGTCATACTTATTTTCATTTTCTATAACAGATGTTAATACTTTTTTCTTTATCTCTGTGTTTAATATCAGGTGTAGTTCATCATTATCCTTGCCCAAGATGTTAGGCTTGGTTGATACTTGTCATTATTCTGTCATTTCTCAAGTGTTAACCACAGCTCATCCATATCTTTATCTTATAAATGATACGCATTTTATCTTTATTACAAACCTATCTGCGTTTACAATTCTTGATCTTATGGATCAATTACAGATTTTCTGTAGATTATTATTTTGGTACAATGTCTCTGTATATTAAAACAATAATTGAGTATATTCAGTACCAGCTGAAATATATTCGAAAATAAATAATGGAGCCCACTGTATTTGTATAAACAAACTGGGTGAATTCAAGTCGAGTAGATTTCAAATTTAGCAGAGTGACAAATTTAGTATTTAAAATTAATAATTATTTATGCGTATTAGGAAATACGATAGATAATATTTGAAGCATATTTAACAAAATGGCAAACTTTTACAATCGAAATTAAGATTATTTTACACGTGATTAGAAGCATGGCAATCTTTGTAGTTATTAACATTCATGTTTTACACGAACGTAGAAATATTACAAACATTGTAATTTAATGTTTGTACATTGTACACAGATACATAAGTATACCACAGGCTTAAAAATTTGCAGTTAATTTCCATATATTTATGGATAATGAAAATTAATTATATATAGATATATATACATTTTTATGTGGGTAAATCAATTTCATTCGAATGTTATTTTTTGTTCAGAAATAAGGTTTAACCAACACGATTTTATCAACATTTTCAGCTAATTTTAAACAACTGAGTACTGTGCATCTTTACCAGTGGTAACGAACTATATATATCTATTCTTAGTTCTTACGGTGTTACAAACAGGATGAATACGTTCACAAAAAGTGGGTGTTGGCTTCTGACTTTCATGCTCTTAAAATAATCATTTCCTCTTTTGCTCGAGCCTCGTAACATGTATGGTTAATATTATTTCAAGGCAAGTGGTTGGAAGTCACGCCACAAAAAGACTATTAAAAGCGACAAACACTTCCATGTCACTTCGTTCTTCTGTGTTTAGTGTAAAAGTGTTTTCAAAAAATTTGACTCATTACTGTTGTTACAATTTTAGCTATAGTGGTGTCTAATCACTTCTAAAGACGTTTTGAGATTTTCGAAACTGTTTCACGTGTGATTCAACAACGACCAAGTGCACTACTTCACAAATGTGTTAACTAGATCACAGGTAACCTGGTTAACAATGACACTAACGTGGGCTAATTTTCTTCACAGTATCACATATTCACTGAATTTAGGACATCTTCTATATTCAGTATAATGTTAAAACATTATACTAAAAGTTATTTCATGGTGTTTCGAATGATGTTATATCATAATATAACTATTGCCTAAACCTCTGCTATGTCTGTCATATCCTAGTCGACCTGATGAGCCCTGCTATTGGATGAAAGGCCTCGCTGGCACCAGATATGATAGATATAGAGTGGTTGAAATATTCTTTGCTTTCACTGATGGTTTCTTAGAAAAAACAGTTCGTATTCTAATACAGCGCACTTTGTATAAACTGTATTTTTTATACAATAATATAATTTCTTTAACAGGAAATTTGATATTGTCATTCATAATTTTTCTCATATATGAATTGCAATAAATTGAAAGAACTCGCAGTAAACAACCAAAAAAAGAAATCTTACATGTCATGCTTACGAAGTGCCCCGAGTGGGACAGCGGTAAATCTTGTGACTTTCAACAATAAAATCCGGCTTATACAGTGTAGATGTTGTTTCTTTCCCGTTGGTTGGGTTAGATGTTTTAAATATCTTGCCATATCTACTTATTATCATGTTTGTACTTTTACTGTCTACGTGTCTGTCATTCATTGGTAAATTAAAAAAAAAATCTATGTTTGTGAGTGTGTGTGTGAGTGTGTATATCTATATACATATAAGGATGTTTATAAACACAATTGTTTTCAAATTTCAGTGTTCGTTTTTATTTATATCTATTTGTTTAAAGAATAAACACATCGCAATTGGAACAAACATACAGCTGTGCAAAATTAATAGTTTTTTTTAAGTGTCTGTTGTTAATTTTTTCTTTCTAATTTCACACAGAATTCCATTCGCCACAACTTATCCCTTCACAATCGCTTCATGAGGGTGCAGAACGAGGGCACGGGAAAGAGTTCATGGTGGATGATAAACCCTGATGCCAAGCCCGGGAAGGCTGCTCGACGAAGAGCTACCAGCATGGAAACTCAGAAGTACGAAAAAAAGCGTGGTCGGGTAAAGAAAAAGGTGGAAGCGTTACGTAACGGACTAGAACCTACATCCAGTCCTAGCTCGTCTATCTCTGAAAGTCTAGATATTTTCCCTGAGTCGCCTGTACATCACGGCTTTCAGCTAAGTTCAGATTTCCGTCCTCGTGCGTCTTCCAATGCCAGCTCATGCAGTCGGCTCTCACCTATACCAGCTGTGGAAACTGACATGCATGACAGCCAGGTCCCACCATTATCTCCCATACCTTGGAACTCTGATTTGAACAATTCTGGTACTTTGGGACTTTATGGACCACCCCCTGGGAGAATGGACAGGTATGGAACTGATCAGCTGGTAGGTTCGTTGGCCGAAACAATGAAGCTGGGATCAGGGGAAAGGTCTTACCTGGTAGAATGTGGTTTGAGAGCCAGCCCAACAGGCCAAATGTCCACTGGACTTAATAATAATAGCTACAGTCTTGGTAGCTACGGGTATGATTACCATGGCTCCTACCACACATCGGACAGTGACAGCCCTACCCTAACGCCACTACAGCCTCAGCAACGAAGTCCTCAACATTTATTGAATGGGGCGTCTTATACCCTAACCAATCTTCAAACGCCTCCTCCCGCCCATACCACCCAGTCATTATCGCCCAGTCACAACTTGGATCAATTGGTGCAGCAGCACAATTCTTTTGGGATTGTCCCAAGCAGACAAACTATCCCAAACAGCTATTGTCTTCCCTTGGTTAGGGAATATCCCATGCGGCCTTCAATGGTACAAAAAGAAAGCCTCAACACCACAGCGACCTCTCTAGGTAGCACCGCAAGTGAAGTACTAGACCATCTTCTTACTCTCAATAACGCTTTGCCAAATGACCTTGACTTGAACTTCGACATGATTCAAGGGGGTTTGGAATGTGATGTGGATCAAGTCATTCGACACGAATTAAGTGTAGATGGAAATCTGGACTTTAATTTTGATCCCATGAACACCAATGCGACTGGAGTTCCTCCTCGTACAACAATGACGACATCTAGGGTCACACGTCCTTGGGTTCACTGAATAATAAAAAACAAACAAAAACAGTTAAATATTCTTAGGCGCACATGTTTGCTCTGATTCTTTGTTTACGAAAAAAATGAACCTGCTTGTTGGCGAATAACGGAAGAAATGTTGTTTGGTATATCGTTTTAATATACAGAGATGAAAATGTCCTATAATACGACTGTTTGTTCCAGGGCCTGAACCCGCTAAACCAGTGAGTGTGTGTGTGTGTGTGTGTGTGTCCCTGTGAGCTTTATTGTTATTATGCTTGTTGTAGAAAACATTAATGTTACGTGTCTCCCACACTGGGGCTGTTGGTGTTCCTGTTGTACATAACATAATACAAAAATGTCAAAACGGGCATATAATGTCATTACATTATAAAAGAAACTTGTTAAATACAAAAACAAAGTCACTATAACAATGTAATATGATGGAGTTTGGTTGATTTAACCAAATATATTCGAGGCTGAGTAACTTTGATTCCAGAAAGACTCAAATTATATATTCTTTATATATATATATATATATAAACTTAATTAAGTTCATATACAATATTTGCGCTGTGTTTCTCCATTATTCAATTACTCAACTTCCAAAAGAGAGGGACAGAAAAAAAAGACGCCAGTGTTGCTGTGTATTTAGTGTTCAATTCATGGCTTAAGAATGTAAATCATGTTCAATACTTAATTTTCAAATAGTGTTGCATTTCTTTCTCAAGCTTTATTTCAACTAGATATTCCCACTGTAACAGATATTAGTTAAATGACAAAATATGATGTCGTATTGTGGTTGTGGTTTTGTCGGTGTAGTTGATATTAAGAATTTGGAGAAGGATGAAATGTTGCTCTGTCTCAGTTATAGGGCAGAGAAAGTTTTTAAGTTCATTTACTTTCATATGAAACATTTCTGATTCTTTGATTCAGCCGTAAAGAAATCTTACATATTAATGTTTGTACTTACGGACAAAAAGATTATAAACGTTTCTGAACAGTTGTGAAAATGTCACTCAGTTATACGTGAATAAACATAATGTCAGTTGTTATTAATGCATTAAATGATTTCACGTGTTTTGTTTTTTAAGCTTCTTTCAAACAGCATGCGAACAGGGCAGTTTTTACACTTGCTATCCTGTGGAAAATTTGAAGAAAAATTTAGTTGAAGAAGTGTGAAGAAACGCGGAAAATAAATTTCCATTTGAGTGAAAAATAGATGAACGTGAACATGGAACAATGCTTGTGTTATGGTTAGTTGAAAATCACACCAAAATCTAACCCGAATTTAAAATAAATGATGAAAGTTTTTAATTTAAAGAAATCATGAAAATTGTATTCACTTGTTCGTGCATATTACACAGATAAATAAATAGCATAGTTTGATCATGATTGGATCAAACTAAAACAAGTCGTATAATGTAAAAATGCTACCAACATGTACATTTAAATATTCATAATTTTGTTGTCCATAACATACGAAACTTCTACATACAAAAATCAGATTTCTTATTCATATTTTTATAACATTTTGGTGTACTATCATCTAGAATATGAAAGTGGTCTTTGAATTAAAATTTAGTGAGAACTATAACATTTGGTTTTCGTAGACAGTCTTTTTTTATCTAAATCTTTATCCTTTATAAGATCTGCTACAATTAGTTCTTCTATTAACGTGAGTAAAAAGAGCTGAAAGTAAGGAAATACGGTTTAAATTTGTATGATTCCTATCGTCGTCTTATCAGTTCTCATAAAATTAGTAGCGAATGTACCAAACTACAAATAATTCTTTATTGCATAAAAAAACAAACTTGCAACACATTAAATACGAATAGATTTTTAAATTCCTCAAAAGTACGTTGCATTAATTGCCGAATATCATTTGATACTGATTTCATAAATTTTCTCAAAAAGTAAAATAAAAAGATCTGAATTGTAATAAAACATATCTCTGAGCTTTCGCCATAAACCAACTCCTAACAAAGCTAAACATTTTCATAAATTTTACTTGTGAAATATATCTGAAATTTAAGCCTAAACTTTCTATATACAAAGAGAACCTAATTCATATCATTTTGAAACACAAATATGAATGTGATTTGTACCTTACCTATAATTTTAAATATTCTCTCTCTCTCTCATTAGAGTGAAAGACTTTTCCACCACAAAGATATATTATTTTTTAACCTTATATAATATAAAAAGTAGAAACGCGGTTAAAGTTTGGCTTCTGCTTTATTAAAGAGACAACTCAGATGGTAACTGAAAAGATACAAATAATATTTACACCTAACACGCCTTTTATCGAATGAAATCTTGCTTCAATACAATAGCAACAAAACGGTAAGGTAGGATATAAAATTTTGTCTTTATTATTAACCTTCATAAATTTAAAATAAGAACGTTGCTAATTTTATCTAATTATCAACAATTACATTTTGAAAATCGAAAGCTATCACAAAAATCATATTTTTGTCTTTTAGATCTTCCGTTAGGTTTTGTCTTACTGAATGTTTTTGATTTTTGTAAAGGGACAAATGAATTAAATATTCGTAAGCAAAAGACGTGTAATTAGTAAATCTGTATTAAAATATATTACTTCAACTCTCTTCAATATAAATGACAAATTTCGCACATTTATTTCATTTAAAAACATTTAAAGATAGTTAATAAGATTTCAAGCAATTTTCTTCTAACACGGCAATTAGGTAATTCGCTTAATCAACCTCTTAACGTTTGGAAACAGACTTCAAACATCGGTCCTTAAATGTTATGGGCTTGGTTGAAAACAGAAATTCCAGTTCTAACAAACAACATAACACTGCGAAAACCACCTTAACAACATAATCATCGTTAAATAAATATGGCAAAGGCTAACTCCAATACATAACATAAATATCACCCAAGGAAGTAACCCAACAAGGAAACATTTACAAAATATAGTGCACTATATAAGATTTTGACCAGTCTTGGACCACTTTCCTTAGGAAGAACATTGAATTATTGGAAAGGGTTCAGAGGAAGTTACTAGAGTGGTGCACTGGATGGAGAGAGTATCATTGGAGGAGAGACTGAAATATCTGAAATTGTTTTCTCTTGAAACAAAAGAAGAGTTAGACGAGATATGATTGAGGTATTTAAGATTGTAAAGGGAATTGATCGATATATTGTATTTTTTGTACTTAACGGTGATAATAACAGGACTAAAGGGCACAAGTATAAATTTTGGCAACATAGAAAGCCATATTCAGTTAAGATAGTTAGTCTCTGGAGTGGGTTGCCTTCAGATGTTGTTGAAGTAGTAAATTAAAGTGCATTTAAAAGAAACCTCAATAACTATATCAATGATAAGAGCTGGCTTTAAGATTTTTGTAAATTTATTTCTTTTGTAGTTTTACTTTAATTTAAAGAATGGGACGACAAAAACAGGCCACTAGTCCCTCGTTGACTTTAATATTATGTTATAGGAGAAGAGGAAATAGGCATGAAAATAAATAAATAGACGTGCCTTGATATATAACGTGAGAATATAAATGTGTAAATAAATAAACAGGTGTCTTTGGATACAGAATATGAGGAAATAGATGAGAAAATGTATAAAAAGATATTTCTGGATATATGACTTGAGGATATGGAAATGAAAATAACTTGAAAGGTGTGCCTGGATAGAGAACATGAGAATATAGACATAAAGTATGTATACAGATGTACCTAGATATAGAATGTCAGAATATAGACGTGAAAATAAATAAAGAGACGTGCCTGCATGTAGGAATTGAGGATAGCTTAGGCAAAGAAGCACGTCTGGACACAAAATGTGAGAATATAGATATAAGTAAAAAGGCGTGCCTAGATATAAGAAATGAAGATATAGACGTGAAAATAGGAAAAGATGCGAACCTGGATGCAGTAAGTGTGAGTGTGAATTAGACGTGAAATAAGTAATGAGCAGGTGGCTTGATATCTGTTAATTATATGTCAATGTAAACTGATTTTTAAGAGCTTAACAACTTTTTTGGTTTGTGTTAGGTTCATGATCTGAGATGGTTAAATTATGTTCAGTAAATTTATGGTTATTGATTTCCCTTTGGTTATGTACCTGTGCGAAAAGGTTCTGGTGTTAATTTACTCGTGTGTTTAATTGATGTCTGTTTCTCCTAAATAAAAGTCAGATTATTTATTGCATTATATTTTGTAAATGTTTCCTTGTTTCCATACTGAAACGATGCGTTAATCGGTAAATACGTAACGAAATTTAGTCATTTGTGTTCAAGCATTAGCGTTGTCAACATCTCCCACTGACATTGCCTGTGTTACATTGGGTATAAACATGGCAAAGGCTAAAATGTTGACAGAGTTTGAACGTGGCAGAATTGTCGAGCTGCAAAAGGAAGGTCTCTGTCAACGTGCCATCGCTGGTGAGATTGGGCGTAGTAAAAGTGCTGTTGAAAATTTCTTAAAAGACCCTGAGGGATACGGAACGAGAATTTCAAGTGGTCGGCCCAAGAAAATTTCGCCGGCGTTGAGCAGGAGGATTCGACGGGTTATCCGGCAAGACACCAGCCGATCGTCGAACCAGATTAAGGCCCTAAAGGACGCAGAACGCAGCTCAAGAACAATAAGATGGCATCTACGAGAGAAAGGTTTTAAAAACCGTAAATGTCTTCAAAGGCCATGCCTCCTTCCACACCACGAAACAGCTCGGTTAAGATTTGCTGAGAAACACCAAGCATGGGACGTAGAAAAGTGGACGAAGGTTTTGTTCTCTGATGAGAAAAAAATTTAACCTGGATGGTCCAGATGGCTTCCAACGTTAGTGGCACGATAAGGATATCCCACCGGAGACATTTTCTACACGATACAGTGGAAGAGATTCCATCATGATCTGGGATGCTTTCTCCTTCCATGGAGCTCCAGGTTATACAGGGGCGTCAAACAGAAGCTGGCTACTTTAGCATGTTGGAGAAAGCATTTTTATTGACTGAAGGTCCTCGCTTGTGTGGAAATGACTGGATCTTTCAGCAAGACAACGCTGCAATACACAATGCCCATAGGACAAAGGACTTTTTCATGGCGAATAACGTGATTCTTTTGGACCATCCAGAGTGTTCGTCCGAACTGAACCCCACTGAAAATGTTTGGGGGTGGATGTCAAGGGAAGTCTATAGAAATGGACGTCAATTCCAAACAGTGCATGATCTTCGTGAAGCCATCTTCACCACTGGAATAATATTCCAGCCAGCCTTTTGCAAACGCTTATTTCGACCATGCCAAAGCGAATGTTTGCAGTCATTCGCAACGACGGCCTTGCAACTCACTACTGAGATCTCTTGTTGGGCATTTCCTACCCTGTTTAGGACTTCTTTTTGGTATGGTCTTAAACTTTTGGGCAACTAGTATTTAGGCTAATTTCATAGTGTTCACATTTTCCCTATTAAATACTAAAAAAGTTTTTTATTTTTATTTTCCCTTTTCTTATTTTCATCTTTCGAAGCTCTACTCAAAAAAGAGGTTGAGTTTAACAATGCAAAATGCATATTTTTTATGTTCATTGACCTTAAGATTTTGGCCAGCAGTGTAATACTTCAAATGTAGTCTAACCAATAAAGTACATAATGAATTACAACCTCTTTAGACTTTCGATTTTTTTCTTAACCAGTTCAGAATTAATGCAGTCATCTTGTTCAATTTCGTTTATGTTTGTCAACTGTTGAAGATTTGGAATACTGCTTCAATCTTCGTTAGCAAAACCGAAGAAAAAGTAATATGTAATAAACCAGCCATATCTTAATCATCAGATACAGCCTTTCTTTTTCATTCCTTTTGTTTACCTTTGATGTACTTAAATAAATCTTTACTGTTAATTTTTACAATTGTTTTCTTACATTCGTTTTGATGTCCTAACTTCCTGTTTGATCAACATTCTTTATTTTCTATTTGTAATCTTTTGTAATACTAATAAATTTAAATTTCTTAAACTTATGATGCTTTTCTTTAATTTTATCTATTATACAACTTGTGAGTCAACCTGGTTTTTTACTTGCAGTTACCCTTTTCTTTTTATCTTGAGTACTAAAAATTTATTTTTACGATACTTCAACACTTGATCAGTGTCTCCAAATAACTCAGCTGCTCAATGCACAACAAACAATTCTTGTCGCATCCTTTCAAAATTTGTCCTCAAACTTTAATTATTCGTAAGTTCTATACGCAAAATACAACAACATCGAATCTAGTAAAGCAATGATAACCTACATCCAGATGCTACTCAGCTTCCACGCTCTCAACAATGTCTATATTAGAATTTAACAATAAATCTAAAATAACATTGTTTATAGCAGGTTCCTTAACCAAATGTTGAAGAAAACCCTCTTGAACAGCTCACCAAAACATTCTCACTCATGGTCGATTCTGAGATTTCCAAATCTTTATGCATGAAATTAATATAACTCATAATTATAATTTTATTAATAGCAGAATTTTTAATTTTACTGTAAAGTTTCGTATTAATTTCATCAGTATTACATGGTGGTCTGTAACAAATGCCCACTAAGTGTATTTTCCCGTTATATTCACCAATAGGAACCCAAATGGATTCACTCCCTTAACTATTGTCTTTTATATCCACAATTTCAAAAGGATGTAACTCACATTTTACACATAAAGACACTCCACCAACTTTCTTCAGTACTCTATCCCTATTAAATAACTTATAAAATTGTATTTTAAAGAAATTTCTCTCATTAGAATTATTTAACCATGTTTCAGTTATTACCATTGTATCAAAATCATCCATTCCTATTTGCGATCTAAAAGAATCCATTTTATTTCTAAATACCTTTAGCATTACAATAGAAACAGTTAAACGTATTTTTAGAACTACTTCTATGCACATGCACTAAACGTTTCTAAACATCTTATTTTTGTACTTAATTAATCCTGCCCCTTACCACTGTCTAGTCCTGACTTAAAACTTCTCTTACAGCTGAGTTAATAACTCTTACAAACAAGCCAGAACTTACTCTGTTTAAATATAAAAATTAATTAATTCTATATCCTCACACTCTATATTTGGGTATGCTTATCCAGGCATGCTTCTTTACTTATTTTAACTAGTACACCCTCACATCATATTCCAAGTAAGCATCTTTACTTATTTTCACGTTCATATCCTGAGTACTATATCCAGGAACGTCTTTTTATTCATTTTTACTTCTGTATCCTCACATTTCCATCCATACTAGCATTCTTACTTATGTTTACCTTTATATCCCAACACACTATTTTCAGACAAGCCTTTTTACTTATCTTCATCTCTATATCGCCACGTCCTATAATAACCTTTTTACTTATTTGCATACATTATGTGTATATATTAATGTTCTATATCCACACAAGACTCTTTTCTTACATGCACGTATATCTTCTCAAGTTCTAAATTTTAATAACACTGCTTAACTCATATTTATGTCTATACCCTCACGACCTGCATACAGGTTCACTTATTTACCTATTTTCACGTCTATATCCTCACTTCCTATGCCCAGGTAAGCGTTTTAACTTATTTTGATGTCAATATTCTCTCATTTATATCCAAACATTCTTATTTACTTTTTTTACACATCTATATTTTCACGTACAACATCCAGACATATCAATTTACTTATTTTCACGTCTACATTCTCACGCCCTATATCCAGGAACGTCTCTTTACTCATTTCATATAGATATTTCCACTATCAATATCCAGTGTTGCTTTTTACCTATGTTGACATCTGTATCTTCATTTCCTATATCCAGACATGTCGTTTTTACTTGTTTTGATGCCTATATTCTCTCGTCCTATATTCAGGCAAGCTTATTTACATATCTGGACGTCTTTATCATTATATCCTATATTCAGGTACGCCTTTATGCTTAACTTCATGTCCTATATCCAGATATGCTTTTTACTTATTTTACTTCTATATCCTCACATTCTATATTCAGGCATGTCTATTTACCTACTTTCACATCTATATTTTTATGTTTCAATATCTAGGTATCGCTTTTTTTATCTATTATCATGTTTATGTCCTCACGTACAACATCCAGCCATGCTTATTTACTCATTTTAATGTCTGTATTTTTACGCTCTGTATCAAGGAATCTCACTTTACTTATCTTCATGCTAATATGCTAACGTCCTATATCCAGGGGCAAATATTTACTCGTTTTGACGTCAATATTCTTGTATACAATAGTCAGTCGTGCTGTTTTATTTACGTTCACGTCTATATTCTCATGTTAACCAGTAACGCCTTTTTACTCCTTTTTCACGTCTCTATTGTCATGACTTATATGCAGTGACTCTTATTTGGATATTTTTACATTTTTATCTTTACATTCTATTTCCAGACATACCTCTTTACTTATTTCCACGTTTGTATCCTCAAATCTTTTATTAAGACTCGCTTTGTTAACTGTTTGTATGGATATGTCCTCACGTTTTATATCCAGACACGCCTTTTTACTTATTTCCCCGTTTGCATTTTCTCGTCCCATATGTAGGCACGCTTCTTTACCTATGTCCACATCATATCCTCACTTTATATGTCCAAGCTCGCCTGTTTACTCATTCTCACGTCTTGTATCGGGGAACGACTCTTTAGTTGTTTTCACTTTATACCCTCACGTTCTACATCGAGAGACAAATCTTTACTAATTTTCACGTCATATTCTCATGTTCTTTAACCAGTTATGCCTATTTACTCATTTTCAAGTCTATATTCTCATGTTTTATATCTATCCACGTCTATTTACTTATTTTCATATCTATATACCAAGTCCTACATGTGGGACCATTTCTTTACCTATTTGCGTGTCTATTTAATTACTTCCTATATTCATGGACTTGTCTTCACTCATTTTTTCGTCTATATCCTCATCTCTTGTAACCAGTCACGCCGTTTTACTTATTTTAACGTCTATATTTTCACATTCTATACCCAGTCACGCTTCTTTATCTATTTTTTACATTTATATCCTCATCTCTTATATTTAAGCATGCGTCTTTACTTATTTTCTCCCGGCCGTGGGGGTGTATAATGTGACGGTCAATCCCACTATTCGTTGGTAAAAGAGTAGCCCAAGAGTTGGCGGTAGGTGATGATGACTAGCTGCCTTCCCTCTAGTCTTACACTGCTAAATTAGGGACGGCTAGCACAGATAGCCCTCGAGTAGCTTTGTGCGAAATTCCAAAACAAACAAACAAACAAATACTTATTTTCACGTCTGTATTGTCACGTTCTTTTCAGTAAAGAATTTGTATTAGCAGTTGCGCAAGTTTACCCACATCTCTAAAACGTCTTGTAATCATTATAATATTTCAAATTAATATTTTTGTTTTGTGCTTATAAAAAATAGCGCTAATGACTCACACTTTCTCTATTCCTTTATACTAATCTAATAAAAAAATTATTTATCAGTATCGCACCAAACTGTTATCCAATGTGAGTACTATTCTACACCATTGTATGTCTCTTTTCTCTGACATGATGGCTTTTAAGTAGAGGTACTGATAATTTGTATTAATTATGAGCCATGATTATGTCTTTGTTGTTGTTTTTTTGCAGTATTTATCTTCGTTTAGAAGTAACTTCTCTTAATAAAAAAAATGATGCGTTCAATTACCATGCTGATTGACCAGTTGGATGTGTTCTTTTGTAATTCATTCATTTTCAAGCTATTGGCAATTTATCTGTAGTGTTTCAGGAATTGGTACTTTAGTGAATAAGTTGGACATTTCGAAGCTGACCATTTTATATTGTGAGATTATCATGGTTTTTTTTTGTGGTCTCTGCAAGTGGAGAATGATCTTAACATGTGAGGATTAACTGTTAATAGGGACATTGTTTCTACAGGATACCTAACTAAGTAGTAGAATGGTGGAGTTCTAAAGCTAACTACAGAACATTTGTAGTTTTGGTTGTTAATTTTAATAAAATGTCTGGAGTGATTATAGTTTACTCTTTACTATTTCAGTAGTTTAAGGAGACTGTTAACACTGTTTTCTGTATCAGTCTTCATCTTCTTTTAATGGTCATTGCCGTTACAGTTTGTATATATAGCTTGATGATTTATTTCTCTTGGTCAAGAGAACAGTGATATTACTTTTTCTGCTGGAAGAACTATTATTCTGTTGTCTTTCTTTAAAGTTTCTGAGAACAGTTTTTAGTGTGTTTTTTTCTGTTTCGGTTGTATTATAGTTCATTGCAATGAATTTCTGGACTACTGACTTAAAGTTCTTTTCTTCTAGTAAGCTGTATGTTGTGTCTCTGAGGCTGTAGTTTTTTTAGGATGATGTTTTGTTATATTTCGGGGTGACGTTTAATCCTGTACTTAATATATTTTCTTATGGTTCTGTTACTGGTCATTTATGCAAGCTTTTTATTGTGTGTTTTGATGTGTCTGTAGCATTAAAAACTTCTTGTTTAAAAATAAGTGTGTTATTAATCCATGTTTATTTATATGGCGATATTTTATCTTATCTTGGAGCATAGCTTTACTAAGTTGTAAGCTTAGTCTTGACATCGTTAAGTATTGTTAGGTAATTTGACTCCATTTGTATATGAATTTCATATGATTTTCTTTTTAACGATCACAGTTACATGCCACCGTTGTTGTTGTTGTTTTCTGAGTCGATCATCTATAAACTTGAAGCACCTATAGCCTGATCCAATACATACATAAATCTTTCTAAATTTTTTCATCTACACTCCGCTCCAACTTGAGGGGATCAGAGGTCAAAAACATATATAACCTGCAGTTCCCTTCTACCTCCATCAATTTAAATCTGATTTGGCACAAATATACCTTGTGACAACCCCTACAGACTAAGCAGATAGACTTGGAATTCGTTTTTTTTTTATTTAAAGATGTTAAAGGTTGAAAAATATGGATTTGCAGTCTGTTATTTCTTTATGTTACGACCAATCCAGATGAAACTTTGCACAAAGCTAAATTATGACATCTCTCACAATCTGAAGCAAACAGCTATAAGATCCGTGTCTTGAATAATATTTTCTTTTGAAATTTTCTGAGGATCTTATCGAATAAAGTGGATGCATGAAGATAGATGCATTCGCTTGTGAATGATGTTTTTTCTTGTTTACAGTTAGTTTTTTCTAAATTCATTATAGATTCTGGGTCGTATCGAGCCATTGAATACTTACTATAAAGTTGTAGTGGTCGGATAACAGTGATGGTATAACCTATAACCTACATAACCATTCAAGTATTATTATTAACTAGTTAACTTCTTCTGTCTGTGTGATTCGTTTTAAGAACTCAATACTCTTAAATATCACTCCTGATAAAGTTAAGAATTGAAAGTTTGTCTTCAAACACTATGTGTCAAGATAATGCGTCTCTTGAAATTTTAAGATTTGCTATTAAAACGCAAAACTTTGTCTTTCGACCATTGTACTCTCAGGAATTCTCTGTCTGGTGAAGTGTCTTGCAGCATTAAACAAAATCTAAGTTTGTTTTGACTTGACAATATCACCGTTTAACTTGGAAATCGGTAGAGAAGAATTTCAACTGGTAGAGGCATAGTAACACAGGTGCAGTAAAATCAAGTTTGATAATTTCTGTATTATTAGCTAAGTGAGCGAATGACTTAATAATATATTGTTTTGAGAAAGGTATAACAGTATACATAATAACATCGAATGAACAAACATTAGGGACACATGAACTTCCCTCAGTGATATTACGTAACAAAATCCACACCTAACCATTGAAAACGGGAGTGTTGATATTAATCCACATCGCGAGCAACTTAGAACTGGGGTTATGACACAATATAGATCAAAAAAACGAGCAAGTGCGAACCACAACCTTCGTTTATATCAGTGTTCATTAGTTAAACTTATTTTCACGTAGGGTTCTTAGGTGTGGATTTTATTATTTACTTTTTATGTTACATTAAATCTTCATTTCGCAGTTGCTCGTAGTACAGGTTTTGTTATATTGTATTTTCTATCAAAATAATACGAGACTTCTCAGCTTTTTGAGATGTGGATTTTATTTAACGTTATATAACACACTAATAGGACACTTATAAGTCGCTTATGGTATGGATTTTATTTAGTGACAAATAACACAAGAATATGCCACTTCCGAGCTGTTTGTGGTGTGGATTTTGTTACCTAAGGTTTTATATCACGTTAATATGACAGCTTCTCAGCTGCTCATTGTGTGGGTTTCGTCACTTAGCGTTTTCCATTACGTTAACATATCTCTTCGCAGTTGCTCTGGTGTAGCGTTTGTGACTTAATGCTTTATATCAATCTAGTATCGTAGTTTTCAATTGCACGTGCTGTGGGTTTTGTTGCCAAGTGGTTTCCACGTCAACAAACCGATTCTGCTTGGAATGTATTTTCTACATATTTTTCAGTGTATCAATAAAGAAAATTTTCAACAATCGTTTCATTTATATTGGTAATTTACACTTGCGATAGTTATGTTTTTAAACATTTACCAGAGTTTATTTCATTAACTTAAATATTTGGAGCTAGTGTCAGTACTAATACCGTGATAAGATTTTTTTTGGAAAGCGAAGTTTTCACGGGAATGTTAAAAAGTAACTCGAAAAACTAAAAATAACAATTTCATTTCCACACAAAATGATATTTATTTTGTTTCAAAATTCCACAAAAAGTTATATACGGACTGTCTGTGCATAGCTGTTTCTAAGTTTGAATTAATAGACTAGACGGAACGCTACTCTTGTTGGAAAGAATATTGGAAGTTGACAGTCACTCCTGTAGGGAATTCGCGGTTCTAAAGTGTGAAGCACGTTTTTACATCAAAGGGTCTCTAAAAACGAACTCTCAGATCCAGAGTCTAGTCACAGTAATTACTTGGCACTATCCGACCCTCAGAAATATGAATATCTCGATAAATTCTACAGCACTCTACACAAATAAATTGTCTTACAAAGGCTTTCACATGAAGTTTCAAAACACTTACGTTGTTTTCAATTCATATTTCCGTCTAAAAGTAGATTTATACGCGACCAGGCATGGCTACGTGGTTAAGGCACTCGATTCGTGATATAAGGATCACGGGCTCGAATCTCCGTTGCATTAAACATGCTCGCCCTTTCAGCCGTGGGGTGTTATAATGTGACGATCAATCCCACTATTCGTCGGTAAAAGAGTAGCCCAAGAGTTGGTGATGAGTAGCTGCCTTCTCTCTAGCCTTACACTGCTGAATTAGGGACGGCTAGCGCAGATAGCTCTCGTGTAGCTTTGCGCGAAATAAAAAACAAACCAAAACAAAATTTATACGTCACAAATAAACTGAGATAAAACAATACACAGTGATGCAACATACATTTTGATAAAAATGTTTAAAATTCTTTCAATGGAACACAATATTCTTTCAGAACAATAATTCTGCTGTTTTAAAATTCTTGGCTTGCCTAGAAACACCTGCCATGCAAAGAACAACAACAACGCATCATAAATATAAGCAGTGTATGACATGTAACCTGTTTTGTATATAGACTAAATAAAACTGTATTTACGTTTTTCCCAAAAGGATAGAAATACATTGTATTTTATTTCATATGTTTATTGTATTTTATTTCATATGTTTATTTTCTTTTCAAATGTTTCGTTGCAGTTGCTCACAACTCATTTATTTCTGAGTCGATCGCCTTGACACTTGGAGGCCATATACATTGGTTCAATAAGCCTAGATATATTTCACAGTTTATAATTAGGTTCCCGTCCAATTTCACAAGCCTGCATCTCTCGCGTTTCCGATAATCCAAATAACTCTTTACACAACGAAACCTTGCGAGGCCACATACACTGGTTTTATAAGCCTAAATATATTTTACTGTTTGTAATTAGGTTTCCGTCCTAATTTCACGAGCATGCAACACTCTTGTGTTTCCAACAATTCAAACGAATCTTTGCGCAGCGAAACTTTGCGACTATAATTTGGAGGAGGCATGTTTGGGATTTATGCCTTTTTCTTTTTTTTTTGCAAATTTACAGGGGTAGAAGATCAAAATAGTTAACAAAAATTTTGTTTTTTCTAACCTGTTTTTGTTTGTTTTAACCATAAAGCTACATCATGTGTACTCAGCTAACCGCGAATATCGAAACTCGATATTTTAGTGTTATAAGCCCTCGATGTACCTGTGAGCCATCGCAAGAGAGCAATTAGTCTGCCATTTCTAAATATTTATACTACAGAATAAAGCTGATATATTTGGGATATGTATCATTCTTTTGGATTTTACAGGGTCCAAAGGTAAAAACATATATTAAATTATATAATAAAGAAAAGCTCTGAATCTAGAGACATGTGTAAACAATACCAAGGCTTGTTTTTAATAGTGGTTACATTCACATACGTTGTGTGACATTGCGTATATAGTAGTGAAGAAACTTACATGTAAAGTTTTTAAAATTTTGGATAATTCTATTAGCGCACAAACTGATTATTTTATGTATTATATGGTCATAGTTTATTAGGTTCTAATATATTTTTCTCATAAAGAAAGCACAAGTTAATACTGTTCATGTCTGTCCTCATGAAGTATGCACGTTATGACTGATACTCCTTTCACCTGCTATGAATATCTTTTTCTCCTGAAATCTGTATTCTAAGGATCAAAGGGGGCAGACGTACTGCATTCGCTTGCGAATGTTGGCCTTTTGAGTTGACATATTCACTAAGTGCGCTATATAAGTATTATATGACACACAGTAAGTACTATACACATATACTAAATGACACTAACTGTATCATACAGAAAACTATTTAATACGTAGTATACAATAAATTTATGTTAAACACTGTTTGCTTCGTGTACATACACCAAATGAGTAGTTGTATAATATATATATATATATACATCATTTGGCACAGAAAATGTACTGTTTGTATAGTATATGATAGTAATTGTATTATTTATTTATGTACATGAACTAACACTATTATACATAAACAATAAAGGATTTATACCATGTACTGCATACATACAAATATAGCAAATGCGTTGTATATGCCTAATTTTTGTAATAATGGTTGAGCTTGAGTGTTTTGCAAAATTAGAAATTAAGGGTGGTTTATATTAGCAGCTATTTCTTATTTCACGTGTTTATTACACAGTTTCTAATTACGTAGAATTTCCAATAATTTTAGGGGTTCTTGCTATGAACATAGTGGGAGCTTAGGACAACGTGGGTTTCAGCACCTAAATCCTAGCTCCTATTTGAATTCAGTTGTAAGTTTATTGTTTTTCATCTGCATTATTTGAACTATAACTGATACACGGGATGAACCAACATTTTTGGGAGCTATTACCAAAGAAAGTTTCTTTTTAAGTCATATCTTTTATACTTCCTTGTAAAATAGCATAATTTTTCTTGTTTTTTATCATTGTTGTTGATGCAGTTACCCTTACAAGGATGTATTTTATACACTGAATGATACTTTCTATATTATTTGTAAGCCCTAGTTGCAGAGATGTCAACTACTTCAATTGACTAAGCGTAATGATTGTAGACGGAGCCTGTACATATATCGTTCAACCACTGGATACAGTTTTGAGTCATCCATGTCTGTGGATCCATCTGTGGCTAAACTGTAAACACTGTTAGTAAGCATGCTTCAAATCATATTGTCATCTTCACAACCCAACATATGTACAGTGGCTGTAGTTTTGGTTCTAGCACAGCCATATTTTTTCGCTATATCAGAGTCTGGGAACATTTTTCTGAATAGACGTCCTGCATGATCGGCTACAGCTAGGGTTAAATTATGAGCAATGAAGAATTGCGGGAACATCACTTCTGCATTTATGGTTTCATATTCTGAATTCTTACTCATAAATGTCGTTATCTGCATCGTTTTTGTTTTCGCCTCAGCCTTTTGTTTGTTTGTTTTGAATTTCGCGCAAAGCTACTCGAGGGCTATCTGCGCTAGCCGTCCCTTATAGTGTAAGACTAGTGGGAAGGCAGCTAGCCATCACTACCCACCGCCAACTCTTGGGCTACCCTTTTATCAACGAAAAGTGGGATTGACCGTCACATTATAACGCCCCCACGGCTGAAAGGGCGAGCATGTTTGTTGCGACCGGGATTTGAACCCGTGACCCTTGGATTACAAGTCGAACGCCTTAACGCGCTTGGCAATGCTAGGCCCTTTTTGTTGGTGAGATGCCGATTTTGTATGTCTGGAACAATCGTTTATCCCTCCATGCGCCACAGAAAAATCGATGTGACAAACTGTACAAGACGTATGACTGTCACTGACTTTCGATGCAAAGACCGGATATTTTGCACTATATTCTTTCCTAAAATTTTTGATTCAGAGTTTTAGTACTTTTAGATTTGCCAGAAAAAAGACAATCTGGTAAACGAACCTCTTTTTTCCATCTTGTGAACGATCGCATTGGTGTTTCTATGCTGCTTAGTTTGTTTGTTTTTTGAATTTCGCGCAAAGCTACACGTGGGCTATCTGTGCTAGCCGTCACTAATCTAGCAGTGTAAGACTAGAGGGAAGGCAGCTAGTCATCACCACCCATCGCCAACTCTTGGGCTACTCTTTTACCAACGAATAGTGGGATTAACCGTCAGATTATAACGCTCCCACGGCTGAAAGGGCGAGTATGTTTGGTGCGACCGGGATTCGAACCCGCGATCCCCAGATTAAGAGTCGCACGCCTTAAATCACCTGGCTATGCCGGGCCTCTATGCCGCTTGGCAAACGAGAAATACCCATCTACGCGAGCGCTGATTGGTTGACAAGTACTGATGACATAACTTTGGATTCCCCCACGTACCCAGAGTGGAGAAGCACCGCACTCAAATTATTGGTAGACATCGGAGATACAAATATTTTTTATTATTGCAAGCACAAACATGATTATCGCAAGTAGCCATTTGGACTACGTCTTTTATTTATTATCAAAATTTATTTGTATCTCACTAGAAATTTTCTTTTCACCCCTTTCAAGCCTTGGGAGAACAATTTATCACTTTATTGTATTGGCCTATATAATAATTTGGGAGTTGCAACAAGTCGTAATATTTGTCTGTATGAGCGTATAGTCGTAATGTATACACCAAAATCGTAATGATTGCGCTGAAATCGTAATGGTTGGCATCTCTGTGGTTGGCACATAATATATGTTATATATAATACGTAAGCTCTGGTTGACAAATAGTATATGTTGTTTATTTGTATATACACTAAATGACACTTTCTATATTAAATGTAAGTCATAGTTTAAAATAGTGTGTTGCTTATATTACTAATTGACATTTTCTAGATTATGCATGAACCTCATTTGTCACATAATGTTTACTTACTAAACAAGACTAACTGCATTATATGAGCTCTGTGTGACGTATAGAATTTAGCATGTGCACACTAAATCAGACTACCTGTAATGCTAGTTTGTTCATTTGTTTTTGAATTTCTCGCAAAGCTATCTGCACTAGCCGTCCCTAATTTAGCAGTGTAAGACTAGAGGGAGGGCAACTAGTCGTCACCACCCACCGCCAACTCGTGGGATACTCTTTCACCAAAGAATAGTGGGATTTTCTGTCCCATTATAACGCCTCCCTACGGCTGAATGGGCGAGCATGTTTAATGTGACGGGGATTCGAACCTGCGACCCTCAGATTACGATTCGAGCATCTTAACCACCTGGCCATGACCTGTATTGTAGAAGGACTCTTTGACACACAGTATGTATTTTATGTCTGTTCATACACGAGCCCCAGTTAGTATATATATCACCAGGTTATACGCATTAAACAAGTACTATTTTACACAATATATATATATATATATATATTATAACCATAATTTTTAAAAAGCCAAACAAAACGCGATGCATTTTTAAATTATATTTTTTAAATGCAGCGTATTTTGTTTAATTTTTAATTTTAATGTGTTTTGTTTCGGCTTTTTAAAAAATATGGCTGTAATATAATTAACAGAGGTTGTAATTTAATGTTTTTAATGCCATATTTCCTCATTATTTTATTTAGTTATTTAACTTCATTTAAATGTATTTATTTAATTTCACTAATATATATATACAACCTAAATACTAATATGTAATTTTACCTTATGCTTTTTACCAAATGCGATAACTTATGTGTTGCGTCGTTAGATTTGTTGTTTTCTAAGTTACCTGTTACTAATCGTTTTTATTTCACATGTTACATAGTAGATTGTGCAGCATTTTAATCTGAAAACTACCAACTCCGTTCTAAGAATATATGACGTTAAATGGGCATTGTTACCTAAAATCACTTTGTATTATAAGCTCACGAACTGTCAATGATTTCTTAAGAATCCATTGGAGAGTAGGAAGTGACCATAGCTTGCTAATGCAGTCTGTTGGTGGGCGGATGTTACAATCGTTCCTTCTGTGTTTCCGGTAAAAGCACCGTTACGGAATCGACAGCTGGTCTGTCAGTTGTTTGGCTTTTGTTAGGAAGGCTTAAAAAATAAAGAGGAAGAAATGAAATGAGCGAACACTATGAATGTCGTCATTTACTAGGAAACATTCAGAGCGGGTCTACATGGGAACAAATACAGGTGTTGCAGAATTAGGACATGACTTGAGAAGTTGGAAGGGATCCTTTCGACCCTGAACTGTAAACAGGAACTGCTTTATTTTCCGAAGAAAGCTCTTCAGTGCACACAACAAAAATAAAAAGTTAACAGACGCTGGACCAAGTTCCTGCACTCTAGCGACAGTTTTTTCTCCTGTGAGTAATCCTTTATCCTGCTGTGTACAGTTTTACCATAGCAACGTGACTATTGGGTTATTGGTTGTCATGGCAACGAAGGGCTCTGTGAATGAACTCAACAATCATTCATTCACCCACATGTCCACTGAAAGTTTTCAAGAGGTCAGTGGTCACACTGTTGCTATGACAACAGGGTTTACAAAGCTTCATAATCCAACACTAGGGAAATGCATACTGCTCTTGGTCAGAATGCCGTTTATTTCAATATTAGTACATAAAATATATTTATATAAATTTTGTCGGATATTGTGTGTTGTATAAATGTTCTTGTATATTTCTGTAACATATGTGTGTATACATACGTACACATATTACGTATAATTACAGGTAATTAGGTTAATTTAGTTTTTTTTTCTTGAAACATTAATTAATTTTTAAACACTTATAAAGAAGATTATTTACTTTCCGAGGGGCTGTGATACAGTTAACCATCAACCTATGGACACTAAAAACACTAATAAATTTAATACGCGGTATTTTACGTTGAGTTCCACTGGACATTAGTATTCTTTTTAAAATTTCTCTTTTGCATAAAGATTCATTCAGTTATTGAATTCAGTTCTCGAACAGAGTGCATTCCAGTTTCAAATATACAGGAAGATAATTATATAGTTGACACGGACTTGCTAATCCAATTATACGACATATAAATATACAGATATTCATAATGTGATGAGGAACTAACATTTTAAAACAATTTACTGAAAACTAGTTTCATTACAAGTTACTTTGACAATAAGCAATAATCTGTTCGATGTTAAGCACAAAGTCACACAATACGATTTGTTACATTCTGCACAGATCAGAATATGATATCTATACCTAAACCACCAGGTGACATAAACACTCATATGAGTAAGAATGTCCAAGTAACTAAGCAGATTAGAAGAAATACCTGCTCTCCAGGCAAATATAACTGCTAGTTCCTACAGAAGACTATTGAGCCTGCGACATTTTCCGTAATTGTCTACCTTTCAATAACAATACTTGTCATTCAGTAATGTTCACCAATCAGGAAGGATTTTATTGAAATTTTAGTTGAAAAATAAGCGATCATCACAGCAATACATAACAGAGAATTTTATTAAAGTATTGAAAAGTAATTTTTCAATTTTCTGAAATTTTTGCTGAAGAAAAATAAATACTTTTATTAAGTTTGTGTTTTCATTGTTTTATATTTGAAACTTACTTTTTTGGTAATTTTTATTGGTTAAATTTGAAAGACATAATTTTTGTGAAAGTATCAATTGTTTTATTTATTGCTCAACTCTAAAAATACTGTATACTTATAAAAATATTACCCAGTTATGAGTGGTGATGATCGGTGCTGTAGTTTCCGAAATCTGAGTTCTGGACATAAACATCGCGAGCTCCATTGTAATAAGATTTACAGCTTGTAACACACAGATTTCAACCAACAAAATTTATTATTGAACAACAAACGACACTTTTATAAAATAATTTTTTCCCATTTCTTAACATAAAAAACCATCGTCTTCCTTGTAGTCATGTATTGTACAGTTTTTCTAAAGCTGTGCACTTAAAAGCACAATAATCCGTACTTATGTTTTGCATTTAATCTAACACAAAACGTATTTAAGTCTCAATCACTGCAATATCAAACATTATTTATTGACAGCAGAATGTACAAACAATATTTATCGTTATATAGACAAAAAGTCACTTATACGTTAGTGCAAATGAAAAAATGTATTGATGATTTGTAACTTTATTAACTGAGATGAGAGAACCTGATCTATAAATTTGACTAGTTAATAATTATTAACTGACTAAGATCAAATGATATACTGAACCTATTTCTTCTTTACAGTATCGACAATTTCACATCCATCGGTTTAACCAAAATAAAGTCGTAAGAGTGACTCATAAAATGATCTCTACATATGTGTGTTACGAATAATAATAAATCACAGAAGGTATGGTTTAAGTTTGTGATAACTTTGTTTATTTTGAAAGAAGCTATCGACAGAGCTTGTGTGAGGTTTGGACTATAACTTACAAAGCAAAATGTGAATGTCGTAATCACCAACTCTGTAAATTAAACAAATTTTAGATATTGTTTGTGGTTACTTAGGCTGTAAAACCATTTTGGTTCATTTCAGAGGGGTTCTGTTTAGTTAAGCTCTGTAACAACAGCATAAAAAAAATAAAATTCAGGTGATATTATTCACCATGGCCAGATAGTTAGAACGCTCGACTCGTAATGCTAGGATCGCGGGTTAGAATCTCTGTCACACTAAACATGCTCGCCCTTTCAGCCGTGGGTGATTATAATGTTACGGGTCAATTTCATTATTCCTTGGTAAAACAGTAACTCAAGAGTTGGTGGTGGGTGGTGATGACTAGCTGCCTTCCCTCTATTTTTACTTTGCTAAATTAGGGACGGCTAGCCCTCTTATAGCTTTGGGCGAAATTCAAACAAACAAAATTATTCACAACATCTTTAAAATAAAAAGGTCCGTTGTACATGCTGTAATTTAATCTGTGTGTGCTTTCTTATACCAAACCCACATCGGGCTATCTGCTGAGTCCACTGAGGGAATCGAACTCCTGATTTTAGCGTTGTAAATCCGTAGTTTTACCGCTGTACAAACGGTGGACAATTTAACGAGTCTACCAATAATGATTCAGAAAATAAAGAACAGCGACAAGCTTGTCTCCAGAGTAAAATCACTGGTTAAAATAAAAATAACGTTTTCGAATAAATCCATTGTGTCCATTAAAACACATTAATATCATGGTTGTCCACACACAGTTTGTTCAAAATATTACTATCTGTAAAAGATTCAGTGAAATTTTTGAAGTAATTGCCTACTGAATGTAATGAACATGAAATGTGAACATTTTCTTCATAATAAACTAGGCTTAATTCACCGAAGCATAAAGTATTGAAAATTCGATCTAACCCTCCGTAAATTATTTCTGACAAGATAACGAACCAAAGTATTTTTAATCGTTTTAATCAAGTTTTGGAATAGTTCCAAAATTGCATTTACACCATAGAATCCTAGCAACAACTGTATCTGAAATAAGAATTCTTACAAATATAGTCGAAAATTATCTATATTCTATCTATTTAATTCTTTTACTACCAAGACACTGAGAAGACCCAAATAGTTTTCATAATTTAGGAATACTTCTCTTGATTGTTCCAAATTGTATATTTGTGATATGTAGAGAAAATAATCTAACCTTCTCTACTTTTGTGTAACAATTAATTAACACTATGTTATATTAAAATGAATTTGGAGTCTCAACAGGTTGTTACGTTCCATGTCACCACGTCCAGTCATGTTCTGTCTGACGACTATGTGAGTTAACAATAGCTCTGTAGTGTAATTTCCACTTAAAAAGACTCCATTGCTAGGATATCATGTTCAAAGCACCCCATTCATCCTTGCATGTTTTTATAATTTATCTAATATATGAAAACGACTATGTCCCATCGCTCGATTAAAATGCAAAGAAATTCATAAGTTTTATGTACCTTGACTGACTTGATTGTTATGCTTCCATATGAAATAGCTTGTGTGACCGTTTTATTCTTCAACCGCTTTAAGTACGTGACAGTCGAACGGCAGGTATGACTGCAAACCTTAATTTTCAGAGAGATAACCTTCTTGATTATGTTGTTTACAGTTACATGGTCCACCTGGACGGTTTTGGGCAGTGACATTTGAGTTCTTGGATACTCACCTGTTACAAGACAACACACTTTGCTTGCCACAGTGGCGGTACGATTTATTGCACGTCTTTCTCTGTATGGTTCCGGTGTCTCAAATTGATCCTTATTCCTTTATTTTCTAAAGCAATTGAGCACAAGAGACGTCCGCATCTTGAAAATTCTAAATTCGTGATCTAGAACTTTATGACCCGTATGTATAAATATTTTGTATTCTAAAGGGCTGTGACACATACTCCTTAAAACAATCATTTCTTGGTGGCATTATACTCCCCACAAATCGTCAAATAATATCAAAATATAGTTCTCGTATGCGGCTAAGCGTTGTTTGGTGGTTATTGCGCTCGACTTGCAATTTGAGGGTCGCAAATTCGAATCTCGTCACCCAACATGCTCGCCCCTTCAGCCGTGGAGACGTTATAACGTGACGATCAATCTCATTTTTCATTGGTAAAAGAGTAGCCTATAGCCTATATTCGAGTAGGTCTGAGCAAATAAAGTTTGGTACGCCGTTCCACCGTGATTTGTATTGGTTGCGACTGTCATGAGGTTTGCCAGTTTGTATATATTTAAAATCGTTTTAATTAAATTCACTGAACCTCTTGTGTAACATTTAGGCAAAATATGTCAATTTAAAAAAAAGTTATAATACTTTATATATATATTTTGAGTTCTCTTGCGGTGTTTGTATACCCGTACGTAATAATCATCTTGGTAAAACTGCAGCAACTTAAGTTCGTAATTGGTAAAAGCGAAAGAAAAAACAAATAGATGATACTGATCTGATAATCAGAAGCATTCAATTTGATTTTACTGTAGTCTCGCTTATCGCCACTTATTTTCTTTATGTAACACGAATAACGAAAAAACTCAGTTACTGAATAATAAATCTGATATTTCCGTTAATAAAAGTAACTCATAAGTTTACTAACTTAACCCTACTGAACCCTTACTGTTGTAAACAAACCGTTAGAAACATGATCACCATGTTTGTTAATGGAATCATCATCATTAGTGACTACGAAATTATTTAGTGATATACGTCTTTATCTTGTTACACTCTGGGTCACCAGTAAAATGTGCTACCCATCCAAATGCACTTTGTAACTAATCATATAAGAAAATCACGTGAATGGCTCTATCGTGAACTATACATTCTTTGTGATTTCACTTTCCAGGCTTTAATGGCGTAATATTTATATTTCTGCCTTCATTTTATGCTATACACTGAGAATAAGTTTCCATTTCTATTAGTACGGTGTTTCACTTGATTATGAATTAATGTAAAATATATATTAATATATTTATGTTGATAAACTGATGATATCATGATTTAATACAGGTAACTATGAAATAACTACATGTACTTAATGCATATGTCGTTGTTAAACTACATAAAAATGGAAGACGTACGGTAAAAACAAAAAAAAGTGAAATGATTTAACAAAAACGTGTTGTTGTTGTTGTTTTTCACTACAGGTACGACTAGGTTTGTAAAATTTAATAAACTAAAACGTAATAAGCGTATTAGTAACAAAATCCATACAGCCTGAGATTTTCTTGTCTTTTTACCGTTTTTGTATAAACTCGTTTTCAGATTCTTAGTATATTATATGGCTGTATTTTATTAATTAAGCTAATCAGTAATATTCAACTGATCTTAAAAACGGTGTCTGGCTTTTTAATTTTTTGTTTAACTTTATTATACATACATATACAAACAAACATATATAACAGTTTTAACAGTTCCATATAAAGTGTCACAATCTGAAATTGTCGCGAGTTCGAATCTCGTCCCCAAATATAACGATTCTTTCAGCCGTGAGGAAGTTGTATTGTAACAATCAATCCTATTCTTTGTCGGCAAAAAATACTCCAACAGTTATTGGTGGATTATGTTATATAGCTGCTTTTCCTCTTGTCTATCACCAAAAAATAAGGGATGGCTAGAGCAGATAGCCCTTGAGCAGTTTTGGGTGAAATAAACAGTGTCTTTGAAGTACAGGTAACTGGACATTTAGCTGAATATCGCTTCTTTTAACTTCCTTATTTACCTTATTTGTGCCCTTTGTATTTTAGGGACAGTAGATATAGGAAATTACTCTGACTTGTATAGAATAAAACAATTTCCATGTCATTGATACTCAGAAGAATTCAAGAAGAAAACGAAAAATAACTTTTCTTTCTTTAAAACATGACCTTTTGCCAAACGATTTAACAAAAAATGCCATTATTTTGATCTGTAAACAAAGTAATGTATCTTCAGCTTCCTAACATTTAAGAATAATAAAATAACTTTGGTAAGAAACCCTTCATTCAACCATGGTGAGATTAAATTTCTTTTCAAAACTTTTTTCTGATGTTTTTTTCACAATATTGCTTTGGATTCTGGGTACATGACGTTTATTTTTAGCAGTCGCATTTCATTTTCCAACGCGATCTATAACACTTTCTTGTTTAGCAGTTATATTAATAAAGAAATTATTCTTTAGGAGTATTATCTGTAGGACCTTCCTTCTAGGGGCCTGGCATGGCCTAGCGCGTAAGGCGTGCGACTCGTAATCTGAGGGTCGCGGGTTCGCGCCCGCGTCGCGCTGAACATACTCTAGTCTTACACTGCTAAATTAGGGACGGCTAGCACAGATAGCCCTCGAGTAGCTTTGTGCGAAATTCCAAAACAAACAAACCTTCCTTCTAGTGTAGAAATTATATCTGTAAGTAATTTGTTTTTCAGCAATCCTACTCATAAGAGCTTTTTTTAGCTTTTAAACCTTTCTACTGATGTTTAGGTATGTTTTTTAATTAATATTGTAAAATTTATTGCAAGAGGTGTAAGTACGAATAAATTAATATTGCCTGAATTGTTCTTCTTCTTGCTAGAGAAATAAATTAAAATGTAAAGAGTGGACTTTAGGTACAAACGAAGACACGTGGTTTTGCTTGAGGTTGCAACAATGACACAACACATCACGTTATTGATATCTTGCAAACACTACGCGTGGTTTGTTGTGGAAATAGGTCAGCCTATCGTAATAATATGTTGTGCATACGTTTTGTAATCTTAAATTCTCAAGATCTCTATTACTCTTTGATCAAACTTATACATTAATTTTTGATCTGAATTGTTACATTTACTGACAAAACTTGATGTGAAGAAACGGCTCTATTTCAAGTTCCTTAATAATGGAGCATATACGATATGTTAAAAATATAGCATTAAAATCAGTGATGTCGAGAAACCCACTTGTTGAGAAATTTATATGTAAAAACGGCTCGTTTGGGTTGAGAAAATATTTTACATAGAAGAGCGAACAACGTTTCAACCTTCTTCGGTCATCGTCAGGTTCACAAAGAAAGAGGTTTATAAAATAAAATTGTATATTCAAACATCTAATACCGCCCTCTACATTCCGACACGCAGTTACACAACCCCTTTCAAACATGTGGTCAGCTTCCGGTCAGTTACCTCTTTCTTTGTGAACCTGACGATGACCGAAGAAGGTCGAAACGTTGTTCGCTCTTCTATGTAAAATATTTTCTCAACCCAAACGAGCCGTTTTTGCATATATATAGCATTAAAATGTTTGATGTATGGAGATTATTTTATAGGTTTTAACTTCCACCTCACATTTCGAATTATTTTCGATATTATTCAAGTGTCGTTCAATGATGTGCACTCCATGAATGGATTTGTTTGTTTTGTTTTGGAATTTCGCACAAAGCTACTCGAGGGCTAAGACAGTGTAAGACTAGAGGGAAGGCAGCTAGTCATCACCACCCACCGCCAACTCTTGGACTACTCTTTTACCAACGAATAGTGGGATTGACCATTACACTATAACGCCCCCACGGCTGAAAGGGCGAGCAAGTTTGGCGCGACGGGGATGCGAACCCGCGACCCTCAGATTACGAGTCGCACGCCTTAACACGCTTGGCCATGCCGGGCTCCCCATGAATGGAAACTGTTCGGTTTCTGTTCTTAACACTTGACGTAATAACTCTAAAGGGGATTTAAAAATCAAGACAGGTAGATTTTCCTCAAAAATTTAAATATAATACAAGAAAGATTCTAAAGTATTCCATTTCTGTTTACTCTAGTTAATATTTAAAATTAAAAAATTGAAGGTGTTGTATTAGTAGTTGATCAGAAAAATACTTTGAGTTTACAGACTATTTTATGTTGATTGTAATGTATTTTTCTCATCTTAATCGTGTTAAGAACTAATAAGATTTTATTCCACCTTCGTCCGAAAAAGGAAGATACGATTTACTTTTGGAAAAGTTTTAAATGCAATTGTTTTTTTAAGATGAGTTTAATAAGGCAAACTTAGTTGTTTCAAAAAAGAAGAGAAGGCTTACAGTTGTGTTCGAGAATTTTGTAACATATCATTTTAGGATCGTAACCATAATCAGATGAAAAACTTAGTAAAGGTTACCTGTAAAGTGTGCTTTCAAATTTCGAGATTTTATAAGTGTTATGTTGCGATAGAACATCAATTTCTATTGTTGTCTAATCAGTTAAAATGAAACAAATTCATTGTTTCTAGATAAGGCAAAGCAAAGGATGATTATAATTCTTCTTACAAGCTGATGAAGTAATATAAACCTAAGTAACCTTGATTTTATTTAGAAATAGAATTGGAATAAGAACTAGGTCTCTGTTGATCATAGTATCAGTATTTTGTTCATAATAAGAACAACTAATCAACCACATCTGAAACTTAAATTGATTACTAGACTATTTTACACATTGAAACCATGCCTGTGTTTACGTTCGAAATTTACTTTGTTTCGAAAATTATCGTTGTTTTTATTTCGTTATTTTCTATTTAATGTTCATACATTTTAAACGAAAACTCACGACATTTTTAAAATAATATAATACGCGACAGATAGTGGTGATATATAAAATTCCCAAAATCATGTGGACAGTTATTTTGTGATGCCACGTGGTTATCATTATGTATCATGTTACGTGATATGATAAGAATTACGAATTGAGAAAGAGTTTTACACAAGTCAATAATTACAGACAAATTAACATGAAACACTTAAAGGACTATTTTTATTCTGCTTCTATTTAGTTAATATAGAAAAATATGTTTAAAATACTTAACGAAAAGACTTCGTTTCGTGTTGATGTATGTGCTTCTGATATAAGTGTTTTGACATTCATGAAACGTTATGTACTTTTTTAAGGAGTAAATTCAACACTATTTTTATTACTAAATACAATATATGCATAAGAAAGAAATGTCATTAGACAAGCAAGTAAAATCACTTAATTTTAATTTATTACTGAGGATAGTGTTAGTGGCTGTCATTGAAGAGGATATCAAATTACCACTTGACATATTTTGATTAGTTTCTAATATTACTTCTTCTCAATATGCGGGTAGTGACGTCTCTCAGGAATCAAAATAAAAAAAAAAAACTCGTGGAAAAATTCCGAGAACAGAGGCATTTAATAAAAATAGTTCCTTTACGAAATAAGTTAATCGTATATTTCTTGAAACAAATTGCTAAAGGTGTATTCCCATCGACGTACGCCTTAAATGTATCGCTCAAAAACGTGAATGTTGAGTCGCGTAGTGTTTTGTTAACATTCATGAAACCAATGGTTTATAAGACATACTTTGAATTAAATAGCTGTAAATGTATATCTTCGTCGAAATAGAGGGTGAAGTTTTGAATTAAATGAATTATTAAGTTGTGCCTTAAAACAAAATATTAAAGAGATGTTCTTGGTAATAAGCACCCAATGATGATCATTTTTATATAGAATTAATTGGGTAACGCTTGAAATAGAAATTGAAAGACGTATCATGTGAGAAAAAATATTGAACCTAGTGACACAAATCCATAATAAAATAAAAAATGCCGTACAAATGAAAGTACCAGTAGCCTCTAAAACAGAAAAATAATCGTGATATTATGAAAAATTAAATTATGTTTATTTCTTGCATCACAAAAATAACAATGCCTCCTTGAATTAAATGAATAATAATAATAATCAAACAAATAATTGTGGCCTCTTGAAGCAATTAAACAATTCCTGGATCAAATAAAGAATGTATTTCTTCATAAAACAAACGAACGATAATGAACCCCCGAACCAAACAGATCATTGTTTTATCTTCAAAAAATAATAGTCAAACCAAGAAAAGATCAACTTTTGCTGGATCCCCAAGAAACATACTAACGTTAATAACAAAAACGTACATTTCAAGATTTAAATGAATGTAAATCACATATTCTGTTAAATAATATATAATAATGAATCCTGCTAATGAGGGTAAAACATATATTCTTTCACTAAAAATATGATTATATATTCTGCTAATGAATATAAAATATGTATATTGTTACTGAATATATGAAAATGTACCCTGTTAATGAATGTAAAACATATACATCCTGCTAATGAATATGTAATACTGTATGCTGCTGATATATATGTAAAACATATATTTTGCTAATAAATTTATAACGATGTATCGTGCAGATGAATGTAAACACACATCCTTTTAATTAATACATAATTATGCATCCTGTTAATGAGTTCATAATCTTTTTAATTGACATTTATCTTCTCCACATGCTTTATTCACGCCGTATTTGGTATAAAAGAGTATTATAAACAAAACGTATTGCTTTGTATTGTTAACCTTAAATAAATTATTTGAAATGTATTCTAATTTATGGTATTCAATAATATCTAGTAGTGCTGCTTTGTTTTAGAAGTTGTAACGAAAAGATTTTAATCATTAAGTTATTTCACAAACATGTTGACAGATGACAGCTTGATATTTATAGCACCCTTCTTGAACAAGTGGAATACAGTTATTGAATGAATATTTGCTGATGGTAGCATCAGACAAGTTATAGATTTCATTGACATTAAAGTAATTTCCAAATAAAACTTTTCAACTGAAACCTTGCCTCATCATATTAATGAAAAAATATATATTTTATTCTTTGCTTCTCGTTTTCATTCCTTTCTACGTACCACAGCTCCACCAACTTCTATAAAAAGACTAGTTGCTAGGCTCTCAGCCAAATCGCACTGTTTGAAGTTTTTTAGAATCTTAAAACATTGAAGGACTTTCAAAGCCAAATTAGGTTGAAAAAAACAACAGTTTCTTTTCTCAATGTTTATTGTATACACTTTTGCAAACTCTAAAAATGGCTCACCCAGATGTAATGTTATGTTTATTTTTTTTATTGTAATGATTTATTTTGTTGGTCAAGGTTTAGTTTTATGAAGAGTGACAAGTAACATCAGCAATACACAGAAATCCTTCGTCAAAGGACACCCATACATCATTACTATATGTGGGTAAGATCTGATGTCATAACTGACAGTTCATGATCTATAGGATGTTCTTTAGGGCAAACTAAGTTATATGTATATATAAGTTATAGTACTATATATACCTAAACATAATAAAAAACCTTGAAGTTGCTAGAACCACAACTGCATTCAGGTATCTGCATACTTCAAAACATTCTTTTGTATTATACGTTATCAGACATCAAATTTAACTTATTCTGATTATTAAGAAAACATGATTTGAACCATTTCACTATTTTACTTTGTACTAAAATAATCTGAGGTGAAACAACTCCTTTGAACATTTTATTAATAAACAGAACCAAGCATATTTGAACACAGAAAAGACAGTAAACGTTTTTAAAGCTTTACATGCTGACTGATCAAGCTCAAAATTTTTGTTAAACTATGTCAATGTAAAGTAATGTATGAAAGCTCATGTGAAAAACTTGGGTTCCAAGCCCATCCAGCATCACTTGCTGATTCCTCAGAAAGATTCCAACTTTAGAGGACTGCAAATGCCTTACTTAACTACATTCGATTTAGCAAATGCTGGGTGAAACATTTTTCTTACAGATATCAATACTGGTATGATTTCCAGCCTCAAATAGGAACTAATCCAGAAGCATAACAAGTATTAATAAAAGTATATGACAATCTTAGTGCGATTGTTTTGCTCAAGATAAATGACAAGATGTTCTCCTTTAATTCAGATATAATTTGGTGATTTTTTCCTATGTACATAAGAGTAAAATAATTTGATAAAGTTATGTATATATATTTAAAAAATAAAAATGACGGAACGATTTCGTTGTCTACGAAGTATTATTTATTCATCCCTGTCACTCTTGGACAGTTAAATGTTAAACAGTTAACTTCCTATACACTTTTTCCTCATCACATCACATAATGTCAGAACGAATGAAACAGTGGAGTTGAAGAAAAAATGAGACTAACGTTTTGGGACAAAATTTATTAACTCCATTTTTACATAATTTGATGAAGAAATTCTACTACAAGAAAATCGATAACGTTTTTATCATTTCTATGTATATGAATATCTGTGCGTATAAGTATTTGAGAAATAGTTCCGTGTAGTCCACTTCTCGTGCGGAGGAAAAAAAATCCTTTAAACAATTTCCCCTAAAGGACGCTTTGAGGGGTCACCTGTTTTAACCAGTTTCCATAGTGTATTGTCTGTCAGTCAGCCGGTGCACACTAAAATGATGTCACATAAGTAACGCTTAACGCTGCAATTTTTTCTCTCGTGAAATCAATTTCATGAATCACGAGAAGAATTATCAGTACAGAACGACGTATGAGCTTCAAAAGCAATAAATAAAGATGTTAATTACTTTTAGTTTTGGTTTTATTTATTGTTGAAAATGAACACTTTCGGAGTCTATATGAAAGTAAGCATATCTGGTGATAGTACTTAAATAATTCACGCAAATGAGATTTGCAATTCTCAGAAGTTATCTTTTATAAAAGATTTACTCGCATCAGAGAATACTTAGATGATCCTGTTAAAACAGGAGTACAAAATCTAACAATCAATTAATATACTATCACTATTGCTCGGAACAAAATTATCACACGTCAAGCGCTCCTTATGGGGAAAATCCACTGTCGTTCAGACTTCAAAGTGATAGAAGGAAATGATTAAAGGGCAAAGCCCTTATCACTGCATGCCGGTACAAGAGCTCTACTAACCTACAAACGAATGTTGTACTAGCATGACCTTTTTTAAAATGCTTTTCTATGTCAGTTTGAGGAGGCCAAACCACTTTCTCTGGGTCGTTCTTCATGTACATGTAGAGAAATTCATGAAGCTCGTGCAATGGCCTCATGTTGAACTGTTCTCTCACGAAACAATATGAAACCTGCTTTCAAACAATTGCTACCAACAAATTACCTCTCCCTTGTCCCCCCTCAGGAACAAAAATAAGAAAAAAATAAGAAAATGAGGTCTCCAAATGTTACGTGAATATTAAATTATTCAAAAGGTGAACGAGTAGAAAGATATTTTAGTTTAGTTTGACTCCATGCAGATTTGGAATAAAAAGTTAGATAACAAAGTCACCATGTTCTCTACTCGATCAATTTATTATACGGTATACAGTTTTAAAGGTGGTATATTTTATGTGTTCTATTGATATATAGTTACAGTAAAGAACTAATACTGTCGTTACTTTTTAAATGAAACTGTTTTGGTTGTTTTATCAAATGAATGAATATTTTCTATGCTAATTTTCGTAAAATATGTCGATATGTCATTAAAATTTTTAACGACTACAGTCATAAAGTAGCTCTTGATTTCGAATTCTGACTATCTATGTTTAAGTGATATGAAACATGCTCATAGTAATAAGAGAACTGGAAACTAGCTTTTCAATGTGTTTAAAGCATGACTAGTTTGTGGTAAATCCTGCCACCCAATAGCTGCAAGTAATGCTGTTGTAATTTTATACACCCACGTTTATAATGTCTTGTTGCGTTTTAATGATTTTACTTTCAACTGCAACTCAAACTCCGAGTTGGATCTTATATTTACTATAAACTATATATTTATTTACTATAAGCTATATAACGTAGTACACATATTGAGTGACAGAGTTATAATAATATGTAATAGCCACCTGTGTATAATAGGATTATAATATATGCAGTGACGTTAAAGGCTTTGCAGCCTCCAAACGAATTTCAAAGTCTCGCCCCCTCGCTTCACGGACAGAACAGAGTTTCAACCAAGAACAATAAAATATTCTATAAAACTTGAGACCAAGAACTATATGCGAGTGAAAACAAACACAAATACATTGCTGAGCATTATGAGTGTTGTGTTCGCTAAATATATTTGTACACTTCAGGGGTTTTCTTATAAAAAACGATGACACTGGAATTTCTTCGCCTCCTAACAGCTGCCGCTTGTCTGTGCAGAAACATTTTAAATGGTGTAGTCGAAATTATTACACAACATACATAATTGTGTAATAAAGCTAAAGCACATTATATAATAGACATCTCAGTATAAAGCTATAGGGTATTGGCCCGGCATGACCAGGTGGTTAAGACACTCGATTCCTAATCCGAGTGTCGCAGGTTCGAATCCCTGTCACACCAAATATGCTTGCCCTTTCAGCTGTGGGAGAGTTATAATGTTACGATCAATCCCATAATTCGTTAGTAAAAGAGTAGCCCAAGAGTTGGCGGTGGGTGGTGATGACTAGCTGCCTTCCCTTTAACCTTACACTGGTAAATTATGGACGGCTAGTGCAGATAGGCCTCCTGTAGCTTTACGCGAAATTCAAAAACAAACATACAAACCATAGTGTATTATGTAATAAATAAATTTATGCGTAACAATTACACTATATCATGTAAAAGACAAATTACTGTGTCAGGGTTATAATGTAATTTGTAGTAGATATAATTATATGTAGTAGACTTTATCATTCAACAGGTTTCTTCGTGCCACTAACCTGTGATACAGTGGACGTCATTATGCGACGGCTACTTTTGTGTGAGTGAGTGGAAATACAATAGACTTCATAAAGCGGTGGATATTTCTGTGTCAAAGAGATTAAACCTCATTATGTGACTTGTATATTTGTGTAGAGCTATAGTCTAGTAAACAAAAAGATTACCTTTTTGTACATAGTATATTTTATTATTCTATGGTTGTCTTTCTCTAAATGAGATGTAGTATAGCAAACTTCTTTACGCAACGGAAATCTCTGTAATACCGAGGTCTAGTATAAAAGAATTCGTAATACGACAGGTATTTACAGTTACGACAGAAAGTGTTCGTACCCCTGGGTCCCGAGTGGTTTTTTTTGCTCATAACTTAAAAGGTATCACGATTAGGCTAATAGAAGTATAAGTATATATTATAAACATTATACTAACACACATCTACATAAATTTTTATGTAAATTAAACGACAAATAAACTGTTTATAAACAAATAACCAAAAATAAAAGGAGCAGAAAGTGTTGTTATAGTTCAGAATGTGTGAAAAAACTGATATTCCCGTAACAATTTTGTTTAGTTTGGCGAATAAACTACATTATACCATTCCAGAACTAGACACTGGGTTCATAATTATTGGAATTTAGCCAGCAAAAAAACTTACTTCCGGCAATTCATCGCCGTTTCCGTCATTATCTGCTTGGTCATCATGGCGAACAGGAAACAACTGTCCAGTGATTTAAAAATCCGAATTATTGTAAGATACAAGTCTTGTGTATCTTTCTCCGGTATTGCTACACAACTTAATGTGCCGAAATCTACTGTTTAAAGCATAATTGCCAAGTTTAAGCTTACAGGATCAACTGCTAACCTACCTCGTTCCGGACGCCCCACCAAAATTCCAGAAAGAACCAAGAGGAAGGTTCTCAGAGAAGTTAGTAGGAACCCTCGTTTAATACGTAATGACATACAAAAACTGGTGAGGGAAATTGGGGTTGAAGTAAGCACCTCTACAGTTACGAACATGTTACGCTCTTCTGGATTCAGAGTATGCCGTCCTCGTAGAACTCCATATTTAAAACCTGTTCATTTAGAAGCACCATTGAGGTATGTAAGAAAGCATCTAGATAAACTCTTTACCTATTGGAAGAGTATTATTTGGTAAGACGAGACTAAAATCGAGCTTTTCGGCCACAATGATGTTCGCTATATTTTCCGTAAGAAGGGGGGAACGAAATCTTCCAAAGAACACTGTCCCTACAGTTAAACACGGAGGTGGCTCGATTATGCTATGGGGTTTAATCAGCTGTTTTAGTGTAGGCAGCCTTCACCGCATCAACGGAATCATGAAAAAAGAAGAGCACGTTGATATATTAGGCACTTATATCAAGAATGATGCTCGGAACTTGCGACTTGGGCGTCGTTGGATCTTCCAGCACGACAATAACCCTAAGCACACATCGAAATATGTGCAATCCTGGTTGCAGAGGAACCTTATAAAAGTTCTGGAGTGACCATTGCAGTCACCCGATTTCAACCCAATTGAAAACGTTTGGCATGAGTTGAAGACCAGGGTTCATCAGCGTCATACGAAAAACTTGCAAGAGTTGGAGGCCTTCTGTAAAGAAGAATGGAAGAAAATACCAGTCGAATACTGTCAAACGATCATGAAGGGCTATAAGGAGAGATTGCGCCAAGTAATTCACCTGAAAGGCTACACAACTGACCATTAAAGTAGACGCAGAAACACTTTCAGCCCCTTCTATGTTTGGTTATTTGTTTATAAACAGTTTATTTATCGTGCAATTTACATAAAAATTTATGTAGATATGTGTTAGTACAATATTTATAATATACTCTACTTTCATTATCCTAATCATGATACTTTTTACATTATAAGGATAAAATTACTCACGACGCAGGGGTACGAACACTTTCTGTCGTAACTGCATATAATGACTGTTCCCTGTAATTCATTAGCTTTTAAATGTATTTAATAGATATTAAACAGAGATTTTGTGTGACATCAGATTTATTTTGTTTGAAGTAGACAAATACTTATTATTAACTCGACGTTTCACCTTGCGGTTGATTCAATAAGTTAAAACCCTCTATTCATTAGTAAGAGGGTAGCTAATAATTGATGCTGGCTGGTCTTTAGTAACTGTTTTCCTTCTGCTCAATCTCTGCTAAATTAGGGACGGCTTGTGTAGATAGTCCCCGTGTAGCTTTGCTTGAAAACAAAAACAAGCCAAACCAAACTGAGCTCTAATATTATAGACTTTATAAAATAAATAATATCTTCGTGTAACTGGGGTATAGTATAGTGTCCTTCATGAAGTGACGTGTATCTTTGTTTTAGTAAACTGTAATATAGTGGGTAATATTACATGACGTATGTATCTCTGCGGAATTGGTAATGCTGTAGACTTCATTATGGGAAAGGTATGTTTTGTAATTGAGCTATAATATCGTAGTCTTCATTAAATAGTAGGTATCTACCAGCAGCATAGCGGCTCATAAAATGGTTCTGGAAACTATTAGCCAATAGCTTCACCTCTTGACCAATTTAAAATGTAATTACAGCCGCGATTAATGAAAATTTCCTCTTGTTTCATGTTAGAGGCCTAATATTGTAGACTTACATAAGCGTTGGGTATCTTTGTGCAAATGAGATATAGTAGAGTATACTTTATTATGCAAGGAATATCTTTGTATTGCTGAGCCATAGTGTAGTAAACTTTATTATGGTACAAGTATCTATGTGTAGATTTGCATTACTGAGCTATGATCTTGTTGAGTTTATTGTGCGACAGGGACTTTTTGTGTGGCTGAGTTGTAGTATTGTAGATTTTTTTTATTAAGATACAGTTATCTTTTGTAAATGGGCAATATTATAATAGACTTTATTATGCAAGCAGTATCTTTGTGTGACTGAGCCATAATGAAGTATATTTTATTATGCGATGGATATGTTTTTATAATTGAGCTGTAATGTAGTAGACTTCAGTAAGTGAGGGGTTTCTTTACGTGAGTTACATGTAATATAGTAATAACACGTTGGCTTCCAAGCCTATTTTCCCAATACTTTCTATGGTCCCACTTGTCATTTAAAATTACTTTTTTAGGAAGAGTGTAAAATTTTTATATCATGTTAGGTATGAGTCAAAGACGTTGTAAAGGTCATTTTTGACCCACGAACAACGAGTGGGTCATTTGGGGACTAAGAATGTATTTTGTCTTACTGTTCCACACGACCAACTCGTGGGTCGTACTAGAATTTCAGAAGCAATTCAGAATTATGGGACTTGTGAGATACCCAAAGATCGACTACTATTAGCAGAAAGATCTCTTCTACAGGAATTTTTAGCACCACAAGTAATTCCAAGAAATAGGTTTCAGGCGATTCTATGTTTTACTCATTTTCCAGGTAATCAAACAATTGGGAGAGATCGTTTAGGAAAAATTAGAAGGTTACTTGAGATTCTTGAAAAGATTTTACAAGAGATAATAATCCAGATGAATGCATTGCAGTAGATGAAACAATGGTGCCATGGCGAGTCCACCTAGTGTTTCGTCAATATAATCCTGGGAAGGCACATAAATATGATTTGAAAGTGTATAAACAATGTGATCCCTAAGGCTACTCCTATACCAACACTGTTTGGTTGGAAAAGATGATGAACAGGAACAGTTTACTTAAGTGAAGGGTATTTCTGTCTGACATACAAGTAATATCAGGGTATGTTTGTCTGACATACAGGTAATATCAGACTTCAGTAAGCGACTGGTGTCTTTGTGTGAGTGATCTGTAATATAATAGACTTCATTATGCGATAGAATCTTTGTTTGTCTATACTCACTACGAAACGGGTTTTTGAGTGACTGAGTTATAATATAATGTACATCGTTATGATAATTTGCTAGAAGTTGTTACAAAAGTAATCTTTTATTTGTCATTCCGTTCGGTCTCTACATTTCGGATAAATGTTTGGTAAAATATGTCTCTGACTCTATAATGTATCTAAACATGGAGCATATTACATTTGAGATAACTTTACGGTATAATGTACCTGTAGAAAATTAATTTTGATAACTGTTTTGTCTCATCGTGTTTGATTAAGTCTACCTGAACACAATCATGTGTATAGTTAACCTTTCGGTGAGTTTGTCTAGACATCAAGATGAAATGTGGGTTAATATTTAGTTCGGTATGTTTTTGTCACTGGTGATTCTAAACATAGAGGCTGAGGGCTATTATAATATGTTCAAAATCATATACCAATTGTCGGGATAGGGTAACGAACGTGTACACTTTATCTATAGAAGAGTTATTTTCTATTACTGATACACATTGATCGTTAAAATTAAATCTTTTGCTGTAGTATTAAAAAGAATAACGTTTACTGGCTTTGTAGAAAAATAATATCTCTACTAATAACAAAACACTTTTAAAAAGCAGTCGTTGTCAACTTGTTTCGAGTCCTCATTGAATATAACAAATAACTTACTATATTAGTAGACTGTTCAGCTTTTTGTCCTCTGCAGGATTGAACCATGAATTTTAGCGTTATGAATTTAAGTACTGAAGTTTACTGCTGAGCCATCAAGAGACAATTTCTCAGAAAACCTGACACAAAGATACACAGTTAGCATTTCCACTATAACTAGGGTTAGAATTTTAAGAAAATTCAGAACATCAACATTTTATCTTAAACAGTGCAGTCATATCGTTTGTGTGGTAATAGCTTTAAATCACCTTCAGTAAATAATATAGTTACTCTGTTTGAGTGCAACAGTTCTGTGTCGCAAAGTCTGAAGTCTTGAGTAATGCTATCATACAGGAACAGCTGTAAACGTTTCTTTAACATTGTGTTCGTCTCAATGAGGTAGAGGTACCTGCTCGTTTATTCGTGTTGAATATTACTTGAATTGCGTTTACATAACTGTATTATTTTATGTTCCTCTAATATTCTGACAAAGGAACCATTATAAGCGTCCTGGAAAGTAGAACAACAAAATGCACAAATCTTAACTGGCAAAAAGTTGAATCTGAGTGGAAGGTTTCTAAATACACTTTAACTACATTTGTGGATAAAATCTTCTTATAATTGGTTTAAATTATTTTTTTATTTGAATGAAGTGAACATCATAGTACAATAAGTTAGAAGGACTGGAAAGTTATTTTATAATTTTTCGATGTTATAAAACGTTTATCAAAACAATCAATTTCGAAACGTAATGGCTGAATTATTCAGTTCTTGTTCCAAAAGCAATAAAGTGTTGATATAATATCGTATACAAGTTTGTTGTTCACGGGCATTTCCATAAAAGTTAAATAAACTCTTGTTGACATTAACAAGTAAAATTTGTGTAATCATACTGTTCATTCATGTAGCCAAAAAAGTTCATCAGCTGGTCTTCATTTTTAAACACAAAAATATGTCGTTCATACAACGTAAGAGATTACACTGAAGGAAACAGTTTTGAGCTTTCTTGATTCTTGTGAGGTTTATGATGAAGTATGCACAGCTAGCTTAGATATTGAGTCTTTATTCACGAGCATACCAATACATGAGACTGTTGCTTTATGTCTGGAATCATTATATGTTCAAAATCAATTAATAAATGGGTTAAATAAATAAATATTTAAAATACTAATCGAATTCATAACTAATGTTTTTCCTTTCAATCTGAAAGAGTTATTTAAATAAACAGATGAATTTAACTTGTGTTGTTGTTTAGCCTCTATCATAGCTTATATGTTTATGTGTGTTTTACAACAAAAATTTCCTTTCATTCTCAGATTAATTTTTTTATAACCCTTAAGTATATTTGTAGTGTGTAGAAATGAATATCACTGAAAAAGTTTACCGATTATATGACAGCATAAACTTTAGCTGTGGTTACAAATAAATATCTATTTCATTTATTGCAAATTCTCTAGGATATAAAAAGCTTAAAACGTTTAAAAATGAAATACGTCATAAAATAACATAACTTATTCACATTCAGGTTACGTTGTGACACAGCATTACAAAGAAAAGTAAATTATGTCCTGCTTTGTTCGTTTTTTGCACAAAGCTACACAAGGGCTATCTGCGCTAATAGTCCCCAATTTAGCAGTGTAAGACTAGAGGGAAGGTAGCTAGTCATTACCACCCACCGCCAAGTGTTGGGCTACTCTTTTACCAACGAATAGTGGAATTGATCGTCATATTATAACGCCCCCAAGGCTGAAAGGGCGAGCATGTTTGGCGCTACGGGGATGCGAACCCGCGACCCTCAGATTACGAGTCGAGTGCCTATGCCGGGCTATATGTCGTGGAAACCATATTTACAATTTTACCAGAACATTTGAGCTTTTTTTAATTTATCAGACCAATGTTTAATATATTGTCATTCAGAACTTATCAAACTCTCATTTTAAAATATTCGACAGCTGTTAAGTAAAGTATTATAACTGGTCCAACCTAAACTCTCACCTTCCAAACAACATATTGTTAACAAAATGTTTCATAAAAAAAACGAGATCAATATTTTAAACCAAACTTTCATTCCGGAAATATTATAAAGCATAAAACTAAGAAATATTTTAACCTAAAATGTTATCACTCAAACATTAAATCAAGATTCAGTAAAGTATTAAACGGGAAACACCAATATTCCGAAATATATATTTTTGTCGCTTTTACAGCATAGACAGTTGAGTGAAGACCTACCTACACGTATAAGATTCATATTTCAACCTAAACTTTTATTTTTAAAGTTTGAGCGCTAGATGATACACACAGCTGATCAACAATTTAATCTAAATCATCATCGTTCAGTCATTTTAATTAAACTGTTCAAGGAAATGATATTACTTGACCTTAGATTCTGTTTGTTAGACAAACAAAACAAACAAAAAACAACAGAAGTATTACACCGAATTGATTAACATTTCAAACTAAACTCCTATCGTATGAGGCTCGGTATGGCTACGTTTTTAAGGGTGCTCGACTCGTAATCAGGGGCTCGAATCCCCGTCACACCAAACATTTCCACCCGTTAAGCCGTGAGGCTGTTATTGTGTGACGGTCAATTTCACTATTCATTGATAAAAGAATAGCCCAAGAGTTGACGGTGGATGGTAATGACTAGCTGCCTTTTCTCTAGTCTTACGCTGCTAAATTAGAGACTGTAGTGCGGATAGCCCTTGTGTAGCTTTGGGCGAAATTCGAGAACAAACAACCAAACATATCGTATCGATCAACACTGTATAAAAGTTACTAGATATGCATTTAATGTTAAATTATTTACAATTTAATTAGAATTGTTTATCAGTTCTGTGCAAAACTTTATTCAGCAATGAATTATGGGTTATTGTATCGTCGATGAAAGTTCACATTCGAATATCTAACATTTTTGTATAACCCTTCATTCAATAAAATATAACTGTTTTGTGCTACGAAGGTTTACGGAGAAATATTGGTAAGGTGCATACAACACTCTATTCATAGCTTAATGTTTGTAAACTTAAAGTTTAAGATAAAATGCTTTGCACAACACTGAAAGTAACATTGTTCAGAGATTAAGCCGACTCCGAAAAAATTACTACACAGAAAAGATTAGTATTTTAGTCTAAGTTGTCGTCGACTGAGCATTAAGCGAAAGCTGAGGATAAAGAGCTAGATAGTATAGTATTAAACGCTCCATGATGACGAGAAAACCCACTTGTAGAGAAAAAATATATATGTAAAAACGGCTGCTGTGGGTTCGCTCCTCTACATAAAAAAATTCTTAACCCATACCAGCCGTTTTTACATGTATAATATTAAACGCTGTTTCAATCCAATCTCCATCATTTTAACAATAAGCGATGTTGAATAAAATGTTATACAGAATTGATCAATATATCACACTCAGTTCTCACTGTTTAAACACTAAATCAGTGCCATGTCTTAACTGTCATCGGTTAATTTTGCTCAATTATGATTAAATTATAGCATAGGCTCTTATCTTTTAAACACCAAGCAAGTGGTGATAAAGACGTTACACAGACGTTATTAATAATTTAATCTAATATCTCATTGTTAAAGCATTAAGTTAAGTGATAAGAACAAATTATTAAAGGTAGTACTAATTTAAAGAAACCATAGCATTATATTAAAGAGACTGAATATGTAAACAAGCAAGCAACTTGAGTACGATATGTATCAGAACTATATTTTTATATTGTTTAGCCCTATGTTGGTTGTTCGATGCCACCGAAAAGTGATCGCTTTTGGAAAGGGAATTTAATAGCCCTTTCCAGCGAATAATATTCATATAATTAGCTCATAAATATGCGTTCGCACAGAGATTTAAATTTTTCAAGGCAGGGATATTCCTTGTACTAACTGGCATTATAAAATAGATAAAGGAATATGGAATGATTCCAGGCACTAAAACCGTTTAGAAAGAATCCATACTGGTAAAATCGCCACATCGGACTATTGAAACCAGGAAAATATTGCCATGATACATTAGACGGAATATAGAAAGTATAAAAGGAGTAGTGGTGTGCTTTTAATATCATATACTTGCGAATGTAATTTTCTCAATAGAAGCTACCTGCAGAACTATAGTGAAGGTGGACAGTCATCTGATAGAGCCTGACCTGGTTTGTTGATATAAATTATAATGCCGTAGTGGAAATCTTTAATTATTTTAATATAACAAGTATAATTAATTTCTTTATAAGGCAGCTCAGTATGGAGAGATGTGGAGTTTAGACACTGGACTATTTGAACTGTGATCGTTTATATATATATATATATATATAAAATGTTTGGCATGGCTTGGTGGTTAGGGCACTCAATTTTCAATACTTGAGTTGTAACATCGAATATTATCACCTAACGTGTTTGCTCTTTAAGCCTTCTTTCTGGTATACTATTACAAAATCAGGGACGACTAACACAAATAACTATCAAGCAGCTTTGCGAGAAAATTAACCAAACAAACGTTTTGTAAATGTGACAGGCTTGACATTCTATTAAAAGTAGCCATTTAGGCGGTGGGTGTTGTTGAATAGTTATCCTTTCTCTAATAAGCAGCTCAATAGAGGAACTTCTGTACATGAAACTTGAGACTTCTAATCATACCGGCTATATAGACCTCTGATCTGTCCGTTTATCTCATGCAATTCATGTTGTAAATACCAAATTAACAAATTTAACGTAGCGCGGCAGTAAATTTGATGGTTATAATGATATAAATTGACAAATTGTTACGCGTAGCGAGCATGGTGCAGATAGTCAGTGGTGAAGTTTTACATTTAAATACACACATGAGCAAAGTTAATTAATGACCCTAACCAACATCTGTCGAATGTGAAACAGAAAATTAATGTTTCTGTTAAATACTGAATAATATAAATCAATACTGCAACCCATCATTGTGCTAGAATATCAACACTTAAAGAGTTAAGACAAATTTAGGTTTAATTTTGTCAATAAATGATAATTATTCTAACAATTAAGTTTCAAACAGTAGAAGTTATCAATGAGTATATCACAGAAATGATCATTATTTCAGACTGAAGGTTTCAAACAATAAGTCTGATCATCACTTTATTTACCATCTTCAGGGAAGTCCTAGGAGCACTATTTGTGATATTGTACTCTGGGTTTTTATTGTTTTCTCTCACAAGACTTTAATCAGCTGATTATCTAAATGGTTTCAAGAGTGTTATGTATTGCTGTTTATGTCGGACGAGTCTACGATTTATTATATTACGTATTTTAACGTATTACTAATTCAAATAACCGGGAATTTTAATTTAGTATTTAATTAAACGTTAATATATATCACGTTTATGTTATTTGCTAATAAGATTGATACACACAGTTTCCTTTTTTAACACAAATATAATTTAATATATAAACTTAAAAACAATACAGTTTATAATAGCGGTGATTACTTATAGTTATTACAAATGATGGTTTATATACAACAGTTTTACAAACTTACAAACTATACTGGGTCTAATACGCGGTCGTTTTACAGACAGCTGTTTGAAACAGGTGGGTAAAACGTGATAAACATTAGAGATCCATGTGAAACTTGAAGCGGAAGAATATTTCTAGCCAATAGTTTTAACCAGCTAGGTATAATGTGATATACATTAGAGTTCCATGTGAAATTTGAAATACGTGAATATTTCTAGCCAATAGATTCAAACAGCTGGGCATAATGTGATACACATTAGAGATCCATGTGAAGCTTGAAATTGATGAATATTTCAATCCTACAAGTCCAAATAGTTAATCAGTAATTGACATAGCCTTGCATAGAACTAAACACATTTAATTAAATAATACAAAGTTTTACACAATAGGCTTGCTCAGAAAAACAGAAATTTTCATCTTAAAAAGTCCTAAAAGAAAAATCAAAACAAATTGATATGTGTCTTTGATTGCTATTATATATCTCTGTCATAAAGAACAAAGAGAAAACCTTCAACAGACGCTGTCCATAATGTAGAGAGCAGTTTACAAGTGTAACACTAAATCTCTAACATGTAGATACAACGACCTGTTGCAGCCACTTGTTACACGTTCCAATATATGCGAGACATAAAAATCAATAAAAGTCGCAAAGAGCTATGGGAAAGTATGGAAGTTGTATCACAGCAACCAGAGCAGACACGCCTCGAACACACAATGACAGACTGTGCTTATGACGTTATATGCTTTAAGTCAAACCAAATTTTATGGTTGAAGCCCCAGCCAAATGATCATCAATAAATACTCTTTCGCCAACAAAGTATGTCAAGAGCTGTAATAATATCGCTTATTAAAATGTCCGTCCATTAATGGAATGCGCTTTAGAAAATCGGCCACGAAGAGAAAGCATTTTATTTGTTGGTAAGTTTTTTAAGTGCTAAATGTTTAAATATGTATATAATATAATGTATTTAGAATACATTTTAAAATGCATCTCGTGGTTGTAAGAATGTTTTGTTAGTTCCATATTCAGTTTCTATATGTTTCCTTCTAAACACTGTCCCCGCTGGGACAGCGGTAAGTCTTCGGATTTATTACACTAAAATCAGGGGTACACAGCAGATCGCCCGATGTGGCTTTGCTATAAGAAAACACACACAAACACCTTTTTAAACACAGAAATAAAGTTTGAGGTATTGTAATTCAAAGTATATTGAGTCATATTACACTACAAATGTCCGCTTCAAAACTCCACTTTTAATCTATATCATTTGTCATCATTTAATTACATCATTAGTGAAAAAAAATATGGATCTCACAGAGTTTTATACGACTTCATAGCTGCACATTTGAATGATTTATTTTTAAACTAGCCACTAATTTGTGTCTCGTTCTCATGTTTATTTTCTTCATCCTATTTATTTCCTATCTTTCTGGCTCACTGGATTTCAGCAGATAGCCCGATGTGGCTTTGCCATAAAAAACACAACACACAACACTGTATTTCATTCCTTTCTGCACTTTTACTTTTCCATTTGTTTTTATTCATGATTATGTTTACTTCATATCCCTTATTTCGGCTATTTATCTATCTTTGAAAAATATTCAGCATTTTAAATAAGTTTGTGTTTTTTCTTTCATTTTGTGAGATCGTAATCTGTGAAAGTTTATTTTCATTATTTTTTCTCGTTTTCCTGTAGGCTTATAACATTAAAAATGGGTGTTCAATGCCCATGACAGGAAAAGTACAGTTTGTTTGTAATTAAGCACAAAGCTACACAAAGGGCTATCTGTGCTTTGCCCATCACGGAGATCGAAACCCGGTTTCTAGCCTTGTAAGTCCGCAAATATACTACTGCACTACTGTACTACTAAAGGGCGGTAAAAGTACACATAGTTTATTGTGTATCTTTGTGTTTTACAATAAATAAACTTTTTCTTCATATAATACGATTTTATATTACACTTTCAACATCTCTTACTCATTATGATACCTGTCTTCTTGAAACAGTTATAGGATAAACAAAATTTTTAATGTTATAACTACAACAAACTAACAGTCACTATTACAAAACGATGCCACTCAATCCTCCAATTCATTTTTATGAAAACAAGCATTTGGCATCCAATGGTCCCGTGTGTGAACTGTAATACAAATGACTGATCATTTACCCATGTGCTATTTATAGCGGACTCGTACGTTCTTATCTCAGGCTTCACTTTAAAGCAAAACAGAATTCGAAATACTCCACATTGTTCATAAACCACAGACGGTAGTTAGATTGAAAAGAAGAAATATGTAAGTTTTCTCGTGCAGGAAACCATGAAAGATATGGGTGCCAGCCAATCGCAACAAACCGCTGCTGATTGGTGCCAAATGTCTCAGTGTTATTCCAAGCACGCGAATCTGCTTCCAAATCAACGATGAGATCATTCAGACACCTGGACAAGACAGACAGACCATCATCTGTAACACAAACGCAGGATTGATTCAAATATTCAAAACCTCAATGATGCGTCACTTCAACGCAAAGATGGCGAGAAATAGAGTTCAGAGGACCGATCTTTTTATCTAACATATTATGTGGCGCACTTTATTCATAAAAATACACAACTCAACTCGCGTACAATGTTACCCAAAGTAGATAAACAAGGCGTGTAGCAATACTGCAGATGAGTTGCGCTTTAATCCACAGAAGAAAACTTGGAATCAGGTCCAATCAATTTTCATAGAGGAGCATTATGCAAACGCTGGTGGGGTGAACGGATATAATAAATTGCGAACGTACCAATCTCTACATTCTGCAAAATGGCTCAATTAACAGCTTGTTAAAAAAGGTTCAGAGGAGAGCTACTTGGATCATAACCTTGGATGAACAGGTTGCCATGTAAAACGAGGTTAAGATCTCTCAAACGACTTTGTTCAAAAAAATAGACTACAATAGATATGACTGAAGCATTTAAGACAGTTGGTGGAATTGTTAATGTTTCTGCATCATTTTTTCATACTTGATGGTAGAACTAGAGTCACAAATATGAATTTTAGTAGACAGTGGGTCATATTCAACTAAGACAATTTTATTTTTCTAACACAATGATTGGTTTTGGATGTGGTGGAGTTAGTAAATTTAAATGGATTTAAGAGAAAACCTGATAAATATGTGAATGATAAGGGCTGGCTTTTAGAGATGTTTTTAGTAGTTTTAGTTTAGTTTATTGAATGGGACAGCGTAAATGAACCAGTAGGTCTCTTGTTGTCTTAAAGTATTATGCTATGTTAAGAAATTGTAACAACGTTTCGGTGAGAATATACTAAACTGACGTATACGTTAAAATTTCAAAGCTGTGGAATTTCATGGACTATGTTTAAAACAGGGGAATCTGGTGAAGGCTCTGTTCATTTTTCATAGAAACAAGACGAAGAACCAGTTTATTTTACTAATCACAGACACACAAAACATGGGGAAGACCCATTTTGTTATTCTTAACACAAATAAAATTATGGAATACCCAAATTTTCTGTAAAGCAAAGAGTTACGAATGCCTTAGGTTACACTGACACAAAAAGTGTTACGAAAAGAATTACGAGGTGTACTAGGTTATGTAAAGTACATAGAAAATTAAGGAGCATCCTAACAAAAATTGTTAGAGAATCAGTTCGTCTTGCATTAAATGCATAATCAAGAAATGATTAAGTTTTACCTAAGAATGATGTAGGTTCTGCTTAAGATAGAGAGGTCGAGAAATGTATTACGTTGTGCTTGATTTACAGAGTATTAAGCAACGCTTTCGTTCTTTATTTTTAATATACAGGGAGCTAAGGAGCTCTCTCGGTCATACTTAATATAAACAGAACGATTTCTTAAGTGCTATAGGTTGTTCTTAACTCATCAAATTATCGAATGACAACGCGATGCCTAAAACAGAAGAGTTCTTCAGTGCCCCAAGTCATACACAATACATAAAGAATGACTAAATTCTCTAGTAATTGAATAAGAGAGTGAGAGAGTTAGGAAATGTATTAAGTTGTATTGAACACATGTTACAGTGAACAGGCTAAATTAGGCCATGTTTAACTAAGAAAACATTTCGGGATTACACAGATTATAAATAACAAAATAAAATTTCGAAACTTCCTGTTTTATGTTTAATACAAAGAGAGTTTCGAAATTTCTTATATAACGTAAAGATAAAGAGAGATTCTGAACTTCCTAAGGTATAAGTTTCGTTTGATACATAGAAGGTATCAGATTTTGAAACATTAAGCCTAACTGGAATTATCCAGGCCAAGCTTGACACAGAGAAAGTTTTAAAATTTCCTAATTCATTTTTATCACGAATAAGGTTTAGAAAGTTTTGAGTTTATATTTAATACATGAAAAACAAATCTAAAATTTCGTTAGTTATATTAAATACACAAAAGTTTAGAAATTTCTTTCGTGATGCTATATACGAATAAGCTTGAAGACTTTCCTAGAAAATGTTTGATAAAAAAAATACAAACTTTCTTCTACGCCATGTTTGACATAGGTTATGTTAAGCATGAATTATATTTAACAAAGATTATATTTGATTTAGGTTAAATACAAAATATGTTTTATACAGGTTATGTTAGATACATTTGTTGCTTAATTCTAGCTATGTTAAAAAGAGACAAGGTTTATTACGAGTTATTGTTAACACAAGTTATTTTTAACACTTATTAAGTTTAAGAAATGTTATTTTAAACACAGATTACGCTATGTAACAAAATTTTTACTTTTTATTGTTCCTGGGCAAAACGTGTTATTTCCGAATTGCTTATGCCTAAAGTAAATGGAAAATACCTATTTTTCTCTTCAAACTTTGCTTTTGTGACCTGGGTAATGAAATTTTCAAATTTACCCGTTTTCCAGAACATTCCAGGTAGATTCAGTGCTGAGTAGCTTAGAGAGAATTTTCTCGAACTTACAAGAATTTTCTAGAAATTTCTATAGTAATATATATATACAGGTACTTTCTGATTTGTAAAAAATCTTTATGCGATAGAAGAAAAATGAGTATTATTTTTAAAATATGCGTAGCTGAATTATGTAAACTCTGTTATTAAAACCCAAACAACTTTTATGAAGTTTAAATTGGCAGGCCTGTGTTATGTTAGTTATACTCTTGATTTAATTTATCATTTATCCAATATTACAAGCATTGTCTATCTGAAAAAACGTTAAGCCTTCTAAACTCATGCTTTGAAACTGGTTTTTCCAGTTTAGTTCTATTTTCAATCTGTAGCCAGCTGAGCTGGGCGTGAAGTTACAAAAATGCTGTCTTAACTAAGAAAAAATGTTGCATTAATTATTAAAACATGACATTCACCAAGTGCATTTAGAGCAAATTGCTTATACACTTTTGATACTCTGACATATAGTTGTGCCTATCTTTTTATTTGATAAATAATGTAATTATCGAAATTATAAAATAAAAAAATAAAATAATTACCTCTACCTTTTTAGTTATGTGGTTGGCATTGTGTTTTCTTAATTGGGATATTTTTAAATTGAAATTGCTTTTATTTAATAATAATTAGTACACTATAAAGTGAGTTAAGATATGTTTTATGTCCAAATAACACAAGATTATTAATGATTTTCCTCCTAATTTCTTCTCTCTGATAAAATTTGAATATTGTTGTTGAAACATAATGTTCACCTTGAGGAAGCATATAGAGAGATAAATTTACGTAAAACAAGCAATATTTTTCTATTGAAAGTTATAAATAATCATCCAAATTGTAAAAGCTTTGTGCTGTAAAATAAGACAAAAATTGCTTTATTTCATAGTAGTACAAATCACGTTTCCTAAACAAAATTGTGTGTTATGTTCACACAGTTACCAATACACAAGTTTTGTATCTCTTCTAACAACGCAAATGATGCGCAGTTTTCTTTTCAAAGATACGTGCGCCATCCAACATATTTGTGTTCTGTTGTTATGTTTTATCATATGATGTAATATTTTTTCTTTTTGTTACATACAGTGTGTCATATCAATAACAAAGATATGAAAATAAAGGAATTTCTATAAAGCTTAATCAGGTTACTTGTGGATTTTTCCTTAATAACTGTGACCAAATTTTTCTATATGTATTAATAATTTTAAATAAGCAAATCGCAAAAAGGCGAAATTAATTTTGGGAGTCTAACTTAGCCATCATTTTCCATTAACATACATTTGAAATCAACAATTTATTGAACACAACACAAAAACATAATATGCTGTTATTTCTGTTGTACTTTTGTCACAAACAAGCAATAACACAAATACTAAAAAACCTAAATTAATGATAATATTAATCCTATATGGATAAAGTACCATTCAGTGAATATTCATCAGTTTGTCTGAAAAACATCAATTAATTATCAATCTTTTAGTTTTTTAGCTCTGCTATTGCGTTTATATTCGGGCCTGGTATGGCCAAGCGCGTAAGGCGTGCGACTCGTGATCCGAGGGTCGCGGGTTCGCGCCCGCGTCGCGCTAAACATACTCGCCCTCCCAGCCGTGGGGCGTTATAACGTGACGATCAATCTCACTATGCGTTGGTACAAGAGTAGTCCAAGAGTTGGCGGTGGGTGGTGATGACTACACTGCTAAATTAGGGACGGTTAGCGCAGATAACCCTCGAGTAGCTTTGTGCGAAATTCCAAAAAACAAAAAACAAGTGTTTATATTCCGTAACCTCCAGGGTAGAAGGTTCATTACATACGGTATTTTACACTATTTTTACCCTTATTCCATAATAATTATTTTCTAATGTTCTAGTATTATACATATGATTTTAGTACCTTATGATTTAAACTATAATAGGAGTTCAAAATTATCTCATATTTATAGTTCTTTTTACATAAAATAACTGATTTCTCATAATTTCATTTGTTAGTGTAACAGGTCCGGCATGGCCAAGTGATTAAGCACTCGACTCGTAATCCGAGGGTCGTGGGTTCGAATTTCCATCACACTAAACATGCTCGCCCTTTTAGCCGTGGGGGGCATTATAATGTGATGGTCAATCCCACTATTCGTTGGTAAAAGAGTAGCTCAAGAGTTGGCGGTGTGTGGTGATGACTAGTTGCCTTCCCTCTAGTCTTTCACTACTAAATTAGGGACGGCTAGTCCTCGTCTAGCTTTGCGCAAAATTCAAAACAAACCATTGTCAGTGTAATTCTTGGATTAAGTTCCTCATTTTTATTTAGAATTATTATCTTAAACATTCTTTTTGAGATATGTTTATTTTTTAAAGTGAACATTACTTGTTAAACCATATATTGTAAATCCATAATGTATGAAGATATGTAACTTATGTTTTTTACACAATTTATAAAATATTCTATATTCTCCTTAATTTTGCTCTAATAGACCTTAATTTATTGTAAATCATATTCATGTGTTTAGACCAACTCAAAACTTCATCTATAATTAGCCCTAAGTATGTCTTAGTATTTACATTTTCTATATATGTACACATACAATCAGAATAATGTTTATTATACACAAATAAATGTTTATAATTATTACTACATCTTTGACCATGAATCTCTAAACAAATTTTCGTCAATAACATAGTGAGAGAATTATCACTGTTTTTGTTTTGTCAGTATTTATTTATATTCCACTTGTATTAAGCCAGTACTTTAATGTACTAAAATCAGCTTTTTAAATTTCTGTGCCAATTTCTACAACAACATGAGTTACAGTTAAAGAAGTATTGTCTACATATTGATATATTTTTCTCTTTAAACCTACATTTACAGTATGATTAACATATAAATTAAATAGTAGTAGACCTAAAATAAAACCTTGTAGAACACCATATTTTATAGTCATGTTACCTTGAACTTGTGTAATAACATTTCAAACCCAAGACTTGTGTTCACAGAACAAAACTGTATTGATTTTTTCTTTTTTTTTTGCATGGAGTTTACCTTTATTATAATGTTCCGGTAACCCCTTTCTCAAGAGGTAACGATATATTTAACAATTTATAAAAACAAAAGTCGAAACGTTGAACAGTGATATTTTGATTCATCTTTGAGTTTTGGCCATATGTATATAAATTACAATACCCAAACTTCATTAATATTGAAAAAAAATGATTGAGATAAGAAAATACGTTGTACTTATATAAATATTAAAATTTTGATAGCTTTTGCCATGAAATAAAGCAACTGACCACTAAATTATTTTTATACTAAAAACGACGCACATACACACACTTCTCAGTATACAATAACTTCAGTGAAACATTACATACTTTCCATAAACCACAGAAGTACGACATATAGTCCACTACACAAAAGTGCATACTGTTCTTTAACTATAGAGAAAGCACAGTAAAAATTCACACAACTTTCTGACTACTAAGCAACCACAGCCAAAACTATACACAATCCATTGTTATAGCACTGAAAAACACGTAATGCCTATAGACTACATAGGAACTATGTCCAATATCTCACACAATCCACTGACTACATGGAAACTACAGCCACTCCACACAGTTAGTTGAGCACTCAGGAAGGAGAACTCACATTTCAGGTATTTGGCCACGTGGAAACTATAGCGGAAACTACACATCGTCCGAGGACTGTAAAGTAACTATTAGCAGAAACTCCGCAAAATCCACTGACTACAGAGGAACTATGACAGAAATGCCTCACAGTCTGATCTATACAAAAGAACCTTAACAGGCATTTCACACAGTCCTCTGTGTAAATAAAGTGTAACTATGATAAATATTTTATAGATCTCACTGAATACATTGGTATTCAGACTGGAACCTACTCAGAACTGAAATGTTCTTAGTTTAGAATTAGTAATTATAAGCATAAAGGAAGCAACACGAACCTCTAGTAAGTTAACGAAAGAACTAAAGCTATTATTTACAGCATATATATACGTATGTATGCACGTGTGTATGTATGTATGTAACAGAATAGGTTTAAGACAGAGATAAGAGAAATTTATAAGAAAAACGATGACAGTCGAAGGTGTGATGTTTTATTTGGTATGTTAAGCACCAAACAGTTCGATACTTTACTGAAATATCACAATCTATTTTGTATAAGAAGCTCAAAAAGGTTTTTTATAGTATTTACATGTGGTACTGTTATGTGTAAGTTAATGTTGTTGTTTTTTCGGACACAACTAATTAAGTTATCAGATTTTACTTTTGTGAATATTTGTGGAGAAACAAAGCAGTAATTCGATTATACTTAGAATTTTGTAAAACACACGTGTTTTCAGACTTTATGAGCTCAATATTTAATGCCTTGTTTTAAAATTTCTAATACTTTGCTATAAAGCTTAGTTACACAAATACACTTGAGGTAACAGCAAGTAGCAACCAAATCAAAAGAGAGTTAAATCTTGAACCGAAATCAGTATTGAATCATTCAATTGAAGATAATATTTAAAGGCAACATCTTTTCCTGTATAATATGATTAAGTGTTAGACGAAACCTAATCATTAAAGAAAATAAAGATTTAAGTCTGTAGTTAGCCACTTAAAGTCGGATCAGTTCGCAACAGTAAACAAATCGCTGATGTTGTTCAGTTTTCAAAGTGAAAGTTTTTAAAAGGATTTAAAATAAAATAAGCTTGAGGTCCAATTATTGTCACAGTTTCTGTACGAAAAGTGTCTGTTGTCAAAAATACTCATCATAAGCTGAAGTAAATCTTTGCTTAGTAGGATATATAAATAAAATTTTAGAAAATGACAAAGCTGTTTTAATAGAAATTAAAAGGTAGTATATAAGCTAAGAACTAAGAACACCAGAAAGTTGTAGTGTAGTAGCGTTTCTTTTTAACAAGTGGATTAATACTGTTCCGCTCAAATAATTTGTTCGTCTTTTTAACTAACTGATAGATTATATTGTTACATGAGCTTCGAGAAGATGAACCATTACACTGTTAAGTTGAACTAAGGTTTAATTTGAAAAGAAATGATGAAAATTTTAGTTTTATTTTTACATGAAAAATACATTTCACAAGAAACAAAGATAGTTTATGATCCATCTAAAACTGCCAAGACATTCAGCTTAAAACTTGTTACACCATACCATGTCGCATAATAGATCTGTGATATACCATTCAACATTATTATTTTAGTGGACAGAATTAAAACATACCATTATTGATGGTCATTTAATGGATAAACAGATGATTCTGTTATGGGATGTAATTTCAGTGGGCATACTAATCGTATACCATTTTTGTTCACATAGTCATTAGTACTGATTTATTTGTTTCAGATTTTTAGCCTGAAGCTACACAAGGGTTACCTGCTCTTAGCCTAATCCCTAATTCTAACAAGCTGAAGGGGAGGCAAAAGCACAAAAAAGTTACTTTTAGACTATTCTTTTCTGATCGAATGGTGGGATTTGATCATGATTCTTTTAGTTCAGATCTTTTGGTGAAGAGCCATGAATCATTTGACTCACAGATCGGTCACACTAGCCTATTGGCTACGTTGTGCTCGTACAATAATATAACAAACACATTAGCAACCATTTCAAAGATTTTATTATATATATTTTTCGTAATAATGAGGTTGACACTATGCATTTCTTACATTAATTATTTTTTTCTTAGATTATCATCAACAAATACAGTTCTTTTCACGAACTTGTGGTACAGATCATTACATACATCTGTGAAAAATACACAGGTGAAAAGCTGCAAAAATTATAACATCTGAAAAAATTTCTACATTTGCTAATAACATTTTTCAACATGATTCTTTGTTTTGTTTTGGAATTTCGCGCAAAGCAACACGAGGGTTATCTGCGCTAGCCGTCACTAATCTAGTAGTGTAAGACTAGAGGAAAGGCAGCTAGTCATCACCATCCATCGCCAACTCTTGGGCTACTTTTTTATCAACGAATAATGGGATTGACCGTCACATTATAACGCCCCCACGGCTGAAAGGGCGAGCACGTTTGGTGTGAGAGGGATTCGAATACGTGACCCTTGGATTATGAGTCGAACGCCTTAACCCACCTGGCCATGTCGGGCCAGCATGATTCTTCCACTACAGAAAGTTTCTATAGATTTCATGAATAATCTACAAAAAATATTTCAAAATGAGAGTTGTTTCAAACGCTTGTCTTAGTGAGACTAAATTGTTAAAAGTTCTAAAGGCACTGTATTTTTGTGAACGGGCCTGGCATGGCCACGCGCGTAAGGCGTGCGACTCGTAATCCGAGGGTCGCGGGTTCGCGCCCGCGTCGCGCTAAACATGCTCGCCCTCCCAGCCGTGGGGGCGTTATAATGTGACGGTCAATCCCACTATTCGTTGGTAAAAGAGTAGCCCAAGAGTTGGCGGTGGGTGGTGATGACTAGCTGCCTTCCCTCTAGTCTTACACTGCTAAATTAGGGACGGCTAGCACAGATAGCCCTCGAGTAGCTTTGTGCGAAATTCCAATACAAACAAAAACAAAACAATTTTTGTGAAAAATGAAATAACAGGCTTTGATCAAATCAGTTTTATATTCAAAATTTAGAAACAGTTATCAGTGTTATTTGATTCATGATCAGTGGATTTACCCAGTATGTGTAAAAATAGTGAAAAAACAACAACGTGATATCATCTTTTTAAGTTACTTAATTTAACAACATGTTTTTATAGACCTATGTTCAACATCTTCTGGTTGTATGTAGTCCCCCCGCTATTACAGCGGTAATTCTAAGAGTTTACAATTCTAAAATCAGGGGTTCGGTCTCTCTCGGTGAATTCCGCAGATAGTCCTTTGCGGCTTTGCTACAAGAAAACGCGCGCGCGCGCGCACACACACACACACACACTTTGTTTAAACGACGACTGGAAAAATAGAGTGCAACTAAAAATACAAGGAATGTTCATTGTAATGGGGGAGTGATATTTCAAGGAACTAGGTGAATTAAGTAGAAACTGATAGAACTTATATGTAGTGATACAATAAAAACCTAACTGGTTGAGTTAAAGGTGTTAGGAGATAAAATACAAACTAACAACAAGATGATTAGGAGTGTAAAATAAAGATTAAACAATTGCTCAAGATAACGACGGGTGATAATTTTAAACACACATTTATAAAATATAAATTTTTGGCAAGATAAAACCACTGTCGCTGGCAGTTTGTATGTGTGTGTGTTTTCTTATAGCAAAGCCACGTTTAGATGTCTGCTGAGTCCGCCCAGGGGAACCGAACCACTGATTTAAGCGTTGTAATCGCTACAGTAAATCATTTGATGTTTGTGCCTACAATCTACTAAAACCATAGCAAATCCATTTTAAGTTTTTATTTTCGAACTTTGTCAAGATGAAACCAACTATCACTAAAATATTTAAAGCTTTTTAGAGTTTTTGGTAAAACATAGATCTTCTTACACTGCCAGTAGTTTATTTTATGTTATATTTTAAGAGTTTTGGTAACAGTCACTGCAACTAAAAATCTTAATTTTATCTTTGCATTATTTGGCAAAATAATGCTACAAATTTCTTCCCTATTTTCAGCTTCAGTTTAGAAACTTTAGTAGAATAAAAACCCTGAAATTAGTAAAATTGATTTTAAGTTTATATGTGTGTAGTTTTCTTATAGTAAAGCTATAACAAGCTATCTTCTCAGCCCACCGAAAAGAATCGAACTCTTGATTTTAGCGTTGTAAGTCCGTAGACTTACGGCTGTACTAGCGAGGAGCTTAAACGTATGTACAACATCTTTAGATAAATAAAGCAACCGTCACTGTCACTAATATGTTTTAAGTATTTGTCTACATTCTTTGGTAGGAAAAGAGTCAAAGGTTACATTTAATTCATTTTGTTTTTAGTCTATGGCAGGAAAAAACTACTAACCTTTAATAGATTTCATGATTCTAACATTTTTTACAGGAGAAAGCTGCTAACATTTCCATCCATTTAAATTTCTGCTTACATTCTTCGGCACAATAAAACTATTGATGCAACCAGTAGTCTATTTTTCGTTTATTTGTGCAACATTTGGCACAATAAATCTTTCCAGGACTTCGCTTACTTGGTTAGCATTACCAGACTGTAAACCCAAGGGATAGCGATTCGCATCCTGTTATCGCAGAGACGAACTCTACGCTTTGGAATCGTGGATGCAAAATAAGAGTGATGGTGAAATCCCAATATTCGTTCAGACGGGTATATCGAAAGATTTGGCAAAGGATTGTATTGACTAGCTACATTCTCTCTAACCTGTCAGCTCAAAATTAGTGACGACTTTGTGTATATAACCCTTCAATAGCTTTGTAGGAGGTTCTAAAAATATATAGTTGTTAACACTACCGGTATTTCATTTTAAGATTTTGTTTTCCGACTTTGTCACAATAAAATTACTACAGCTCTAGACATATTTATTCCAATCCTTTATTTACAGACTTTCGTAGATGTAATGCTTTATTTATCGCAAGTTGAGAATTAAAAACAAAACATAACACTACTGATAATCTAAAGTAAATTCCTTTCTTCTCCAATACTATTAAGTACAATGGTAATCACATTTTGGATAAATTAAATTCCCAGTCTGAACACATTTTTACGATCTGAGTGTATGAATATTTTGCATCGGAATGACCTGTTACATAATTTTTCCAAAAGCGATCAACCATTAGTACTATCGTACTACGTACAATATGTCAAACAATGTTAAAATGTAGTTGCGATATATTAAGTTGTCCAGAAATAAGTGTCGGAATTCTCATGATCCAACATTTATCGCTTACAAGGCGTCTTAATTGTCTTCCATTTCAACTCTACTCAGAGTAAGTTTCGCAACCCTCAAAGCAGCATGGACATGAAGGACTTTCATCTGATTTTTTTCTATGACTTATATCTTAGACGAAAAGTTATCAAAACTACACGGAACATCAACCAGATATTTGGCCATGGATCTGTTACTGAACGTACTGTTCAGCGTTGGTTCCAAAGGTTTCAGCATGGAGATGAAAGTCTTGAACACCACGAAAGTCGTGAAAGGAAGCCATTCTTAGATGAAAACACATTAAGGTAAGCAGTTGAGACAGAGCCTCACACAACAATACCTGAACATGCAGAAAAGCTAGGCAGAAGCAAATCAATCATTACCAACCACCTGAGTGCGATTGGAAAGATGAAAAAGTTGGATAAGTGGATTTCATGATCATATGTTCATATTTTTTACTTATCTATTTGCGTGATTTAGTGAATTAGCCTATGTCCGAGCCGAAAGAAAATATTGCTTTCAAACTTTCTCAAAATTTCGTGTAGCGTTGAACATGAAAGCTACTGTAAGTCTTTTTAAAAAAATCAAATACACGTTTAATAATTTCTTACATATATAAAAGGTTGAATGAAAGTAGTTCTTCCTGGATAAACAAATAATTATTTCGTTACATATAATTTTCACATTATAATTACCATTTTTATTAGAAGTTATGTGAGAGAAATATGTAACAACACTTAAAATATGTTCAAGTATTTTTGTCAGTGTAATGTTCATTCCGAGATTTGTTTTCTGTATGTATCGAAATGTTTCTAAAAGTAAAATAATTATACAAAATATGTAAAAAAAATCCCAATAAGAAACATCGTTAACTTCAACCTGAAATTGCCTCCTCCAACGCATGATTTACGTATTACGTCATATTTCAGATTATGTCACATGCTCGCTAAAACATCTGTGATTTGACAATCCGCGTCACAATAGAAAACAAATACACCCTAGCCCCTAATTTAAATATCTAGTCCATAAAGTATCTGTGTACGAGTGTCACGGAATTCTTTTATCGTGTGAGACAATCTCTGTAAATTATAACACAAAATCCAAAGTGAGATATTCTACGTAAATGAGCTGCTACAAGCCCCATTTGCTTTTTTTTTCCCATACAAAAATTCCATTTCGTTTGAAAGTGATGAAAAGCAGTGCGTTGTACAACAAAAGAGATGTCATCTAGTTTATGTTTAAAAAAATTTTGTGGTGAAAATGTCTGAACAGTTTAAATACTTTGTTCTCCTGTGTAGTTAATTATACTATTGTTATCCTAGTAATTATCAGTAGATAATTATTTATCCAGTGATTATGTTAAGTTTCTCTCGAGACGCTTAGAAAACTCGAGGAAGACATAAACTATGTGGAAATATCTAGAAGAAAGACTCCGGATGGAGCCTAGACATCATTCACTACAAGGGTAAACCATAAGATTTTGTCCTTAAATATAATTTTGTATATAGCTCAACAAGTCAACTATTACAAGAAATAAAGTAAGACACGCTCTTGTGGTGAAAGAGAACAAATATAGACGCATTACTAGACTCAAACGGACTGCACTGCAAGAATTTACATGAGAAGAGAAACCTACATAATGTTGTCCCAAAGAAGAACACTACCAAACCAAACATCGTCCACAATAAGAATCAAAGAAGGACACTACCAATCCAAACATCGTCCACAATAAGAATCAAAGAAGGACACTACCAACCCAAACATCGTCCACAATAAGAATCAAAGAAGAACACTACCAACCCAAACATCGTCCACAATAAGAATCAAAGAAGGACACTACCAACCCAAACATCGTCCACAATAAGAATCAAAGAAGGACACTACCAACCCAAACATCGTCCACAATAAGAATCAAACAAGGACACTACCAACCCAAACATCGTCCACAATAAGAATCAAACAAGGACACTACCAACTCAAAATTCGTCCACAATAAGAATCAAAGAAGGACACTACCAACCCAAACATCGTCCACAATAAGAATCAAAGAAGGATACTACCAACCCAAAAATCGTCCACAATAAGAATAAAAGAAGGACACTACCAATCCAAACATCGTCCACAATAAGAATCAAAGAAGGACACTACCAACCCAAACATCGTCCACAATAAAAATCAAAGAAGGACACTACCAACTTAAACATCGTCCACAATAAGAATCAAAGCAGGAAGGAGACAAAACGATCAAATTATTGTATCCCAAAATAAAATGTTACTCAAAAATAAACGTTTCACAAACTATTAAAATTGCTTTACGCAATGAAATATTAAAAGTTATTTAATTTTACATCGTGAAAAAGATAAAAAATACCTTAATTTTGTTTTACTTAAAGTACCTTTCAGCCTACAAACTATTAAGTGTATTTCACCTCAAGAGCTTTTAAGAATCTGTATTAAATTTTAAAATGTTTTAAAATATACTGTTGCATTGTAACAAACATTCCATTTAAATATTGCTGTTTGTTATACATCACTTTTTACGCCCACATACTTTCTTTGAATTAATTTATTTAGTTTGATTTTTTCCTGTCCTAACCAGTTGATGTACTCTTCTGATGATGCCAGATGAACCTGACGAAACGTTACTAAATAAAATTAGTTTGATTTGTGAAAATTGTTACTCACAAAAAGTTCTTTCCAATTTAATTCAAGATAAATTCATGTAATTGTTTGAACTTATTTCAACTTGAATATTTTATTCTAGCAGTTAACGCATTTTTTTTTTTAATTTTTAGGTTGGTGAAGAAATTACTACGTGTAACATCAAATCTATGCTTTATATCTTCCATACATACGGATGAATGTAAACGTACTCTGATTTGTAGGAAAGAGGAAGAATATGTTTCTTTGTTTTCAGCTCAGCTTCTGTCTCATATTGTGTCTACTGAATTGAATGATCTACAACTTGTGAGTCACTTATCCAAACAGAAACAGGTCAGGCTCCATGGCTGAAAGTACTTACAGTTTCTGTTTTTTACGAATATCGTATGTATTTTGAACGCCCACAAAACTAAAGACCTACTGCTATTCTTTCAGCACGTCCTTTACCTATATTCTCTATTGAGAATAACTCCAGGTCATGCTAATCTTCTTGAAATTTAAATTAATGAAATGAAAAATCTGATTTTTATGAAAGCATACAACCTGGATATTCATTGCTTAAAAAGCTGAAAAAATTAAGTTATGGTTAATTTCTGGTAATTGAATCAAGTAAGATTTTAAAGAACTACCTAATCATGAACTCAACAATTACATTCATAAACCCATACTAACTGTCAGTATTTACTACTACAACATACCGACACCGACATTATTATACAACAAATGTTGAGAGAAACCTTAAAGTCCAGCATGGCCTGGTGACTAGGGTGCTCGACTCACAATCTGAGGGTCGCAGGCTCGAATATCTGTTCCACAAAACATACTCACCCTCTCAGCCGTGGGGGCGTTATAATATTCTTGTCAATCCTACAGTAAAAAGGTAGTCTAAGAGTCGACGGTGGGTGGTCGTAACTAGTTGCCTTCCTTCTAGTCTAAATTAGGTGCAGCTAACACAGATAACTATGGTGTAGCTTTGCGCTAAATTCAGAAAAGAAGTCTCTTTACTTGGAACTCTTTCTCATTTTCATATATTTACTTATCAGGTTTAGACTATCTATCATAAACAAGTTTTGAAGTAAAAGCAAAAAAAATCATGTTTAAGTTTGATAAAAATAAAACCTAACGGCTTGTAACAAATGTTTTAATGTTTAAACAACTGTTCACGAACACAGTAAGCTGGATGATTCAGTCTCGACTGTGACATGATACAGAAGCTCCCTTTGTATAGAACTTATATTGTTACAATAATGTGCTAAGTTTGGTTATTTGAATTTTAAAAATTTTGAGGCTTGGATACTCATTTTTATTACTACAAACTACATATTTTGCACACAGATGTAAATTTTGAATAACATTTAATTACTGTTTTACATTGTGAAACAAAAGTAAATATAACTTTTTTATCGTTCTTAAGTTAGCGTATTTGTGTTTTCTATTTATGAAGAAGATAATAAAGTTTTATTGTTACCATCTCTTATTTTGAATTATTGACAAGAGAAAAGACAGCCAGTCAGCAACGCCCTAACGTTTATAACCCATCTTAAAGAATTGACTTAGAGTGTCGAGACACACTTAAAGCTTAAATTGCAGGAAATGTTTGGATGTCACATAGATTCGAAAACCAGGTCAGCAGCTCAGAAATCAAGAACCCTACCATAGAAACAACTAGTGCACTTGAGTTAATTTAAAGAACATTTTATAAATTATAGTAAGCATTTAGTCACAGATTAATCGCCAACTAATCGAAAAAAAAAGACACGGGATGACTAGAGACATAAGTTGAACAGAAACGAAAATATAAAAGCATATAAGAAAGTTTAACTACATTCGTCCAGATATTTTGTTTTGCATTTTAGTAAGCAAGATGTCTTTCAAACTGGATTATTAAGAGATATAAGTAAGTAGAATTTGTGTGAATTAGAACTGTATAAATGGAGGCTCTGTGCACATCTCAAGTGACTTTCAAGACCTGGATACATGCCAAAGTATTTGACTGAACAGAGGAAAAGATTTCGAAGAATGCTTTGACGACCGTGAAAAACCTCCTTAACAGTATTTATCTGACTTCAGTAGACAGTCTTCCTTAACTAATGCGTCTGACCTACTTTCCACGTAGAAAATCTGCCACTAGAGGGTACTATTTAGGGTTAGTAATTCAGATCGATATGCGACATACTCATGCTGTGTATAGAATTGTTTCGATAAAGAGAAAAAAATTTTCGAATTATTGATGCATTAAAAATGATTATTTTTAATCGAATGCATTACAGTAAGCAACGGGCTGACAATTACGTTTTCATTTATTATTTTCTAAACAACTTCTAGAAGCTCTTTCTGATGATTGAGTAATTTTTCTTTATTGTTTAACAAATATACGTAGAATGCAAGAAGAAAAAAAAGCTATATATAAATTATTGGCTATGTCATCATACCAGAACTGTTTTGTAGATTTAATGGAATTAAGCCTATATGGGAATAAATACTTCTGTAGTAAATTTAGATGGAAAGCAGCTAGTAATCACCACCCACCTTCAACTCTTGGACTACTCTCTTACCAACAAAAAGCGGGATTGAGTGTCAGTGTATGACGTCCTCACGGGTGAAAGGATAAACATCTTTGGTAGTACGGGTATTCGTACCCGCGACCCTAAGATTACGAGTGAAGCACCTAAACCACGTGACCAAAAACAATAATCTAATCATAATGCCCCAGTCTTTTGATGGGACAGTGTTAAGCGTAAAGATGTACGATGCTAAGATCCGGTGCTCGATTCTATGTAGTAGACAGAGAAGAAAACACAAATTGTCTTTGTTTCGAAACAAAAGAACATAATGTCACAAGTGCAACAAGAATACATTTGTGTATTTTCATATATTTCCATAATAAACGTATACATGTTAGCCTATATAATTGGCTTCATTTGATTTTTCTTTTTTTGAAATTGCTGTTATGATTGGTTATTTTGTTATCATTTATTTTTCTGTTAAGGTTGAGTAAATTTTATTAAAACAATTTTGGAGCCTCATAATTTCATGTTGCCATATGTCTTGTCATACTCTATCTGACGACTTAGCATCTTAGCAATAGTATTGAATCATATTTTTAATGCAAAAGGCTCCAAGATAAAGTTATAATATTTCAAGCACGTGATTCCTCTCTGTATGCTTCCCATAATCCATCTAACGTACAACAGTAATGGCTTGTTTTGACTGTGACAAAACAGTCACAGAACCAATGTTCGTTTTAATATTCTGATCACACAGAAACCCATCGGTCCTACATCCAGCGACATGAATAATATATCTTTGTATTGAATACCATAAATACCCATTCCATTTCCTAGCTGCTTGGTTGAACATTGTGATAGTACTGTCAATACACTTGATTTGCGTTACTTTACCAAATCGAGATCTGTCTTCATTGTGTTGCGTATTGTTGTCTGGATACGTGGACAGTTATTGCCACTGATTCATGAACTTTCACTTGTTATAGCATTCTGCGCATTGCTTACCCCAGGGGGACTACGACTAGCTACGAATGGTTGCAAGTCTCGTTCATGATAGTCCTGGTGTCCCAATTTAAAAATTTTATTTTGTTTTCCAGTTGTATTAAATACAAGGATTATCCCTGTCTTGGAAATTCTAAATCCTCGATCTAGACAGATTTTTAGGGTTTGAGCGCATGAATATTTTACGTCTTAATGATATGTTAAATATCCTTTTCAAAAACACTCAATTTTGAGTTAGATCACATTACCTGCTAATAGCCAAACAATGTCAAAATGTGATTCTGAGACATTCCATTCCATAGCGACTTCACATCGTTGCATTTGTCACGTGGTTTGCTGATTTGAGTAGCCTAATTTGTTTCATTATTGCATACCCAACCCTCTTTATAGGTTTATATTAGTTTTGTTCTAATGATTTATTCTAAACATATTAATATGTTGTTATTATTATCGATAGGAAATTATAAGTCTGGTAACAGAATATTAATTATTGTAAGTTATGCAGTTTAATAAAAGTTTTAAAATCGAATTATTTTAAGTTTGAATATAAATAAATAAAATAGAAATAAATTATTCATTTATATAGGAAAATTAAAGACAGCTTTCATGTATCTAGTTCCCTCCGCCAGCTGGCTCAGCAGTAAATCTGATAAAATTAAAAATCTGCTAAAAGCCAAGTTTCGATACTCGTGATGCGTACAGCATAAATAACTCATTTTGTAGCTTTATGTTTAACCACAAGCAAACAAATTAATGTATCCAGAGTTATCGCATAAATTGCTTGGTTGGAAAACAACAGGTTTAAAAGTATTTCAAGAAATGCTAATATTAGTCTTATAAAGAAATTGAAGTTGAAAACAAAAAATAGCATTATTGAGTTCAAGGCTACTATCAATTGCAAAATATAATAATTTTTTGTCATAATGGAAACCTTTGAATATGTATTGTATATTTTGAGCTATTTATAGTGGAATTGTACTTTTTATTGTCAGAACCCTTCGAGCATTTTTTTATTATTCTTGTAATTAAATATATAAATAAGTCTGTAAATATATAGTTTTGAAAATAATTATGGGAACAGCGAATAAAGTGAGTATACGATACACATATTATAGAATTTCTCCCTTCTATTCTTCCAGAATACAATCAGGTGATGATAGTTTACACTATGATTAGCTGTCATACAACCAATCAGATTGTACTAAGCCAATATAATATCAATAAAATTAAAGGTTGTCATGCTGTAACAGACTGAAACAAACGACAACTACAATAAGGGACAAACAAAAAACAATTTATTAAAATATAACAGAAATCTAAATTAAAACTTTCAAACAACAATAAATGTTATCACTTAGAAAAAAAAGTTAGTAAACCCCGCGCATGGTTAGGCCTAGATACAAACCATAAGTGGAAAATATAGCATAAATTTCATTGCTATTAATTGCAATAAATAAATGAAATAGAATAGAGGACAAGAAAAAAAAAAAAAAACTTTAGTCTCAAAAACAAAAGCATAGTGTTTCAAAATAACCACTTCTTAAGATCAATAACATTATTGAGCAATTCATGATGATGAGGAACCCAGTTGAAATAAAAGTATATTCTCAAGAAGGCTGGTATAGGTATAAAAATGTACTTAAAATACAGAACAATGTTTAGACCTTCTTAGATCATCTTAACTTGACGACGACCTAAAAAGATCTAAACTTTTAATACTCATACCAGTCATCGTAAGAATATAATATTGAGGGTTAATTATGAATAAAAATAGACACAGCAATATACTTATCAGCTTTCACAAACAATGATTGTTAGGGTATGAACTGGATTAAATAAGTGAATTATAACTATTCTAAATTCTTGTTACTTTATTTTCATATAAAAGTTTTAGAGCAAGAATTAGCAACACAATATTATTTATTTGATTTATATATACAAAGTATTTATTTATTATTTTAATTTAAATTAATCCTTACCATAATTTAGAAGAAATGGCAACCCTGCGCGTTGGTCTTCCCAGAGCGGAGTCTATGCACGGTAATTTTCGAACTTTTGTAATAAATGTTTTAATTTATTAAAAAAATTTAATAAGTTTTAATAAATTATTATTATATAATTTATAATAATATTATAAAATATTATTTTAATAAATAATAAGTAAGATCAAGTTTTAAAATAGAAAGCAAATATGCTAAATTTCATACCATAATTCAGAAGAAATGGCAACCCTGCGCGTTGGTCTTCCTGTTCCCAGAGCAGAGTCTATGCACGGTAATTTTCGAACTTACAACGTTAAAGTCCGGGATTCGATTACTAGTATTGGACAGTGCAGATGGCCTATTATGGCCTTGCGCTAAAACAAACGAAATGAAATCACAAGCGGGTCAAGAAATGACATCGTCGACGACAGAAACTTGCAATTTGATGAAGTGAAAATAAAGAATTTGCTGTAATATTTCAACAACACTACACCTGTCCTATCTAATGTTGGCGAGGCCTTTTTCATTGCTATACAAAGATCACTGTAGTACAGTTAAATCAAAAGTATTAAAGGAGAACCTTATAGCACAAAATAATATGTTTTGTTTTTTGCGCAAAACTACTCAAGGGCTATCTGCGCTAGCCGTCCCTAATTTAGCAGTGTAAGGCAAGATGGAAGGCAGCTAGTCATCACCACCCACCGCCACCAACGAATAGTGGAATTGACCGTCACATTATAACGTCCCCATGGCTGAAAGGGCAAGTATGTTTGGAGTGACCAGGATTCGAACCCGCGACCGTCGGATTACGAATCGAACACCTTAACCCACCTGGCCATGCCGGGCCTCAAAATAACATGAATTGTATGTATATATTTTTAATATTCACAACATTTCGGGCTGGCACGTCTTTCTTCTGCTGAAGTATCGCTAAAACGAAGGTTTTGCTAACACAGGAATTATTAAACACAGAATGTTAGAAATGAAAATCATACAACAGCTCTATAGAAGCATACACGTGAATCAACAACAAATTACTATTATTTTAAAATTAGTATAATACTAATAAATGTATCTATATAAATAAAATTGAAACTTGAGGTTTAAATGTATCTAAATATGAGGTTTAGATACATTTAAATGTTTCTGAAAAAAAATTCAATAATAATAACAGAAAAGTAGGTGCAGTATGTTAATGCAAAACAGTAAGATCAAGTTTTAAAGTTCGAAAGATACCTAGTACTGTGGTGCCAACAAAAAACGAAATGAAGACTAATGAACTAATGGAGAAATATACATGTGTATATATAAGTTTGTTATAACCAAAAACAAGTCGAAATAAAATAAATTTAGAAAGGTAAAAACCGCTGCACTAATTGAAAGGATCCCTGGGTACAAGCTATAATGTGGGATATAAAATGTACCCTAGGTTTTGAAGGTAGGACCCACAATGCGATGGGATACACCGTCTCTCAGTCTTATTCTCTATTCTCTAGTATCACATAAAGAAAAATAAAGGAATAGCAGTAGAAATAATAGATATAGAAATAAAAATTAGGAGAGCGAGACGTGGGTGCTCAAGTCCAAACGTCCCACATTGAAATCACCCGTCACTGCCTGCAGACAGTTGTGGGAAGGTGACTTCTCTCTAAAGTAAAGAAAAAAATAGAAAAATAAGGTATTACCATTTAGAGTAATGTAAGTTAAATAAATTTACCTCTTGAAGCTAGCCTTCCATCACCCATTATGGTAGAAAGGCACTAATTGGCAGACCAGTAAACGAATTATACTAGTATGGGGTCCCATTCAGTTATCTAAATTAATTACTATAACTCTCAACCTCCACTCAATTAGTCTATTATAACCATCATGTTCTAAACAAGCCGGTCCATGTATAAGGGTTAAATTAAAGTGCAACATTTGGAGTTACATCGAAACTAATAATGTAAACGATTTAGAATGAGACTGTAATTTTCGCGAATTTTCATTTTCATCAGTCATTTTACATAAACGATGGTGTTCAAAATTTTTGAAAGTGTGCAGACAATCACGTAGTAAATTTGTAATAATAATAGCGATAAGTGAGACACAACTACAAAGGATTAAATTTTAATTGAGTTTGATTGTTGTTAAGCGTAAAGCTGAATCATCAACACACAGTATGAAGAATAATCTAACACTCAAGATGTGTTTGAAAAATAAACTATGTTGTGAAGTAGTACAGAGCTTTTAGAAAAATAAAACTGTCGTAAGTTTGTTTGCTAGTTGTTAAGGCCAAGTAACACATCTGAGATATCTCTTTTCTACCCACCACTAGTATCGAAACTCGATGTTTAGCATTTTAAGCCTACAGACTTACAGTTGAACCAATAGGGTGCAATCCTTCAGGGATGGTTTGATGACGTAAAGAAATACTGTAAAAATGATGTGACTACAGTACCTTGTTTTCAACAAAGTTACGAGATAATGTCTGAGAATGATTATAGAGTGTCATGTTTTGAACTTCAGCTACTGTTCTAATGTTTAATGTAGTTCATACTTATGTTAAGGCAGAAATAGATTTTCAAGATAAAAATCATCAAAGATCTCTTAAGTACAATACAATCGAAAACAAAAAAAGGCAAAGATTTATAACACAAAATTATAAATGATAAGCATATGTTTTAATGTTAAAACTTATATCTTCACAGCAATATTAATTATAACGAAGCATAAGGAATCTTACCAAACTTTTCTATTTAAAAAAAAACGAATCACAACATAAGAACGATATTATTATTTTAGATAAGCTAAATTCAAATATTGCATTTGGAGTCACAACGAAACTGGTAATGTGAACGATATAAGAACGAGATTGTAATTATAGCTAAATCCAAGTACAAAATCTAGAGTCAAAACGAAATTGATAATATGACTGGTCATATTTCAAGTTTGTAAAGTTACTCTGTGTAAAAATACAAATTTATGACAGGTTTAAGTGTATGGCTGTATGAAAATTATTTTGTAGTTTCTTCAGTTTAAAATACTTGAATCCTAACAAATTGGCCCAGATGAAAGCTTTTTTTATTCAGACTGTCATATTTCTCGTGTTTTCCAGAGTTTATGCTAATCATGTGTTTTGAATTTTATATTACTTGTACTGTCAAGACATTTCAGTTATTTGTGTTTTGGCATTTTTTTATCACCTGTAATTTATAAAATTCCTTTAATCTGTATTTTCTGACCTTTCCATCACTCATGTTTTCAAAACTTTTAAGCTGTTCCTGTTTTAAATGCTCTTCTGTCACCTATGTTTTCCAGATTTACCGTCTCTCTGGACCTTTCTGTTACCTGTGTGTTATAAATTTTTATTGCCTGTATATTTTTAGGATTTTCTGTTACGAGTGTTTTCAAGTGCTTCAATTGATACATTTTATTTATTCTCTTGAATTTGTGATGTACTTATGAAATAAAAATATTATTTGGTAAAAATTAATTAAAATGGTTATTTATTTTTTTAAAGTTAATATGTGTTTATTTTAAGGTTTTGTTGTGCTCTAACCACATGATACAATTTATGAAAAAAATAAATAAAATAAACGTACTAGAATCATTATTTTGTTGTATACTTAGTGTAACTTAAATGAATGTCAATATATATGTTTTGTTTAATACAAATGCTACTATGTTTCACTTATAAATAAACTCTCTTTTAATATCCTCCCGGTGCGTGCTTCTATGTACAAATATTTTGCACGTATAAAACTAACAAGGATTAGTATATTCGATAGATGGGGATTTAATGTTTGAATTTTAACGCAAAGCTAAACAAGAGTTATCTGCGCTAGCCGTTCCTTATTTAGCAGTGTAAGACTAGAGGGAAGGCAGCTAGTTTGTCATCACTACCCCCTGTCAACTCTCGGGCTACTCTTTTACCGACGAATAGTGGGATTGACCAATACTTTATAACGCTCTCACGGCTGAAAGGGCGAGCATGTTTGGTGCGATGCAGATTCGACCTCGTGACGCACCGATTACGAGGCGAGTGCCTTAACCACCTAACCGTGCCGGGCCATCACTAGATGAGAAAGTAGTTCATCCATGAATGAAGTTACTAAAATGCCCAGTAGTGAAAAATAGTACAAGGCACGAACCAAATGTAATTTCGTACATAAGTAAAATGTTTTTTCGTATAAGATTAGAATACATTTGATCTGATAACGTTCAAAGGATATAAAAACTCACATATATTGTTATATTGCAGGACACACTTGAACTGATAATGTTCAAAGGGCATAGCCACTTCATATGGCCCTATTAGAGACGTGTGCAAATTTTTGAAATGGAGTACTTGAACTGTACAAGCCGTTATTAGGAGAAGAGGAAGTCTAAATCATAAAGTTATATTGATAATTGTCTCTGTAGCATGACTTTCCATAAGAATAGAAGTCATTAGATGGAATGGAGGTACTAAAGCATTTAAAATTTATTCCTGCAAGTGTTTATGCAGTGCATTAAATCAGTTCTTTGTATGATTTTTATCATCCACTGGAAAAACAGTACAGAGTGGTCTATTTATAACCAACATCTCATTGCTAACCACAATCTTCTAGGCATAACAGTTTGTGCTATACCTTTAGCATTTTACCACAGCAGTGAGTTTAGTGAAAAGCACTCAGTTTAGTGTGGAAAAGAGGTACAGCCATTGTTGGAGGGATGAGATCCAGTTATCGACCCTTCGTAGCAAACACTTCTTTATTTCCCTTATTTACGCCCGGCATGGCTTGTTGGCCCTTAAAGCCGTGGTGGCGTTATAATATTACGGTTAGTCCCACTATTCGTTGCAAGAGAGTAGCCCAAGAGTTGGCTGTAGGTAATGTTGACTAGCTACCTTTCCTCTAGTCTTACGCTGCTAAATTAGCGCAGACAACCCTCGAGTAGCTTTGCGAGAAATTCAAACCAAACCAAAACCCTTATTTACATGTCTACACTCATTTGCTCTGCTGTAGAAAACAACTATAAGTCTCTCCATCAGTAATATTGTTTCCTCAGGAATAGATGACGGCACATTAAACAGACTAACGAATACTTCTATAACAGATAAAAAACATTCAATGTTTCCCAAGCTGTTTTCTTCCCTGGCACACTAAATAGATCAAAGAAATACTTCTGTAATAGACGGGAAACATTTCATGTTTTCTAAGCTGTCCTATTCCATGGCACATTGGGCCAACAAACGAATACTTTTGTAACAGAGGGAAAACATTCAATGTTTTCCAAGTTTGCCTTTTCCCCCTATCACAAGACGCTATAAGGGTCGAAAGAACGGTTAAACCTTGTATATCTGAACATCAACCTGTGCTTTTTTAATCCAAGAATCTCTCCAAGCAAAACTACTGGAATGTTGCTACCGTAATAATTACGATATGAATGTCCACAGACTTTATCGTAACTTTGAGATTATCTCTGTTTATGCAATGAAAAATATGCATGAGAAGCATTACATCTACCTCCTATTGAACACGTGGCACTAAGTTTTGACCAATGAAACTCTCTTGTCAAAACATGGCACTTTAGCATGCGTTTTATGTCACTTTATATGAGATAGGAGGCACTATGCCAAAAATAGATAAAAGTTAGTTTTATTGTCATTAACTAGGAAAAAGTTGTGACAGTTTTTTGGAAGGAAAAGATGTCGATTTCCTGGTATTCATTTTCTCTTTTCTTACTTGTTGAATGTTTAATGCTCTATACAAATATCGTATCTACATAGCCCTGAAAGGTCAGACAGGTATTGAAGGCAAACATGTGAGTAATTGCAGAAGAACATAAAACTTCTAGAGGTTTATTACTAGATGGGATGCAGTTTTCAAAACAACCAGTAGTATCAGAATTGTGTCTTCTTAGTTTTCCCATGTCCGAAAGAGTATGGTGGAGAAGATTGGTTTTATGTTTGAAGAATTCGTTCATGCCACCACTTCTAAACTGTCATGACATATACAACATGTCAAAACATTAACAGCTGCTCTGGAGTGAATTAAGCTGGTGTGAACTCCAAGAATGAACCAACTTGAAAAATTTTCCAAACAAAGACAGTTTATTATTGAAAATAACACCTGTGATTGTAATACTGGATAGAAGCAATAAACACATGATACAACATTTTAAAGTGTTTAGGACATCTTGTTTCATGATTTGATTTGTGTTCAACAAAATCAAGTCCTGAGTGTCCTTTGTAAATGTGTTGCTTATTTTCTCCATTCTGACCACCGTTGCGTTTATATTTGCAGCGACCTATCTGAAGAACACCCAACTACTCATGTTGATGAATACTTACAGACTCACTGGATTCGACAATTGTTGCTATTTCAAGGCCTAAAAGTGCAATTCTTTGAAAGGAATGAAAATGTTTGAATCGGTTATTTATATAACTCTTGACTTCATTGTGGTAAAGACAAAACCCAAAGTGAATGCTTCAAGTATACTAGTTTTGGAAGAAATAAAGTTTTGAAAATGAAATTATGAATAAATAATATAAATATATAATATACATGTATGTTTATCATTAAATCATGTATTGCAAATTTGTGTGTTCATCTTTTGTACAGAAGCCCAAAGCCACGTCTGTAATTGTTTTTGTTTTTATTCTGATTCAAAGTGGAACTATTTCGTGTGCAACTTTAGTGTCCAGGAACTTAAGATAATCGAAATGGTTTCTTTATTATCATTGCAAGCAAACATTTTTGGTACATTTCCTCTGATAAGCGTGAATGTGTTATTTATGTATGTATATACAGTGTTATAAAAGAATTACATAATTGTACAGAAGAGCGGACAAAGATAAATACTAATAGACAAGCGGAACGTAGGAAGAAGTGAGAGTTCGTTCACAGCCCCACCCCCTGGATAGGGCTTATCTGTACTGTACTACGTATAGAAAAGTGTTTGTATGGTTTGAAATCCGTTTGGAGTTTATAATTTCTTAAACAGATATTCTCTGCTTTGTTCCTAAAAAGTGTCAGGGATTTTTTTTTATATACAAAGAATAGATTAAATATTAGTAATATTCTAATTTTTATTCTTTTTTCACGTCTTGAGCAATTCCTGTTCTGGACTACAGCAGATGTTTACCTGATTTCGTGACTAAAACTATTCTTATTACACTAAATAAGTGCTCGAGTAAGGAATTAAATTATGCGAATATAATAATAGGTAGGCAACGAATGATTTATAAGCATAAGAAAACGTTTTATTGATAGTGTAACATTTTATATATTTCGATAGAATATTGGTCCGTCTTCTTCAGGTATGTTTGCCCACCTACTGTTACGTTAAATATTTAAATTATTTATTTAGAAGGAGAAGTGTGAGTGTGAAATTAAAAGTTGCACTAAATCTTTTTTATGAATAAGAATACTAAAAACGATCTTTATTTTTTGGTGATAGCTACAAGAACAGTAATACTGAACGTAATACTGAAAACAAAATTGTTTGTTTGCTTTTAATTTTGCGCAAAGATGCACGAGGGCTATCTGCGCTAGTCGCCCCTAATTAAACAGTCTAAGACTAGAGGGAAGGCAACTAGTCATCATCACCCACCGCCAAGTCTTATCAACGAATAGTGAAATTGACCGTCCGAGAATAACACCTCCATGGCTGAAAGGGCGAGCACGTTTGGTGTGACGGGGATTCGAGCCCGCGAAGTGTTTATTGAGTACCTAAGTGTCTTTTTTAATGTTGAATAAAAATGCAGAAATCCTAAATGAAATTTTGTTGTTTTGGTCTCACAAAAGTTTCTTTACATGATAAATTTTGTTGTTTTGGTCCCACAAAAGTTTCTTTACATGATAAATTTTGTTGTTTTGGTCCCACAAAAGTTTCTTTACATGATAAATTTTGTTGTTTTGGTCTCATGAGAGAGACCGTTATGAGTCTTATTTGATCCAGGGGAAGTTTTTATTCCTCTTATTTCCCCAGATTCTGCTCCACAACGTGACTGTCTTCCTTCTTAAAAGTAGTTCAAGGATGTTGAATCTCAAAGGTGCGATTACATTATTTAAGAAAATAGACCAAAGCTTGCATCGCTTCAAAGGTATAAATGTACGTGTTACAGAAAAGGGATTCGCAACTGTTAGCACTGGAATTGTGACTGCATTAAAAAAAAAAGATTCAGTCCGTTGTCACTCACGTAACCATAATTTTTCGTTAAAATGGTTAGAAGCTGTTACTGTCCATACTGTGCTACCATTATGTTTTGTCTATAAAAACGTTTTTTTTTCATAAATGCAGCCGCTAAAAAGTATGACAGATGTTTATAAAAATTTTGGACATGATATATTATTCCAGAGAAATAGTAATTCAAGTCAGAAAAAAATGAGTACTTACTCCTTTTTACACTGGTGATTTTTATCTGTAAAACAAGAACAGTGTATATTTTCTATAGTGGAAACAATTAAGCATATGAACAAAGGGTATAAAAGGCAAGTACTATGACATGCCGTCCCTTTATCACTATGCACGATCAAAGCTTACACTGTGACTAATTTTCATCCAGTCAGTCAAAAAATGCCACACGAATATAAAGCTTGAAAGAGTACAGGCAGTCATACTATCAGAAGTATTAAAAAAGTAGTGGTGAATCAAGTCTTGATTTCCAGAGTTAAAAGTACCACAGGACAAGATTGTAAAAACTACTTTGAAGCATGCGAATGAAACTGTGGTTAAAAGAAATGACTGAGGTAGAGAACCGAAACTATTCAAAAATTATGTTAAAAATATCATGTTATATTCTTCACGAAATATTAATAGATGACGGTTTTGCCAATGATCTTATTGTAAAAACGGGCGTGTGAATGTTACCCCTGGAATATAACTGCTGAAAACTCGTTTTTGAAAAAATATCACAGGACCAAAAGTTTGAAATGAGCATCGGACCACAAACAGTGGAAAGAGCAACAATAACGAAGTGTTATTTACAGATGGATACAAGTTCGATTGTTTGGCAACAATTATTAACAGTTTATTCAAATACCGAGAAGGGAACAAGAACTGTATAAAATCGATGGACAATATCACAGTGAAGCATTGTTCATTGTTGAACAATATTACAGTGAAGCATGGTCGATTGTTGGATAATATCACACCGGAGCGTAGTTATATAGGGCCAGTAAAGAAAGAAATGTAAAAACATAGTGTCAGGCTTAGCGTGATGCAGAACTTGACATGATCTGGTTTTATGGTACTCGACTCACAATATGCGGGTCGCGGATTCCAATCCTGTCGCTTAACATGCTTCCCCTTTAAGTTGTGGGGACGTTATAATGTTACGGTAAATTACTATTCGTCGGTAAAGATTAACCTAAGGGTCGGGGGTAGTGTTGACTGGTTGCCTTCTCTCTAATCTGTCAATTAAAAGTTACGAACGGCTAGCTAATGCCCGAGTAAATTTGCACAAAATTCGAAAAATAAACAATCTGTGATGTAATATCACATTAACAAACTATACGACTTAGTTTTACTAAACTTACAGTGGTATTGTATCATTTAACACACATCTCTTTCAAGCTAGGCTTGCCCTTATATAAAAACTCTCAAAACCGAACTCAAACTTATTAATATTATACTTGTATAATACGATGTATTCGTACAATAGTATTCAACACAATGTTTAGGCCAACTAGAATCATCATAGTGTAATTTCTTTTTAACCAATCCAAGCTTAACACACGCCTCAACCTAATTAGAGTAATTTACACAAGATATTTCAGTTTACTAGTTTTACAATTGTATGGTAGACGTTAACACATACACTCCATTCTTATTGAATTACATTGGCATGATATCACTTATGAGACTGTTCATGTTTACTAGTTTTACACATGTGTGATTGTATTTAACAAGCAGTACCTAGCAGAACTAGATTAGCTAGTTAACAGCATTCACCGCCAACTCTTGGATTACTCATGTCTGAGCAAATATTAGCACTTCACCGTCTTATAAAGCACCAAAAGTTTCAAAGTACGAAGTAAGTTTTGTTTTAGGCGGTAAAAAATGCCAACACCAGACTCATTGGGCACTGGACCACACTTAGCCCTGAGAGCATATTCATCCTCAGGATGTTAGGCGAAAAAACCTTGAAGTACAAATATGTTTTCACTTACGGTTCATAGACTCTGAGAAAGGTTTTGACAGAGTTAATCAAGAACAAATGATGAAGATCCTGGGTAGATCAAGCAGATATCAAAATCCTGAAGAATTTGCCGGAGTTAGATATCAGCATTTCAAGTTGATGGAGAAATAAGCAGTTGGTTTGTGGTTAAGAGAAGCATATATGTGACAAGGATGCATGCTGTTACCAACACAATACAAGTTGCACGAATAATGGTTGATGGAAGAAGGTTAAGGTTAAAAGAAACAGAAACTCTTGTACTAGGTATACTAATGATACAGTTAAATGTATGGAAGAGACACAACTATTACTTGAAACTTGTTGCTAAAAGGAAATATTGTGAATTGGGATTAAAGAAACAACAGCTGGAAACATCAGAAACGTGGTGTTATAGACAAACGATGACGATCAGCTGCAGAGAAAGAAAACTAATGAAGAAGTATCGGAAAGTACAGAGTCGAAACGACAACTGCTGAGTGCATGTAGGGACGGAAGATGTACTACTTTAAGCATATAATTAGATCTGAATGAAAGTTGACAGAGGTTCTGGTGGGTAAAGTCGAAAGGAATAGAGCGAAATAATGGTAGAGACTCTTTGAGCTTAATAAAATTGATAATGTATAGAAGACAAGAAGCTCGAATTTGGAAAACTAGTGTATACAGTGAAAGTAGAGAACAACGGATAACCACAATCGAGAAGATTCACTTAACATTTATATCAGTTTCAAATATACTTGCTTTGTTTATAATGCGTTAGGTTTGCTAGTCTTACACCGTCGTGATAGCATTCGACCCACAGTCCAAACTTACTAAACCTACATATGATAGCGTTTAAAATCCATCTCAACCTTAGCAGAATACCAGTCTTATAATAATGCCTGAGATATAGCTGAATTAACTAGATGTACGATAACATTTAATAAATAACTCTACCTTACTAAATTTCCACTGCCATGATAGTATTTAATGTACAGCTTAGGCTTACAAGACTTAGCTGTATTAGTAGCTCAGAGTTAACAGATCAATTTTAGCATTTAAAGCTCAGCTCATACGTGTTAGACTTACGTTGTTATAATGTTATATAACGTGCAGCTGTTCCTCTCTGTTAAGGGGTAGTTCCGTCTCTCTGGCATTATAGTAGTTAATACGCATATCAGCCTTACTATACAAATACTTATACAAATGTATTTATTATGATTGTCATCCTAGCTAGCCTTACATTGATATAATAGTATTTAATGTACACCTCAGCGTAGCTAGATTTTTGTTTTGTTTTTCGCACAAAGCTACTCGAGGGCTATCTGTGCTAGCCGTCCCTAATTTAACAGTGTAAGACTAGATGGAAGGCTAGACCCTCACATTATAACGCCCCCACGGCCAAAGCATGTTTGGGAGGACCGGGATTTAAACCCGCGACCCTCGGATTACGAATCGAGTGCCTTAAGCACCTAGCTATGCAGGGCCTCCTAGTTAGATTAAACTGATATGTGTAATAGCGTTTAACGTACTCCTCATCTTAGCTAGACTTACACTGACATAATAGCATTTGACATGCATCTAATCCTAACTACAATTACACTGGCATAATATCATTTCTTGTACATCTCACCTTCGACTGAATTACATCAATATAACAGCTTTTAACACACATATAATCTTCATTATAGTTACAATGATATAATAGCATCTAACATACGTTTCAACTTCGGCAGAGTTACACTGATAATATATTATTTAATGCAGAACTCTGCGTTATTTAGAGACACAAGGACGCGATAGCTTTAAAAAAACAGCTCAGACTTACTAGTCAAAACTGGTATGACAACGTTTAAAACACACGTCACATTTAGTAGCCCAGTTTGGTATGACAGTCTGTAACACATAGCGCCTTAAAAAGAGTTAAGTTAATGTTTTGTATACTATTTAGCCGTACTAGACTGAAATCTAAATGATAGTATTTCGAACGTAAGACTAATGTGGTAAAAAAAAACGACACACCTCATTCTCGTTTACAAATGTTTGAAAGCATTTAACACACTATTTAGTGTTTCTAGTTCTAAACACATAATTCAGCCTTGCTAAGTAGTTTATTCTTTAATATTAACACACAGTCCAGTTTCACAAAATACGTCCTCGCATCAGAAATTTAACACACAATTTGTTCTTATTGGACCCACACTGCTCTGATAGCTATAAAGATGTAGCTTAGTCTTGAGAGAGTTATACTGGCAAGGCAGTATTTATCACTAAGCTCTGTCTTACTATGTTTGTATTGATGCTATATATAGCGTCCAAAACACAGCTTAGCCCTGCTAGACTTACACAGGTACAACTGGTTAAAGAAGCAATTTCTGTACCAATTTTCTTTTACTTAAATTTCTCTTCAATAGTCGCTAAGCTTATGGTCTAATTTTTTGTTTAAAATTTCAAAATTAATTTGGCTTTCTCTTCATAGGAGCCAAAAATACCCTTAAATGTGTAAATAAAGATATATAAGTATAGTAGTAAGATGATGTTTTTTATTATTTTATTTGATATCTTGTGTATTAGTTATGCAGGCACCTATCACGTAATCAAATTTATGTCAGCTTTCTCTGAAATAACACATCTCTTTCACTAGTGTTATAACAAAATGCAGTATAACATTTTATCTGTTGTTCAATGACCTATGCTTCGTCATGTCGAGATTAGCACCAGCACTATGTTACTTGTGTTTGATCCCATTTCCCGTGTGGTCAGCGCGGCTGAGAATTTCAGTTTGAGGTTATTGACCCACGTGACTAAATGGCTGATTGGTTATTCATTGAAGCGGAACTCTGGGAACGAGAGGGTGTTTCTAGGGTTCCCACCTTTTTGCTACTGTAAGAACTCTTTACCTTTCACTGACCAAGAGCACAATGTTTGGCTATTCAGTCTCGATTTTTTTTATTTCCTTGAAAAAAGTCACCTTGCTTCTGCTCCTACTTGAAAAGGGGTCCAAACAAAAACCATAATGAGCGACAAACTTTTGTTAGTGAATTGTGGGAGAATCTTTGAGATCAAAGGTTGAAGTTCCGAATTATATGAAGGACAGGATGAGACGGTGGTATATTACAAATGGTATGGGAAGGCGCGTGAGAACTTAGTGCAACCATTACTTTCAATTCATGTTACTAACGACAACCGTTGCCTTAGAAACGACCTGATTGGAACTAGCATCCCCCTTTCGCCAATCGATACATACTACATGCGTAAGCTTTGGGATAATTAGAAACGAGAAAGTTCTTTACAAATTAATGTGTCCAGTTTCTATCTCTCGACGGTCTTTTGCCAGACGTTTGTCATTAAGAGGCCATTGAAGTTTGTAACTGAAACAATCACACTCACACGATATGTGTGTCTGTTTGAACTAATTTCCTCTAAGTTAAGCATCATCCTCTGTGCGCATGCCCTAGAAAAACAATGTTTTCTTATATTGTCCATAATTCATTCGTTCTTTTATTCTGGTCAAAGTAGTTCTTATACATAATTTTACATATATGAAAGATTAGTTGCACAAACGTTGTAAACATGTATTTCAGCTTGTGGAAAATTTACAGTGGGCAAGAAAAATGGTAGAATGAATTTAAACAGACTGCGTTCAGACTTCGTCAACTCACATACCTTAACCACAGACGAATTGTTAAGATTAGTGATACTGATCACACAGAATAACCGAAACACATTACTTTATCAGCAACCTGAAAGGGGTTACCTTGATTACGGCACTGATCTAAAGTGAATTAACTTGACCACAGATTTAATGTGGCAATGTGATAAGCACAAAGTCAGCTAATACGACTATACTCACTATAGGATGAAACCTGAAACAGTAATCTTGATTATAGAATGATCTTTGTATTGTTTACTTTTGCCAAAAACCTAAAATTTGTTTCATAAATAAAGAGTGAAACTCAAATCAGTCCTCTTATTCCGTTCAGTTAGCTTGACTATAGGATTTAAGTAAAATAAGTTGTAATTGCAACAGAGCAAGTCTAAAATCAGGTACCTTTACACCTTCATAACAGAAGGAACTGAATTCAGTGTCTTTAACGACAGAGGAAACCAAAAGTGATTTATTAAAGACTGAACCTGAAATTAGTAATATTGACTTAGTAATCATCTTGAAATCAGTTACCAAATAAAATTCAATCAAAAAAGTATTTGGCCAAAATGTTCTCAGAATAAAATAGTACATTCTCCATCACATCAAAAAGAAAACAAACGTGTATATAGAGGCTTACTTACCTTTTGTTTTGAATACAAAAACTTCACTGTTGCACATGAATTATGACAACTGAGAAAACCTGCCGCCATAATGAATGATTTATGCTTTCACTGTATACAAACATACACACACACACACACACACGCTCGTATATATATATATATATGATTATATTTATTATATGTATTAGTGTGTATATGTGTGTGTGTGTGTATGTGCATTCATATTTATTTTACACTTCATCTGAAACATATCAAAGTCACTTCGTGTAACGGAGTTAAATCTTTCTCAGGTGAGATTTTATGTATTGTTTCTGAATGTTCCGTGTATTTTATTATTCAATCAGTTGAAAATCATTGCTAGTTTTATTGTACCTTACTGTGTTTCGTATTCAGGAACTAAAACTTCATCAAGGAATCAGTTAAAACCCGAAAGGTAACTAATCCAATTTGCTTCATATTTAGATGAAGTGCCACCATCTTAGACTCAGGTGTTACTTAAGGTGTTTAGATATTTGGAACAAATAACGACACAGCTGTGACTAGAAGGGTTAATTAATCCACAATATTTCACATTTAAGAACTGTTCATGTAACTTAAAGTATTTCTGTCTCAAACTTGTTTGTTTGGTTCAATTTCTCATAAAACTGTTCAGAAGTTATCTGCGCTAGCCTATTCCTAGCATTTCAAATGAGAGATTAGAAAAAAGGCAACTAGTCGCTACCACCCGCCGTCAACTCTGGGGCTACTCTTTTACTAATTAATGGTGAGATCGACCATAACATTGTAACGCATTCACAGCTCAAAGGGCGAACATGCTCAGTGACGGTATTCTATCCTGCAATCTGCACGTTACGCGTTGACTGTTCTAACCATCGGATTATTGTTTGCCAAAACACGTTTAAGGAGTGTTTTGTTATTACACAAAGGTTGAACTGTTATAAGAAGATTGAGTAATCTAAAATCATCTCTATAGTTGTCAGAATTACACAAAAATTCTTCTCAGTCCTCAATACACACATTCTTTGTTTGTTTGTTTTTTGAATTTCGCGCAAAGCTACTCGAGTGCTACCTGCGCTAGCCGTCCCTAATTTAGCAGTGTAAGACTAGAGGGAAGGTAGCTAGTCATCACTACCCACCGCCAACTCTTGGGTTACTCTTTTACCAACGAATAGTGGGATTGACCGTTACGTTATAATGCTCCCAAGGCTGAAAGGGAGAGCATGTTTGGTGCGACCGGGATTCGAACCCGCGACTCTCGGCTTAACACGTTTGGCCGTGTCGAGTCCCCAATACATCCATAAAATGAACATTTTAATAAACCTATACATGGTTCTTTTATTTTTTATTAGCTCAGTGTAGCTCATGTTAATGATTGTGTAATAAATTGAACAAGGCTGAGAAAACACCAAATACATTTACCAAAGAGAATAACAATACTTTATCATAGGCTTTAAATTAGTTTTTTTCAAAATTTGTTTATGAACCAAAAACTAATGGCCATTAAGTTATTTATAAAATAAACCAAAACAACACCAATTTCAAGATGTGTATTTTTTTTTACTCAATCTCAAATGAAGTAGTTGTTTTAGTGTTGTCTCTGAATGAAAAGCTTGTATCGAGAATATTATGATTATGTTTTATCATTTAGCAATAGGAAGGATTGCTACTGTTTGTTTGTTTTTCTCATTACCATTTTTCTGTAACTGTATTTTTTCTTTATAAAAATTGATCTGTAAGTTTTAACTCTTACATTTTCCAGACATCATTGTTACTAAACCGTAAACGACATGAGCAACTTTATTTACATTACAAAACAATATTTAATTATACACATGTTAACTTATTTCCGAAAACTAACAACGTAAAGATTCGAGTTCTTATATATTTTATTCGCTCATTACTAACGGTCATTTGGAATTTCAATTTACTTGAAATATTATTTTAGTGGAAACATTACTTTCTTTTAGAAACAATCTCTTAATCCGACTGAAGTGAATACGTGACCAGAGAAGTTCAGTAAGAGAGACAGTTGAAATAAGAGTTTCAAACAATATGAAAAGTCTGTATCCACTCTATGGTGGTTGTCTTATTGCTTAAACAAGTAAACGCACACACATACATAAACAGCTTTGTGAATTTATCTTTAAACTATCCGACCTTTTTGGTTGGCGTATTAATCTGTTTGCTCAATAGAAAATTTAAATTACTTTCAAGCCAAATTTCTTCTCTCAGATTAAGAAAATACATTTAACGCAATCAGCATGATTATTTCCAGTTCTAAAAACACAAATAAAAACGAAAACACTAAAGCCAAAAACAAAAAACAAAAAAACCTGTTCCCCAGTTCAAGCTAGCATTGAGCGTAATTTGTACATTAATCAATATTCCAAGACATTCTGAATGTAGATAACTTGACTATTTTAGTTTTAAGCGTCCTGTTATAATTAAATCTCCTGTTCCGTGTCACCCTGACGACCAGTGAATAACTGGAATGTACGTCGTGGTGACGAGAAACACTTGAAGTAAAAATATATTTCTACTATATTTTAATAAAAGTTATAATACCCATACCAGCCGGTTTTGAGATACACTGGAATGTGTTTGTTTAATTATATCTTTATAAACCCCAACACTTTAATAGACTTTTTCTGCTCTGTACTTACAAAGTAAATACATACACTACAGTGATTGCACTAGAAATCTATTTCTGGTGTTTAGTTTATTCACATTCTGCTTTATTTTTCTTGGCTTTTACACTTCGACCCCTTGGTGAGATTATGAATCCAAACTTCGCCATCTGTTATTGAACATGTGAAGTATTTTTTTCCATTGACTCCACGCTGTGAATTTGTGATATTTAACCCACGAAAGCAATTTGATTATATCTCAATGAAATAATGTTTAATTAAAATGATTCAAAACAATAGTATAACTTAATGAAAAAAACATGAAAGTTCTAACGTATAAATGTTTAGGTATACATATTTGTAAATGTTGAAATTTTGTTTTTATTACTTGTTTAACTATTCCGAACGTAGCTAATACTGGTTCTCTCAGATTTGTGGGTGAGCGTTTTTCTTACAACATAGCCACGTTGGGCTATTTACTGAATCTAGTGAGGGGAATAAAACCGCTGATTTTAGCGTTGTAAATCCGTAGACTTACCGCTGTACCAGTGAGGAACTCTCAGAATTGTAATCATTTTGGAAATTTTTATAGTGTTTGACAAACGACTTCAATAAAAATATATATCCTGCAAGAAATCAGATATCGCTAATTACATAATTTCTTAAAAGCCAAGGAAATTATTACACTTACATCCGAGAAGTTATGTTTGTAACACACCATTGCGAGAGTTCTAGAAAAAAAACAGAATTTGTAACTTCAAAATTTGAAAGTGTTTTTAAGATTCGTTGATAAAAGTGTGTTTGTTCGACTTGTCAGGAACAGTTTGCGTTCAACTTGGTTAAAGAAAGTAACTTTTTTCTGAACAACTTTTGTTTTTCAAAGAATTGTGTAAAATACATCTGCATTTGTTATGTGTACATAACATATTGTATCAATTTTGGTGTTATGCTGTGGTGTATGAAATGTAGTGCTTTTGTTTTGTGTACACCGATGTTGTGTGTATAAAGATGGCTTCAATTTGTTTAAACAAGATTAGCTTCAAAGGCCAATTTAATGATTGAAAGTAAGGATGTATTATGCAAAGCAGCATATTCAGTCTTCATTAGTTTCTTTCACGTTCACTAAGAATTTCCAAAACATTTTGAAGAACATATACGTTTCTAGTTGTGTCTATGTGTAATTTTAACAAAAGAATTTTGGTCATGGAATTTAGCTAAATTCCTTTCACTATAGCTACCTATTGTTGTTATTTGTTATGAGAGTGACTGACAGTAAAGTGGGTAGCATATGTGCTCTAAGACGGACCGCAATACAATTTTGTTTTTTATATTCATATTATCCCTAAGTCTTAAACAAGCAACTTTTATAGTCTGTAAAAGATCTAGAGTCAGAGTAAAATCTGCAATTTGTATGTAGAAGACCTTAAAACGTCCTTTGTATTCCCTGTGAATACTATGTATTAAGATATACCATATATTTTCTAAATGCGTTAGTGATATATAAATTTTTAAGTTTTTCATCTTTTTTTAGGTTCTGCGCATGACAAAAATATTTCCAAAAAGTCGTTAACGTTTCCCTGTTCTTGGTTTTTTATTCTTGGTTCTCTATAGTGTATAATTTATATTACCTGAGAGAATATTCCAGTAACATATAACACCTAGTTTGAAAAATATTACAGTGCAAATAAATATCCTTGCTGGTCAAGTTTAACGCTGTATGAATGATACAGTTGATCAATGGTCATAAGGAGGTGCTATCGACTGGACAAAGAAACCGAGGTTATCTGTTGAATTTAGACGCGCTTAGTCAGTTCTACTTGGTTTTCATCGTTATTAGTTTGGTAAGGATTCGTCTTGAAGGTTGGAAGGCTGGTGAGCTGTCCATTTTTTCATGTAGGCGGTTATGTATATGTTCTAAATAAAACTTGTTTTCACTGTCCATCAAACATTGTCCAATTTGTGTATTTCTCACGCTACTTAAAATTCAGTCACCGATTAAAAAAAACTTTATTATCTTTTGATCGATTTTGTTTTCATTTCTGAGTTTACCTATCTAATATTTGAATGGAAATCAGTTTTAACTGAAAATACCACATCTCAGCATCTAGAATACAACAGCCTGGTGTCGGTCGTGATACCATAGGAGATAAACTGGTGCTATTGGCAAAAATTAGTGTAAGTGATTTTAGAAATACTTCTATCCCAAAACGTATATAAACATTTCAGGTATGTCACTGTCAGAAACAAGCAAAGTCTAAGTCATGCAATACATTGTCTAATGCCAAATCTGGATGGTTCAGTTCTTGACCTGATTAACTGTTTATACAAGGGAGAAGATGCTGGCAATACTTTTCTGGCCTGCCAAAAGGAGTCACTCAAGTGACTGTCAGTGCAGGAGGTGCTTGACAGTTATAGTAATTAGCTGATTAACAGTTGTGGTAATTAGCTGAAATATGGCAGATAACCTGCTAATTTTAGCAGAATTACCTTATCCTTATTATCGCTCCTCAAAATCTTGGTTCCAGCGTCCTGTGCACAGTAAAAAGTAAAACTTTAATAACTGGAGAAGTTATCACTTGGAGCTTCAACATAATGATATTTTTTTTACATATGTAAACCTGAAATATTAGCTTTGTTCACCAATAATTAAGTTTCCTTGATTTCCCGTGCAAATGCACACAAAACCGTTACGAATAACCAAAGTTATATTCAGCACGACTTTTTTTTGTGAACAAGTGTAATATTTGAATGAGATGGGCATTTACTGACTATCATATTCAAAACTGTAAAAAATCACGTATTCGTTAAAATAAGGCTGAGAATCAAATGCAATTTACATTGTTAGTATACTTTTTCAGAGCCACTTCTTGTTGTAAAATAGAGGTGTTTAAAGGGTCTTAAATAACCATAACAACACAAAATAACAAAAGGAGGTAAAAATGTGGTTTCAGCGGCTACTGGTGAATTTCAAAAAAATAGCTGCTATTGTGAATACTACATTGGTGATATGCTTCTAAGCTAACACAAACATATACGGAAAATGACACGAACTCACTTAGAATGATTCTCTGTGGAGTACAGAGCTGATACTAAGAATGTTATTCATATAGAGAATCTGACCTTCTGAACCTACGAAAGTACAAATCTACGTGTTAACGGACAGACATGGTTAATGATACTTTCTGTAAACTAACCGTATTCACTTTATGGAAATCGCCTTGCTTTAGTCTTAAACGTATCCCTACTGTTAACACTCCTACGAAAAGACGTTTCTAGTCCTGATTTCTCCAAGCCCGTTCCACTGGCTGTGGTTTCGCTAGATAGTAGATAGGGACAGTGGGAATCTCGTTAATCTATTCATTAATGGATTTAAATGGCAATTTCATTTAAATACAAAATTATTAGCCTAATATTAATAACCTTTCAAGTTGCTCTGGGGCCTATTAGGCCCCACTTTTCGTAGGAGTGTTAAGAGCCTAGGTTATTTTCAGCATAATTTACATTCAAAAGTCTGTATAGATGCAAACGACTGGGAAATCGTATGCGCAAAATCATCAAGTTACATCGTGTCCCTTGACATGTAATATCTTGTAATAGATAAGCCTCAGATAAATTATAAGATAATTATCCTCGGGTAAAACCGATTTGGAGGTAAAAATGGAGTAAGTTATTTTTTATTTAATTCCTTTTAAACATATAATTAAAAAATGAAACAATAAGATAATTATAAATGTCAACTTAATTATTTAAAACGTAATAGTTTGTCTTTTCTAGACAATCCCAATAAAGTTATTCTTAATCATTCAACTAACCAGTTAAATAAATCCGAATAAAAATATTATCTAGAGGAATAAAATTTGGATTTCCTTGTTCCACTTACTATAAATTTAAACGTCTGTATCCTCTGCATTGAAAATTTTTTGTGTAATCTAAAGCATTAAGGTGTTCGACTCCTAATCCGAGCATCGCGGGTTCGAATCCTCTACACACCAAACATGCTCGCCCTTTCAGCTGTAGAGGCGTATAATGTAACAGCCAATCTCACTATTGGTTGGTAAAAGAGTAGCCCAAGAGTTGGCGGTGGATGGTGATGACTAGCTGCCCTCCGTTTAGATTTACGCTGCCAAATTAGGGCGGCTAGTGCAGATCGCCCTCGTGTAGCCTTGCGTGAAATCCAAAAACAAACAAGCTATCCATAACTGAAACAATAAATTATAAACTTATTCTCATGAACTTTCTTAGTGCTTACCAAGTTTATCAATAATTCAGAAGTTTCTAATAGGAATTAACTTGCTAGTTTGAACATGGAATCCTTATTTACAAAAATACCACTAAACAAGACAAGTGACTCGTGCAGGGCCGCCGAAAGTTATTCCGGGATATCCTCCATTTATAGGCGGTCCTGGGTTTATGTGCAGAGAAGTTTAATACGTTAGTGGATTGAATAAGTATATATTTAATAAGTTATTAGGAGCAGCCACCGAAAAATATTTTATAACTGACCGGAACAAATGGTCAAGTTGATAGTAGAGCTTTAGGTTCCCTTTTAGATTAGTTAATGTTTTATGAAAGACAGCTAAAATCACGCAGCGTTATATTTACATACATCTTACATACGTTGTATGGATGAGATGATTACAGTACAAAGATGACTCAGAAAAGTTTGGAAAATATATGAACCATTGTAATGTATATACGAAATTTATGGCAGTAGAATCCAAGTCCAAATAAATTTTATTTATAATTCATTTTAATTCAAAATCAAGGAAACTAATAAAACCAGCATCTCACACAATAACTTCTTCTGGTTCTGAAGCTAATAAAACCAGTATCTCACACAACAACTTCTTCTGGTTCTGAAGCTAATAAAACCAGTATCTCACACAACAACTTCTTCTGGTTCTGAAGCTAATAAAACCAGTATCTCACAAAACAACTTCTTCTGGTTCTGAAGCTAATAAAACCAGTATCTCACACAACAACTTCTTCTGGTTCTGAAGCTAATAAAACCAGTATCTCACAAAACAACTTCTGGTTCTGAAGCTAATAAAACCAGTATCTCACACAACAACTTCTTCTGGTTCTGAAGCTAATAAAACCAGTATCTCACACAACAACTTCTGGTTCTGAAGCTAATAAAACCAGTATCTCACACAACTTCTTCTGGTTCTAAAGCTAATAAACCCAGAATCTCACACAACAACGTCTTCTGGTTCTGAAGCTAATAAAACCAGCATTTCACACGACAACTTATTTTGGCTTTAAAGCTAATAAAACCAGCATCTCACACAAGAAGTTCTGAAGCTAATAAAACCAGTATCTCACACAACAACTTCTTGTGGTTCTGAAGCTAATAAAACCAGCATCTCACACAACAACTTCTTCTGGTTCATTTTTACAGTTCTTTACGATCCAGCGTCAATTTAATTTGATACATACATAGAACGTACAATTTATATGCAAAAACGTCAGGTTCACAGTGAACCTGACGATGACCGAAGAAGGTCGAAACGTTGTTCGCTCTTCTATGTAAAATATTTTCTCAACCCAAACGGGCCGTTTTTGCATATAAATTTCTCAACAAGTGGGTTTCTCGACATCACTGATAGAACGTACAAGTTATGTCAACGTCGAGTAAGTTTTTATGAATAATTAGGTCAAATAAAAGAGGCGATTATAACTAAAAATTTATCTGATTCAACTTATAATTGAAAGCTATGTTATTAACCCGAACTTCGCTTTTCAAGCATATACATAGATTACTGGTAACATTAAAAATTATAGGTAGGAATTTACATTACATTTAGAACATTTTTAAACATTTATATTCATTTCAAGTTAAAGCAACTTTAACTCTTATTTAAGTCTGCAGATTTTCTTTACTGTCAAAAGGAGAGCATCCAAACTTTAAAAATGTAGTAGTGTTTGAATGCGTGTTAAGTAATTTGACGTATATATGCAGCATCTGGCTGCCCCTACGAAAAAGAATAAACGAACACGCCCAAGTTGGATATTATCATTCTTTCACAAGCGAATGGAAGTATGTGATGAAAGAGCGCGACATTTCAGTTGCCTAGGAACTCAGAATTCTTTCACGTTCTTCAAACGAATACATATTACCCACTAAATGGATCATTACGACGTCACAAAAACAAAAAAAACTACAACTGAACCATGGAAATTCTGTGACACTAACGACTTCACCTCCTCCAAGGTACCGAGTGGATCCTATTATTTTTTTAAAACTAAATATACAATTCTGTTTTGTCTAAATATTTAGTTTTTATTGTTTAGTTTAAGTGTTTCAGAAGTTATCTTTATACATTCTGTATAACCTCATAATGCCACGCAAATAATAATTTAATAGCAACACAATAGTAACAACAGAATAATAATAAAAAAATAATAAATTTACATGGGAGCAACAACAGAATAACAACAACATAATAGTAAAAATACAACAGTTATGATAGATGAATACTAACAGTGGAATAAGTTTGTTGTTTGTTTTTGAATTTCGCACAAAGCTACTCGAGGGCTATCTGTGCTAGCCGTCCCTAATTTAGCAGTGTTAAGACTAGAGGGAAGGCAGCTGGTCATCACCACCCACCGCCAACTCTTGGGCTACTCTTTTACTAACGAATAGTGGGATTGACCGTTACATTATAACGCCCCCAAGGCTTAAAGGGCCAGCATGTTTAGCGCGACGGGAATGCGAACCCGCGACCCTCAGATAACGAGTCGCACGCCTTAACACGCTTGGCCATGCCGGGCCAACAGTGGAATAAAGAAACATACTAAAACACAATTACTTACAGAAAAGTAATAAAAGCAGAACAATAATAATGTAATAATAATAGATGAAGGATAAACACAGAATAAATAATATGTAACACAATAGGGTTAGTAACAGAAAAGAGTATTGAAAGAAGTGTAGAATAATGTTCAGTGGCAAAAATATTTTTAATGATTGATTTATTCACACGTGTTTCATATACGTACACATGTAAGGGTTTTAAAATTCCAAACCCTAACTTTAAATGAACAACACTACAAATACACAGTTTTTAAACATTTCTTTAATGATAACTGTATACTTAGGAATTAATATGACAATATCACTTTTTCCCAACAGATCGTGGAAAACGTAGATTGCTGTTTAGCAACAGGTACGCGTAAAAGTGAAAATTCAACACAGTAAGAGATGTCACATTTCATATTATAATAAAAACCTTTGGTTGAAACTACTTTTTCACACCACATCAAGATGTCAACTCCTTTTAAAATCATTCAAAATAAAAATACTTCATCAAAATGGCAACTGTGAATCATAATTTGAATTTTCAATGCAGACAATAAATTTTGTGATTATGATTCAGAAAATAAACCTTTAATCAGTGACAATCTTTAAATTGAAATATTTAATGAAAATGGGAAACTTTGGGTCAGTATCCAAAATATTCATTATAGAAAACTATCCAAAACTTTACAAAGACTACTTATCAAACTATTTATATTTTACTAAAATGAGAAGTTTGGGTAATAGTTTGAATCTTTCAACACTATTCGCTAAAATTAGATATGATATCCAAACAAATAATTATAGTCATACTTAAGCTATGAAATATGTAATTGTAGGTTATAGTGCAATCTTGAACACAGTAATAATTAAATACTTTTCATATCTCATAAGATGGGTTACTGTATGATAACCATAAATAATGCATTGAATTTTTTCACAATCTTCGAGCTTTTGACCGACATATTCAAACAGGTTTCATACTTTTTTTCCCCTAAACCCAAATACAGGAATGCTTTCATTTTGCATATTAATCATTTAAAAACTAATGACAAGTAGACGTATTTGAGTAAATAAAAGGATCTTATCCTCACAAAATTTTATCTGCAACTTACGCCTGAGGAATGAAAATACACTTTTCAAAAGTGTTAAAATTATTGGTTTCTTTTTTAATACTACAGTTTAATCTGATGAATAGAATATTTTCTCCTTGAACTTAATACATTCATGTACGATATGACTACTTAGTTTGATTTGGTTCATTTGTATCAACCACTTGCTACAACTGAACATGAGAATGTACATTTCCTTAACCTACTTTTGTACATAAAATATTTTCTTGACTATGTTCAGTTTTAATTCAATGCGAGAATTTGATAAAAGGTACTTAAGTGAACTCCCTGACAATAGCATTACAGTAAAGCTCAACACTGCAATTTTTTAACAAAGTGAACTAATACTGGCATACGTAAAACTTTGCACAAAATTATCTAACTACTCAAGTTCCTTCACTGTATAGTTAAAACTTCAGCTAATTATTCAAGCTTGAAAATGATTGCATAATAAATGTAAAAATCTTCTCAAGGTGTAAATTATTAATTTTGAGAAATCCTATGTAATTTGGCTAATAACTAAAATAAAATAATAACATAATAACAATAATAATAATAATAAAATGATAATAACTAAAAATAAAATGGCTAATAACTAGTCAAATTTTGAACCCAAATTTTGACAAAATAATGTTTCTTTGCATCCTCAAAAAAAATTATTAACATAAAAACTATATATTTTCTTACAGAAATTGCCTTGCAACCACTTTCCACCTACATCAAGAGACAGATTTTGAACAAACAATTGATTATTTTATTATGCTTATCATGCCAAAGCAATATGTTTTTGAGTATCTGTGCAAAATGTATTCATCATAAATTATGGACTAGCAAAGTTCCTTTTCCTAGCAAGAAATATAGTCTAAATATACATTTCTTTACAGAAAGAAAAATCACTAATACTATATGAATAAGTTACACATCAAGGAACAATAACAACTACTAATAAGACTCTTGAATTAGTAAACATGAAGAGTTTTTACTTTTATGTGTCTTTTTTCTTCAAAGTGATTCAATACATTACTAAACATACCTAATCTTTTTGTTGAATTTACAAAATGTAAACTAGTTATTTGTAAAAAGAAAAAAAAAAGAAATTTTATTCAAGACAGACAATTTACTCTAGACTTTTATAACTACCAGAATATAAAATCTAAATGTTTAAGACAAACTTCTTACCAATAAAGAAAATATTTTCTGTTGAGACTCAACTAATATCACAACCAAATCAACGCCCATTATAAGATATATAAACCAGGTGTTTATAAATTACGTTTATAAAGACTAATAAATATGATCAACTACTGGTATCCTTGTTGATAAGGGGAACGAGGATAGCTTCGAGAAAAAGGGTTGACAGTTGCAGGGTCTTTGGCTGCTGGATGTTGTTGTGGAGGATTGTAGCTAGAGTTCTGTGGATAAGGTTGACCAGACTGGGACAGCTGGTGTGCCATGGACGATGCTGGAGGATGATATCCTTGCAAAGCTGATGCTGAAGTGGCTGTATATCCTTGACTGAGGGATTGAACATTTAAACAGCCTTATGATAATAAGCAAGTAAATATTTTCTGGATATAATAATATTTACTAAATCACTACTGAAATATTTTAGATAAATTATTAGTGTTTTGTCCTGGCTTTCACATGTTCCTTCATTAAACTGTTTGATCTCACATAACAATTTAAAAAAACTTTTAACAGCATAAACTTTATGCTATCAATCCACACAGCACAGTATTTATCACCACCCATCCTCTTAACATTATGTAACAAACAATTGTTTTTGGATAAAAATATTTAATTACATACACTAACTTAATAATCTTTTACCCCAATAATTTTTCTTGGGCCTTTCTCAATCAAAGTCTTCAAATTACATAATAAAAATCATCATATAAGCATTTAATATACTTTTTTTCAACTGTTTATTTCAGAAAATTAAACTTTTTTTTTCATTCATTGTTTCAGTCAAATTTTTTAATTACATTTACTGATTTAATAAATACCTTAATTAACACATTACTAACTGTTCAAACAAAGTTATAAGAAGCTTTGATTTCCAAACTTATTAATTTAAAATTAATAAATCATTGACTTACAACCTTATTAATTGAAAATGTTAACTTTACAGTATAAATTCATGTACCAACTTAGTAATGTAAAAGAAAAAAAATTGACATGTAAATGGACTGAAAAACAATAAATTTTGATCTATGCTTTGAAAAAACTACAAGTTATTTTACCTAACAGGTGGCGTCAACTGCTGCTGATATCCAAGTGAAGTTGGCTGCACTGGAGGTGGATGTTGAAGAGCACCATAACTTGTAGGTTGACCCCCAACAACATAAAAAGGTTTGCCTGACTGTTGTGAAAGTGGCTGATAAAGCTGTTGCTGAGGCAAAGCTGCATAAAAACGAGAAATACCTACAAATAAAAAACATATTTCCTATATTACATGACAGATAGTATCACAATAAAGTAAAAGTGTTAAAGGAATGTGCATGGAATATTCAAAATTCTAACACCATCATATAAAAGTGCAAAAAAGATTTTCATAATTTAACATATGATTTCTTTTTTGGAAATGTAATTATATGTCAATAATGACAAAACTAAATACTAGTACTTAATCTGGTTATCTGTAAAATGTGTAAATTAATTCATTTAACAAATTCCTGAATTTCTTTGAAAGACAACTATCTAGTTTATGAAGTAATTGTCATTAAAAATTTCATCTCCTTTTTGTTTTACAAACACAGAACTATGCATATTTAATTTACAATGATCAATAACATCTTGCAGTGAAGATTCATCTGCACCCACTAAACATGTAGGTGATGTTAACTGTTTCTAGTCTGCTCATAATATACTCCACAACTTTTATAATTTCCAAGTCTCCTATGTTTAAAAATAATTTTAAAACAAAACATTGGAAACTGATCCAAGACAAGGTGAGAGAAAGTAAATTTCCATTTTCTGATACTTAAATTTATTATTGAAATTATGTTCTCAACTTGTGAGTAATGTTTAGCAACAGGCTCAAAGTTTTGGTTGAAGTTAAAAACAGTGATACTTATATACATTTTAGAACCAAAATATATAAAACATCTGACTACAATGCAGTTAGAAAAAAATGAAAGATTCACAGAGTTCAAATTCATTGTAAAACTATACAATCACAAAATAAATCGATTTAACTTATTTTTTAATGTAATGTACAGGAAGAAAAAAACAAACATTCATTTTCATCCAACAGACATGCTATGATTAATAAATACATCATATTAAATTATTTTCAAGAACAATTTTACTTCATGTTTTTTGTCAAATAAAATAACATTATTATAATTTATCAATTTTTTTAAGAACTTTTATATTTTATTTCAAATACCAACTGTGCAAACTTGAAACTTACCTTAAAAACATTAATTTCTTTAACTTTTTACACCTTGCTTATCTGCAGTATTTTCTCTGCAGATTGGAGAATTACATTAAACAGAGGTAATTTATCTAAGTATGTACTGAAGCAGATCCTTAGATTTACTTCATGTCATTTAAATGTTAATAATTACTTGCATGAACAGCTTCAGCATGTGATTTTTGATCACCCTTGTACAATTCTTCAGACCTTAGAATTTCAAATTTATTGAAAACATTCAGTATGCAATTTCAGAAGACTTATGAATACATTAATAACAACCATATATAGAGTATTATACTCATTATGTTAATTTAATGATAGCAAATGGACTGTTACCACACAACTTTACAGATCATGATGGCTGGATTGTTTATATGATCAAAACAAAAACTGTTAAAAATAAAGAAGCAATTCATATTTCATCAGGCAATTAAACCAATTTGCATATATGTTGGTAAAGACTTGCATATTCAAGACAGTACTTTATGAAATCTCTTTGAAAAGATTATATGTAATGTTTTGAAAACTCAGAGAGAAGAAAACAGGAATTACTGCTACTGAAATAATTTCATGGAAGTCTTAAAGAATATGAAACATACAATATGGCACAAATCAACAATAAACGGGCCCAAAATAATGATTACTGAAACATTAAGTACCATGCAATATTGCATTGTCTTCAAATGGCAGATATAAAATGTGTTGGCTATGTATTAAAACTCATTCTTGGCTACAACAAAAAGCTGTATTACAAGGAACTTTAAGTCATATACAAACAAAAGAAACAGAGAAACTAACCTGGTTGGAATTGTGGTGGACTCTGACCTTTAAATTGTTGAGGAAGACCAGGCTGTTGAACTTGCCTGTCAACAAGATCAGGATTTGTTGAAAATTGCTGAGAATCAGGATAAACTTGTTGCTGTTGTCCATGGTAACTTCTTGAAGAACTTCGACTGGATACACTGTCAGGTGTAGTTGCTCTACCATGATCTGCACAGAATCTCAGGGTTATTGATCATAAATATTGAAAAACCTGATGGAAAATTAACTTACCGTAAAGAAAGATAAAATTACAGTACAAATTGTATTACTTGACCTTACAAATAAATAACAGATAACATACTGTTAGGTCAACTTAAAAAGTCCCTATCTATCTATCATTACACACACACACACACATTAGTGAAATTAAATAATTCAAATGAAGCTAAATGAATAAACAAAATCATGAGGAAGGACTGCATTAAAAAACAACAAATCTCAACTTCTGATTAATTATATCATAATCATACATTTTCAAGCCATGAACAAAACACATTTACATGAAATAAAACATGCTGCATATTTTTAAAAAGGATCCTATGGTACAAGCTACAATGTGGGATTATAAAATGTATCCTAGACAGTGTATCTCCACTGCAATGTTACTTCTTCAGTCACCTCCAAAACGTCCATATTAATGTGCTTTGTTTATGGCTCGAATATTTATAGTTTTATATATATATAAAATGAGACAGATATCATACAAGCAAAATATACAAAGAGACAACATACTGTTAGGTCAACCTAGAAAGTGTCTACCTTTATATATTTATATATATGTATATAAAGATGGGTGAGAATCCACAAACAGTGTGTTATTAATACTAGTAAAATGCACAAGAAACATACTGTTTGATCAACCTAGAAAGTCTTTATCTTTATGTAATTACATATACATATATAAAGGTGGGTGCAAAATCACAAACAGTATGTTATTATTAGGGATAAAAACAAGTATTAGAAACTAGACAGATACAAGTAATAGCAACAGTACAGTTACTACGATAATGTCATAAATACCAAGTTCAAATTAAGACACAGATACTTCTAATTTTAAAGTTTCCTTGTTTTCTCTATAGAGCTGTCTTCTAAGGTCTGTTCACTATGAAGGAGTTCAGATATAGTCCTAAACATTCAAAAGGTTTGTCAAACAGTATCTCAATAGTGTCAGATATTTGTTTTTTCTCTTGCTCACAGATTCATCCATTTATTGGGGAAGAGCATAATGGTGAAGCACATGGGAAGGGGGTTTTTTGGACACTGAATTGCTTCAATAAAATTTACTTAACACCTAGTGCACAAGACTTAAGGGAAGTGTTTTTGTATGAGTACAAAACAGAAAATATACATCAACACTAATGATTTTAATGTGGAGAAAGATGCACCTGATAATAACACTCCATCTTTTAACATTAATTGTAGTTGAAGTTTGAAATTTACTTTCTAATTAAACTGTGTTACTGCTTATTTCTTATTATGTTTAACTGGAATAACTATAGCGGGTACAACACTTTTTATGGAAATATTTAACTAAAATCATGAAAAGTTCAGGTATTTACAAAAGCCATGTTAAGATTAGAGTTTGAGATCATATTTGAACAGATCTCATCATCTGTTTTCTAAAAAACATAATTTTACATATTTTTCTGTTATCTAATAAAAGATATAACAAATTAACATTTACATGAAGAAATTCATAAATAATAATAAAATAATCAAAAGAAATAGACATTAGAAGAGCAAGATGTGGGTGCCCAAACCCACAATGTCCCACATCTATATCACCCTTCACTGCCTGCAGACAGTTGTGGGAAGGTGACTGCTCTGTAAAGTAAAAAGGACAAAAATGAAAAAATAATAAGGTACTAGAACATGAGATTAAGTAAGATAGACTTATTTCCTGAAGTTGGTATTCCAGCCCCCATTATGGTAGTAAGGCACTAATTAGTAGCCTATAAGACAAAGTGTACTAGTATAGAGGGTTCCAACCAATTATCTTAACTAGTATTAATTCTCCACCAGCTCCCATCGAGTCCACTGTAACTACCAATTTTCAGGCTCTAAACAAGCCTTTATGAACAATAATCTGTTCATCCTCATAAAAATAGTACCAAGCTGTTTGAATGACCTTATTAACAACTAAAAATATTTGTCAGAAACTTTCAGTTAAAATTTCCTTAATTTTTACTTCTTTATATTTATTTAATATATTCTTATATTTATCACAAAATATTTTAATAATATAGTTTCAGCAATACAATAAGAGATATTAAAACTGCATTACAGTTTCAACATAAAATTTGATTATAATACAAAACCTATAAATTTTAATTTTTGAATCCTTGATTGTAGGTGGAATACCTTTTCCTTTCAACAATATCAGTTGACACTTGTTTACAGTTAGTTACTGTATATACTTCTGTAAACTTCTAATATTAATACTGGATAAAAAAAAATGCATGGAAAGTATCAGTGTCAATAATAATATATTTTATCCTACCTTCTGACACATCCAAAGATGATGAAACTTTACTCTGAACAGACTCTTCTACTGGACTTCCTATCACTGTGAGAGGATCAAATTCCTTGGAGCTGGCAACATTCACTACTTTATCACCATCTGTCACAATAATCATAAATCATATTTTAAACCATAACATTTAGAAGACTGCTACTTCACAACAACGGAAGCATTGTTTGATATTTTTATAAAAATTACAATGTTTATTTTCCATTAAAATCAGCACTTTTAGGTAACTAGAAGTTTCATCAGAAATCATCATTAGGTAACTCAGTATTTCATGAAGAATCATCATTAAAAGGTAGGAAACGGTCTCATAATAAACCACTACTGGGTGGCTGTTTTGTAATGAATTATTTTTACATAACAGTTTCACAATAAATCTTGATTATAAGGTAATCAACTACCTCATAGCTGTCTTATGACATATTAGGTAGTTATTTCAGAATAAATCCCTATTATCAACTAGCTGCTTCATGACAACTTATGTTCATTACACTGCTGGGAAAATGTTTCATAATACTAGGGCTCCATCAAGGTAAGAAATGAAAGGTAAAATAATTCATTTAAATTTTATTAGAAAATTTCATGTAGAATAAATATTTTCCTAATAATATTAAAATGAGTACTGCTCATTACCTAACTTCTCAATTTCCATATTTTACTAGTATTTAAGTTCTAGAATTCTTAAAATAAGTCTACTTACACTTTATACTTAAGAGTCCAAATCAAATATCAGTTTTCTCAATATACTACATAAACAAGCTCTAAGTGATTTTTTTGGATGTAATTTGCCATACACAATGTGTATACTATGTTACAAAAGCAGGTAAAAATATTTAAAAAACTGTGTTAAACATTTTCTTGCAACTCCATATACTTTCTGTGATATGGAGAAACTTCCACACAGATGTGCAACATCTCTTGTAAACTTCATTATACATATATACCTGAAGAAGTGACAGCTGCAGATGGTGTAGAAATGACACTTTTATGATCTAACATATCTAGAAGATGATTGACTCGATCACGTATAGTTCTCAACTCCTGTCGGATGTCTTTGACCTCTTCAGCTTCAAGAAGTGTTGGTTGTCCATTCACTATAAATCAGAAATAATTAATGTTTTACAACATGTGCCTCTTCAAAATATACCACACAGTCTAAGTTCCTGGTGACAATGTAAATTTATTGTACAGCCCAGATTCTTAGCGATAAATTAGATGATATTGTGTGGTAGAAATGTAACAATATCACAGTTTGTCAAAAGGCAATATATGAAAACAGTACTGCTGATACCAATAACTTGTGATTTATTATGCTTAAGAAGAAAGAAGCAAACCTGATGTATAATTAACTGAAAAATTATCCTTTTGGTTTCAGAGTAACAAACACAGATCTTCAGTTTGTAATCATTTTACCAAAATAACTTCAAGCCTAGCAACAGAAACTTATAATATCTTAATATATAATTGCACTTATATCACCTCACACAGGAAACTAGGTTTTTAGAATGTACCCAACTTAAAGCATAAAATATCTATACAAAGCTATACATTCTTACATAAACTTACCTAATATGGATAAACCAGCAGCTGGAATAATATTTCAGTGATGAATTACTATGCCCTGAATCCAAAACTGAAAATAATTTTTCCTTACATGTGTTTTTGCAAAGAAAGCAGGACATAAAGTTTGGAGCTTTTGCCACTAAGCTTGTGCAGTGAAATTCCCTCCCTTCTCCATATCTTCCAAGTAAACCACTATGGCTCTGTAGTGAAAGCCTAAATGTTTTGCTGTGCAAGTTAGAGGTTTTTGGTGTATATTTTGATGAAAATTTACATAAAACTTATTGTCTACATCAAATAAATTACTTTTTAAACATTTAAAATACCATTTAATCTCCAATACCAGTGGCAAAAACAAAGTCTAAACAGTAAGTTAGAAAATAAGTGAATATTTTGAGCCTGACAAATTGCTAACAAGCTTAAATTGGTTTGTGTAGCACAGGATATTGAAAGTTTTAACCTCTGGGAAGAAATTCTAATGTAATAAGACAATAAAACCTGTAATTATCTCAGCACAAGTTACCTTTTTAAAGTAATTTTTGGCCAATGGTTTGCATTGAAAAGTAAACAGCATATATTTGTTTGGGAAAAATTTATGTACAAAATAACTCCAAAAGTACTGATTTACTTCAAAGGTATCCTAGAATGGTAGATCTAAATTTGCAAACTGTTTCTGCAGTTTTCCAAATCTTCATTGAGACTTTCTATTCAGAATGTAAAACAGTTGGTCTTCAGCTAAATCTTTTGAAAAATGAGATTGCTATTAAGATTTGCAATTAATTTCATGAAATATTTATGGAATATGCTATTGAAGAGTTCCATGTTGATACTGATGACTTTGGTCCAAAGGTGGACAATAATGTAAATTCAACTGATTTCACTGGTGAAAGGAACTATGTCAATTTTGAAAGAAAATGAAAAATCTTAGTACACTGAGGAACATCTAAATCAAACTATTCAAGCAATAAGGCACAGTTTTCCAGAATACATATATAGAATTTACAAACAAAGATGGGATGATCAAATTACAAAGGAAAGAACAATGTTTAGCCAGTTCTAGAAAATTAATCAGTACATAAGGCAGTACTTTCATAATGACTAGAAAAGACTTAAAACTTATCCATAGCTACCAATTACAGTTATTGGTGATATCTAAGTTTCATCCACTAACATGTCTAGATCCAACATTACAATTCAGAGCTAATGAAATTTCGTGCTCGTACTTTAAAAAGGTAAAATGAATAGCAGCAAGAAAAATTAATAAATAACCATGATAGAGAATTCCACTAGTATCTAAAATCAAATCTTCGCCACAGATCAATGTGGATTTCAATACAAATTACCAACAATGCCCACCTTCAAACAGAAGGGTAAGAAAGTTGTGCTAATATATGTGAAGTCCTCCAAAACTTTGGTGGCTCACTCATGTATAGCACAGTATATTCTAACTGGTCTAGGTCCAGAAATGGTGTTTTATAGTTGTTTTTTTTGTGTGTCAGCAGGAATCAAGAAAGGTGTTTAGTCTTTACATGAGGGAAATCCTCTTCTATGGAGAATGTAATACTTACTTGCAACAGATATGCAAAGCATCATCAGATCTATTTGAAAAGTATCTGGATGAATTCTAGTCTCCTTTACTATCTGCTCTCAAGGGCCAATCTCTTCTCTTTGTAGTTTTCTATGATTCTTGAAATGTGTAAACTGACCCAGATTTGTATGTTTCTCACTTTGTAGTGGGTAGTAGACCAACATACAAAGGCCAAAAGAAGCAACGGCAGATAGTCTGTTCTGAAAAAGTAAGGCCCACCAAGGAAGGAAAACACATCCCCAGGTAAGATGCTTTGGTAAGGAACAAAGTTTCAAAGAATATAGTAAAGACAGTTGCAAACAGCAAAGGTGCAAATAAGGTTCATGAGATTCTAAGTATAAGCTCTGAAATGAGGAGGTGCTGAAAGCCCCAGTGTAGAGTCGAAGTCCTTGATGATGAATGAGGTTCAGCATCTTTAAGGCCAAGGATCTGGCAGAGCCACAGACCAGTGATCTGTAGTCGAGTTTCAATCGAATAAAAGCATGATATATCTTTAACATAGAACATCGATCCACTCCCCAAATGGTGGTAGAGAGAATGTTCAGTGCTCTTATGCATTTGACCCATAGCTGCTTAATGTGTGGTATAAAGGTCAGCTTAAGGTCAAAGATAAGCCCCAAGAACTTTGTCTCAGGGACCACAGGCAGCCAAACTTCACCGATAGAGTTTAGGATCAAGGTGAATACCCGTGGCAGCAAAAGTGCATGCAAATGCTTTTAAAGAGAGAGAGATTAAAGCCGTTTGCTATGGTCCGCTTCAGTACATGATCGAGAGAAGTTTGTAATTGCCGCTCAATATATCTCATGTTCAATGACTGATATGAGATGTGAAATTCGTCGACATAGAGCCTGTTTGCAACAGTGAGAGGAAATTGTTCAGTGATGGCATTAATCTTTATACTGAAAAGTGTGACACTCAAAACAAAGCCCTGAGGGACTCCAAGTTCCTGTAGAAAAGTATGGGAAAGTGTTGAACTGACACAAACTTGGAATTTCCTGTCCATTAAAAAATTTTCAATAAAAATGGGTAAATGGCCAAGTAACCCATACCTCCATGTTGTGTCATAAGCCTTCTCAATGTCAAAGAATATTGATACAAGATGTTGTTTGAGAAAGGCTTCTCTGATCGATGTTTCAAGTCAAATCAGGTGGTCCATGGTGGAGTGCTGTCATTGGAATCCACATTGGGTGGGCAAGAGGAGGTTGTTTGATTCGAGGAACCAAACAAGACGAACATTAACCATTCTCTCTAAGGTCTTACAGAGAGACAGCTCGTCAAAGCAATTGGATGATAGTTTGAAGGAATTTTGGAATCTTTCCTAGGCTTAGAGAAAAGTAAGATAATAACCTGGTGCCAGGCATTAGAAAAACATTCTCCTGCCAGATCCAGTAAAAACAATTAGAATATCAAGAGAAGCAGGAGATAGATGGTGCACCATGTCATAGTGTACTTTGGTCCAACAGATGTACTGCCAGTTTAAGTTCCACCAGTGTAAAGGGACAATTATAGTCATAGAGACAGTCAGTTCGAAAGGAAAGAGGTAAACACTCTGCCCGAGTCTTGATGGCCAAAAAGGTGGAGAAACAAGCAGAAGTGCTAGATACCCAGCAAAAGCTTTCACCTAGAGTATCAGCGATGCTCCGGATATAAGCTACTTCTTGGCCATCAGAGAGTAAGATCAAGAGGGGGACAGAATTGTAGTGCCCACTGACCTTTCAAACCTTGTCCCATATGACTTTGGAACTGGTGGTAGAAAATATGCCAGTTGTGAACTTAATTCAAGATTCTTTCTGGCTTTCACGTCTTACCCACTTAGTATATGCATGGACCTGCTGGAAAGCGACGCAATTTAAAAGCATGGGATATCTATGGAAAGTATCTCATGCCCGTTTTTTACCCTTTTGTACCATATAGCAGGCAGGATTCCACCACAGACAAGGATAGAGTAAAAAACATGTTGAGGTTTTAGGAATACATTGAGCAGCTGCTTGTATAATACAGTCAGTTACTCTTGCCACACAGGCATCTATTGATGGCTGACCAGTCTGTCTGATCCACCTTCCACCAGGGCACCCGGGTTGGATTGCATCGACCACGGCCAATCTCTCTCTCTAAGGGGTTTAGGAAAATGATCACTGCCTCGTGGATTATTGTCAACCCTCCATGAAATATGGGAGAATAATGAAGGGGAGCAAACTGAGAGATCAATATCAGTAAAGGACTAACTAGGTGCATGAAAATAAGTGGAAGGACCAGTAGAGAAAAGAGAAAGGTTGTGATCAGAGAGCATATGCTCTACAGAGCAACCCCTCCTATCAATAACAGCACTTCCTCAGAGGGGATGTTGTCCAATAAAGTCCCCCAGGATTAGAAAGGGAGATGGTACCTGTTCAATGAGAGCATCAAGGTCTGATTGATCATATGTCTCTCCAGGTGACAGGTAGAGAAAACAAACAGTGATGGTATGACCCAAAGAAACATGGATGGCTACAGCCTCCAAGTGTTAAGTGACAAAGACAGGGTGGGCACATGCTGATTAACCAATAGTGCCACCACTCCATGTACTCATCCATCACACAACCTGTCATTTCTGTACAAAGAAAACTGCTGAAATGTGACTGTATTGGCAGGTTTCAGAAATGTTTACTGTAAGGAAAGACATACAGGATGGTAAGAAGCAATCAGTGTTTTGATGTCATCCAGATTATAACGTAAACCTCAACAGTTCCATTGTATCAAGGTGGCCATTTTTAATGACATGTAGACAAACTGGCTGGAGAACCCTTCTGTTTACAACCACGTCTTTTTTCCTTACTGTCCTTATTCGGGGGAGGTCTATCGACCTCCATGGATCCTACCCTGGGTCACATGGGCAGGTCTTTGTTGTTGGAAGGGGATTCCAGTGACTGAGGACACGAAAGAATGATTGTTTTGCATCTTGGGGTGGGAGAAAAAGATGTATCCGAAGAAATACCTGTACCTGGAATCAAAGGATGTGGATCTTGGGGTTTGTTGGAATGTATGAGAGGAACAGAGATGGGTGTAGAAGTTGATTCATCAACTTTTTTAACCATGGAGGTCAAAAGGCTCTTCATTTGTTTTGAGAATGATTCACTTGGAGGCACAGAGAGATCCGTCTGCACTCCCACTGTAGTTGTGGAACGAAGTGCAGCAGCGTATGTCTGAGATGAAGTGGTGGACAGCAATTTCTGAGCCTTAGGAGAAGTAATGTTACGAGTTGTTTTCATATGCTGCACCTTTTTCTTCTAACCATTTAAGGCAAGAACAAAAGTAGGAAGGGTGAGAACCATTGCAGTTGACACAACGTGGGTCCGTTTCACACTCATAGGCATCATGGTCCTTGACCCCACAATGAGCACATCAAGGAACCACAACATGACATCTTTGAGTGACCGAACCTCTGACACTGGAAACATTGGAGAGGGTTTGGAATGTACGGCTGTACCCTGCAATTTAGATAACCTGCCTTGATGGTGGCATGTGCACGTGGTGATGTAAATGTCAAAACAAGGATATCTGTCGGCAGTGTAACTACATCTTTGTGAGTTGAGATACACCTCACTGCAGAAACTCCTTGAGTGGAGAAACCAGCGAGAATCTCTGACTCAAAGACATTCTTCAAATCCCTCTCAACAATAACTCCTCATGATGAATTCAAAGTAGCATGAGGTGTAATCTTGAATGCAAGAAGAGCTCACTGTGTTGAGATGTGGATGTTTCAACCAATATGTCTCCAGATCAAAGCTTCTTTACTGACTTTGGAGAGCCAACAAGTTTCTCCAGTCCCTTCTGAATAAAAAATGGGTATATTTGCCCTAAAGGTTTCTCTGAAAGAGAATGTATGATAAGAAAATGAGGTACAACTGGTGGTACAGATGTTGAAGATTGCTGATCAGAGTCTTCAAGACATGGTCGTTTACCCTCTGACTGTTTTTTTCACTATTTTATTTAAATTTTTATTTGGACGATCCATAGTAAAAAAGAAAATTTCTGTGCCCACTGACCCCACCCACCATAGAGCCCTACGAGGGGATGCACTACAATGTCAAGCAAGGACACTGCAGCAACGCCAGGATTTTGTGAACACTATACCCAAACACCAACATCAGACACAATGTCCACAACACCCATTGAGAACTTCCACCACTGGTACTTGGTTGACCCTAGCCCAAGTGGACCAGCCAATTGACCCAAGGGGAACCACCCAAAGGCTGCTCATCTGCAGGAATTCAAGGCCAAAGTGATGTGTTAGGGTTGGACCCCTCAACCACCAGGATCTTCTCCTCCCCTTCACGGGACGCCACACATAGCAAACACGTGGGTGGATGTTTAGATCCCAGAGGAGGTAACCTGAAAAAACAGAACCTTCCCTGGGAGGTCCTCTCACTACGTACAGAAATCCACACCAAGGGGAATTTGCAAGTGTTTGAATTTACTACTGTACCATGTTGTTAAATGTTTTAAGAAAATTTATATAGTTAGCAAATCTCATGAGCAGATGTAGTTCTGTAACATAAGATGGGAATGTGGCTTGCACTGATTGTCAAAGAAACCCATCATTCCACTGCAGAATATCCCACCAGTGCAAGGAAGCATTTTCCTGTGTATCTCTTCATTTGCAATAAAAGCCTGTAGAAATGCAAAGCAAATAACCAATCCCATTATATGTTTGAAATCAAAGTGTTGTGTTGTTTGCTACAAAAAGACTAACACAATATCAAGATATCATTAAAATCATATCATACATTTGATACTAAACTGTTGTGTGGTTTGCAACATAACCACAAATGTGATATCAGTGTCATGCTCTAGTTTTATGGATAAAAGAGCAATAAAAAAAACAACAGGAGTGTTTGAAATTTGAATTTGACATTTTGTCGAGAAACAAAATTGTTACATAAAATGTACTAAGTTTTTCTCCAGCTTGAAAACAAACTTATTTCTATTCAATTTTGCAGGGTTATGAAATTTTACCTGGATATTTCAACATTGAGGTGAAAAATATGTTTTCCCATGTTCTACAAGACATTTTTAGTTTGCTAGTAATTTGTCATGTTGAAAAATGATTACCTATTTTTTGAATAATTGTTCCAGTTTTACAACTTTTCCCCATATACTTGAAGTTAAAGAACATTTTAAGCATCTAACTAGTAATTTATTTGACATAGTTAATGCGTTCTTTACAAACCCAAACATGCATAAAAAGTATTAAAAAAAGGTCAGAATTGAGCTTTCAACTTCTACAGCAAAATGTGCCAGTTCACACTGCCAGGCCATGCTGGATTACTTACAAGGATGGGAATTTCCTATATGATTAATGTGAAACTTCACAACTTTAAGCACTGATTTTTTCATAAAAGTACAATGAGGAGAAAAACAGTTTTCATATTCAGGGCATAAAATTGCTCTGATGAAAATGAGATGTGATTCCACAAGTTTTGTAGTATGACAGTTGCCAAAATTTCTGTGTAAGATTTAATTTATACTATCTTACAACCTAAATGGTAAATTTTCAACAAAATTCAAAATCATTGTCATGTTTTAAATGCTTTAAAAAGTTCATGTTATTATTTTTAAAAGTTCAACTAACAAATATGTAAATGGTCTCAGCAAAACAATATTTAAATGTTAATTATGCCATAATTTCACCTGATTAGTGTAACATAAAGAAGCTCCATTATATTTGTTTTCATTTCCAGATAAAAAAGACAGTTCAGATACTGTGCCTTCTTCACTACAAAAGTATCAGCCACCTTAAAAAAATTCAGTGCTTTTATCCATTTTTTTTACTTGTATTAAGATATATTTGGCAAATGCTTTTAAAGTTCAGTTGTTTCAGGAAAGAAGGACTTAAATTATAACATGATGAAACATTCAATTCAATATTGACCAATAATTTCTAAATATAAACTTACATATTGGTAAATTCCTATCTTTGACTCCTAGGTCCAATAACAAGTTAGAGTATATTGTACAACCTATGTTTCTGATGAAAATATATTAAACAATGAAATTCTTCACAATAAATAAAAATAATTTTGCACAACCTACAATTACAGTACCAAATTTTATTATATTAGAGAACCAAGGCCTGATGATAAATTCTTAATAAAAGGTCAGCCTCTGTAAATTACCTTTATCAAACTAACCAAATACCTTCTCTCACCTGCCTTTTACATAAAAAATGACAACATACAGACCAACATGCAGGCCCTATGATCAAACTTTGCATCAAAATTAGTTGTAATGCTTTTTAATGACATTACAAAACATAACTGGCCTAACTTACAATCTTTGGCGTTCTTCACCTAGTTTTGCCATATTTGCTGGTGTTTACAAAGATTCCATCTAAAATAAGATCTTGGACTTTTAATGCAAATTAAGTGTATTTCTCTGGTGTTTGGTGTATAGTACAACCTCTGTCATCAGAAAAGTCTAGTATGTTACTTTTGTAAAGAAATTCTTAGAAGTTATTTTTAAACTGTGCTGACCTGCACTCTAAAATAATCAATACAACCATGTTTGATGTTTATGTTCTTCAAATGCTATTGACAACTCAATGCAACATATCTTAAGTCACAAACACGTATTAAACCACTCTTTTATTACAAAAAAATACTAAATATTAAGATACAAAATTATCACCTTATAGACATTAGCATTTTGATGTAATATTAGCAGTATTTTAGTATAAAGATGACAAATATGTTTCAAATAAAAAATGTTTTGATTAATTTAACTATAATGTTAGATAAACAACTTTCAGTCACAAAGAACTGAGAGAAATAAAACAATAACAAACATATTATTGTAATGTGGTGGGTGGTATGATGTCAATACATTTATTCAAAAATTGTTTTGGTTAAAATACTTTATTAACCAGATAGTTCTTATCAGAACTCTTAACTTTGAACTTTTGTATCAGATGAGGAGTTAAATCAGTTATTATTTTAAGAGTAAAAAAGTATTGTCTTATTTACCAGCAAATACGGTATATGATATTTCATAAAGATCTTTCAAGGCCTGCGACTGTGCTCATGGTTGATTATGTTATTATGGAAATTTTAGTGTCACTAATGTTGAGTGATTGTGAAGTTGCACTGTGTTTTATAAAGTTATCACCAGTGTAGTTTTGGTGTCTCCTATTTTAGCTTTTGTAGTTTAAGATAATCATTATTCAGTTGATACACATTTTCACCTAACATACTAAACCCAACTGGATATACTTGATTCTCTTATAACTTACTGTAATGCTCTGATTAAATACACTCAATTTGGGTTTTCTGTTGATCAAGTCTCCTACCAAGTAAACTCAATAGAGCCAAAGAGAAGCTGTTCACTGCTGACATCTATCATTGCTCCTTTAGACTAGCAAAGTGTTTTCTTTCTTCTGCTTTATTCCAAGTACCTACATTGTTGTATGTCTGTGCTATTCCAGTGTGAAGTATAACACACCCAATCACAGAATCTCATAACAGAAAGATTGTACTCTTAAGAAAAACAAAATTTCTGAATTACTTGTAATTTTTGTAATTGATTTAGAGGAATAACAACAATTTGAAATAGAGAAAGAATACACAGACAACAGTAAAAGTGAATGTGAAATTAAAAATCTCTGCATAGAATATTGTAATGTCAACAAGGCCAATGCCTGTTGTGTAAACATCAAAAACAGTGACTCAGTCCAAGGCTCTAAATATAAACAAAAAATATGTTTTTATGAAAAAAAGAAGGTAACATTCTTATAAAATTGCACGTTTTACAACTCAAACTCCAAACTGCAAGGTAAGAAGTCTGAGAAAAGGCAATATCATGTGAAGTGTTTGAACACTTCTGTCTCACATTTGTATTAACTATAACAAAGAAGACAAACAGATACTATAAATATGTAATAAAAACAATAGGAATAAGTGAACACCCACACTTACAACATTGGAATGACAGAACTGATGCTGAAATATAAGTTTTCCTAATATTATGCATGTTGATGGATTAAACAAAAATCTGAAGTAGTAGTTGTTGCACGATGAATTGTTGTAATTTTCTCACCATACTATGTCCAGGGATGCTTTGTTTAATAGTAAATGCCAATTTTCTCACCATACTATGTCCAGGGATGCTTTGTTTAATAGTAAATGCCAATTTTCTCACCATACTGTGTCCAGGGATGCTTTGTTTAATAGTAAATGCCAATTTTCTCACCATACTATGTCCAGGGATGCTTTGTTTAGTAGTAAATACCAATTTTCTCACCATACTATGTCCAGGGATGCTTTGTTTAGTAGTAAATGCCAATTTTCTCACCATACTATGTCCAGGGATGCTTTGTTTAGTAGTAAATGCCAATTTTCTCACCATACTATGTCCAGGGATGCTTTGTTTAGTAGTAAATGCCAATTTTCTCACCATACTATGTCCAGGGATGCTTTGTTTAATAGTAAATGCCAATTTTCTCACCATACTATGTCCAGGGATGCTTTGTTTAATAGTAAATGCCAATTTTCTCACCATACTATGTCCAGGGATGCTTTGTTTAATAGTAAATGCCAATTTTCTCACCATACTATGTCCAGGGATGCTTTGTTTAATAGTAAATGCCAATTTTCTCACCATACTATGTCCAGGGATGCTTTATTTAATAGACTTCTGTGATAACTTAAAATAGAAAGTGAATGATAATTTTCACAAGAGAATGAGTGGAATAATTCATGATAAACATTGCTCTCAAAAAGTAATGTATCCATTTGAAAATGTATGCTTTGTTAAGAGTTTGGTTTTGTTTAAGGGATAGTTAGGGTTCAAACAGTATATTCCTTTCAAATGAAACTGATTTGGTACACATTTTGTTTGTGTGATGAAGTAACTGGTTTGTGTGTTGAACTTTATAGTTGATACTTGTTGTTCAAACAATCTAGTTTTCCAAGAAACATTGCAATTTTTTTTGGAAGTATAGTAATGTTCCTGGAGCCTTATCACTACAAAGGTCACTATTTATATGTTGAAAGTTGGTACACAAGCCCTTTATTATTTAGGTGATTACATAAAAACAAGAGAAACTGTTGTGGTACTGTAACAAAGAAAAGAATTACCAGTCCTAAGTCCTAAATTAAAAAACAAAAGTGAGTTCAAACTGAGCATAGTGATTCAATAATGGAACTGAATTGGAAAGTTAAATGAAACATTTATATGCTGATTACACTTAATATCAATAAAACAGTTTAAACTGGAAAGAACAATGATCACAATGGTGAGAAAATAAAAGAAACCAAAATGTGTATGAATATAATATGATCCTGATAGCAGAAGATAGGTCATATGATGCTGAGTTCAATTCCTTGCCTTTGAAAGGTAGTGAATGGTATAAGAAGTTTTTTTTCATTATATTGACATATGTTTGTTAAATAAAAAAGTCAGTACCTGATGACTCAAATTGAGCACACACTATTGCAGGCCTTCGAACTAAAACTTATGAAGTTACTAACAAAACACAACAGACAAACTTCATTACAAAGAAAAGATCATCTAATTCTACAGGAATAGAAAAGTCTCTGAACTTCACCAGAGAGCAATTTCAATTCTTAGTTCCACCAACAGCTTCAAAACAGCACCACAAAAAGCACTATCACATCTGCACTAATAGTTCAAGAAGACCAGAAAAGCACAGAGAGTCCAGATACGCGTGTGGGCACGTGCATGCAATGTTACTTTATGTATTGTTCCATATTCTGCTGAGTACCACCAACTCCAACAGTTTTGAATAAAATTAATTACATTTGAAATACTGTTTGTATGTTTCACATCAATAAATAGTTGTGTATGGTGTATGATTTTAATCATTTACAATGTAACAAGTTAACTTTTTATTTTTATGTCACACACAACATACTAATGTAGCAGTTGAAAGGTTAAAAGCAATTTTAAACACTTTAGTAATCAATGTGTTTGGAAGAAAGTAAAATTTCACATTAAAAAAAACAATAACTAAAGATACTAAACATCATTTATTCATCACAGAAGGAGACAAAGGTGACGATATGGGGATTTTCATGAAAACTCAAAAAAGTAAATCTGTACTTCCTCTGTACACCTACATAGTGAAAAAACAGGGCACAAACTTGGCTTCTCAAATTTCAATATTCTCTGCAAGACCAACACTCAATAACATACTGTCTTCTTTTAAATTGCCCATGTTTTATTATGTACAGCATGTGTTTGTTACTCCTTCACTTTGTATGTGTTTTAAATTTGATTAAATTATTGTTATTGCAGCAATGTATTTTAGTTATTTACTCAGAAATAATGTAATTCTTTTACTTTGCTTTAAATACTGAAGATGGAATCTGTAGAATTCCAAAATGTTTATGTGTCCATTTCTTTTATAAATAATTTTGTTTATATTAAGCATCCTTATCCAACTTCAAAATACTTCTGAAACAAAAAAACTTCAAACAAAACATACATGACACATAATAATCACATTTATGTAACTACCATGAAAAGAAAAACTCAAAAACAATATTTTAAATTAATTCATATTTTCAAAATATTTTCTTACCTGAAATTGTTAATTTCAATATTCTACTGCATTGAATGGCATATGATAAATCAGAGCTATCGAAAATGGTGACAAGGTCTCCATCTAGTGAAAAGAAAAAATTATCTTACTTTTCCAAAATCAGTTAGCTTGTTTTTTTTCTTAGATATTTCTCTGCATATTTTAATAATAATAATATTATGGAGAACAAGGGGCCATTTCACTCTTCATGACAGTGTGTAGACACCCACCCCTGAGAAAAAGTAAAATATGTAAACCAACTCGAATTTTCAGGAAATCATCCATTTTTTTTGACATTCTTGTAAGATGCTGACATTTTCTACTGTTTGTAGAAACTCATTCCATAAGCTGATGGGGAGTGAAACTCCTGATTTTAACACTGTAAATTATGAAAAACGACTGACTGGAAATACCCAAGAAAAATTATTTGAATGATGGTGGAGAAGACAAGAAGAAAACAAATAGTGAAATAAAGTTTTGCATGTAAAGGATGTGAAACAAAATTTTTTTTAGGTTTTATATATACACTAGAAACAAACAAAAACCAAAAGTAACTATACTGATACCACAGAATTTCACTATAATTTATCAAGCTGGTAACTTAGCTGTATTTGAGTCTACAAAAATATAAAATTTTAAGCAGACTAAAAACTACCTATCCTCTTGAAATCTTGCTTTAAAAAACAAGATTACAACAATATAGTTGAAAATAACTTACTAAAACTACTATGAGGACATTCTAAGCTTTCAATTCAAATCATAGAAAGTAACTTTGTATATACAAGTATATATATACTTAGGTTATATATATAAGTTTGTGTATTTTCAAAAATGGAAAGAGGTGGTTGGGACCAGTGTTTAATCCAGCACTCAAGCAATATCTCAGCACACAGAAAATACAGTGATTATTATTTTGTAATTCAACTTGTCAATATAGATCATTTGAATTCCTAATTCCTACGAAACTACAGATTTTATAATTTGACATCACAAACATTTAATATGAACCAGTTCTACATTCAACATACCATGTAACACAAAAAAATTAATGTTTATATGTGTCTTTGTAATATTTATTTTTTAACTAATTAATTTGAAACATAATCTACAATTTTATACCAAATTTATATATGCAAATCCATAAAATAGTCATTCAATTAAATACTGAATGAAAGTTAACAAAAGATACAACATGGCCTTCGACCCATGATCATAGGAAGACCTGTCTTGATAGGATTAATAATGTAATGGAAGCACAGGTCTTTTGTAATATGAGACAGATACGACTAGTTTTCACAGAAAATTGATACTCATTGAGAAGTTATATAGAAAGATTTTGTTTTGATTGTGCAAATCAATATTAGAACATTGAATTCAATTTTAGTTCTAAAAATAGTTATGAACATATTTAAATTAATTACAAGGCCTAATCTGTAAGTAAACTTCTGAAGTATATAACTATGGAAGAAAATAATTCTAGTCCATTCTAAATAACAAACATTTATAAAGTGAAAATACTATTCAATTTAACAAGATATTCCATACAATGAAGAAAGACCTACAAGAATTAGCTTTATAAATGGTGGAAAGCTAAGTTTTGGTAAAAAAACTCTCAGGTGTGAATATTCCAAGTAACTTAATATTATCTAATGAAAAACTCTGAACCCCATAATTAGCAAAAACCAATTATGTGTTTCACATCTAAACCCACAAATAAAAGTTTTTATATATTTATATCAAAATACAGGTCAGTGATGATTAATAAACATTGATAAGGCTAACATACACAATAGATAATACATGTGCGTGCGCATTATATATACACACACACACACACAAACTGATAAAGTGAAATAAAAAAGGACTTATTTATAATTACAAAGTTATAAACACACACAGAGCAATTGATATATTTACAAGAAATGATTCTGATAAAAGATATGAACAAATACTGATAAAAGACTAATATATGCTAAAAAAACTTAAATATACATAAAAATTGATATATATATAATTACAAAGTTATATAGGTGTAAATAGAACCTGGTGCTAACAAATTCTGAAACAAAACTTAACAAGTTTTAAAAGAAGAATCTGATAATGCAGTAGTTACATTTTTACCTTCATCTTTATATTTTAGTGTCACTTCATCATTACTGGATAATTTCCCACTAAAGACTCTCTGCATCATCAGGATAAGTTCATCATAAGTAATATCCTCATTATGGATGAAAATCCGGCGGATGTCGTCACCAAGTTGTGCTTTAATGACAAGCTTTCCACCAAGGTCAAAGTTAGAATATTGAATGTCATTGGATCCAGTAACAGAATGATGGTAGTTATTCATTTTTAATTTTAGCTAATGCAGAGAAGAAAAAAAAATTGCTCAAAACCATTGCTTCTTTATTTTTATCTATTTGTGTATGATTTAATACTGTATTAACAAATGTTTTGTTTTAAATTCTGCAAGCTCTTTTCCTTCATGTCATTCCAGTAACATAAATTCTCAAAAAAAAACTAAGTTTTAAAGTTAATTAGAAGTAGATAATGTGTTTGATATGAACACCCACAATTTTATAGACACATAATAGTTTTATCAAGACACAAACATATTGATTTAAAAGATTTGATAAAAGCATACTTCTATGAATTTATATTTTCACCTCCTTATCATTCTCATTGTTACATTAAAAAAAACACTTGTATATTAATATTTCTTCTTAATAACCTTAAATACCTCAATCAGATACCCTCTAACTCTTCTTTCTTCATGAGAAAAAATTCCATTTCAAATATTTTAATACAACATCTTACAATTCAGATATCATCTTCGCATCCCTCCTTTAAACCTTTCCAAATGTCTGTGTGTTATGTTATAGAAAAGTTATTACAGTCCAACTTAGTAATCAAGGGTCTTACTGTTTATTTTTTTAAAAGTAGAAGGTTCCATTGATTAAAAACATTATCATTTATGTTTATACTACGAGATCATTTTTCAATACTTGAACAATAGACACTATCAATTCCCCCCCATAAAATACTGGGTTTCTGCACCTAGTAGGTAAACTAAATCTGGTATCACTATGTATTTCACCTCAAAAAAGCGTATTAATATGCCTAATTTGTGAATTTTCAAATACAAAAATCTCTGAAGCTTTCCTTCACCACAACTTTCAACAGCCAAAGGATAAAGCCACAAATGACCATTCTTTGTGAGATCTTGATAATTAAAGATCCTGAATCCAGAATTAAACAGTTCAGTACTCTTAAGCTTCTTCTGAAAGTCTAATGGAAACATTTAACAACCACTAAGCATTTTTCAAAGCAATATATGTTGTTTGTTTGTAAATAAGCACAAAGCTACACAATGGGGTATCTGTGCTCTGTTCACCACAGGTATTGAAACACAGTTTCCATCAATGTAAGTCAAGGGGACAGCTGTTCTACAGGAAGGCAGCAATGTATATGGGCATACAAATCATGCTAAGATTATAAAATAAAAATTAAGGAAAATGCAATGAATTTAGAAAGTTATAAATTTTTCCATAAGGAAAATACACATTTCTGATAAACGCTTACTTCCATTCACATATATACCTATTCTCATTCAGTGCTGCTCTCTTTTTGCAAAATTATTTTCTGCATGCCACAAGCCTTTCACTCCCACATACCACTCAATTCACATGATTTAACTGGTTCTCATATGCCAATTATCATGCAACATACCTCCAGGAATAAATACTCCCCAAATACACAAGACTCATGAGACTCTCTCTATGATCTTCTACCCATTTACCACTAAATGTTTAAGCAGAAATCCAAATACTATGTAACAGTGGGGAGTAAGGGTAAAAAGTGTGAACTGAAGTAAGTACTTGTTGGAATTATATTCAGTATAGGAAAATTATAACTTCTGCTAAGGTACCTTGCTTCTTCTTGCATACATAGCTAGAATCCCACAATAAATGGGTGAAAAGACCAGTACAAGAGAGAAAGAAGCATCCTTGAAAACATTTGTAGGACACCCTTATGAAGGAACCCTCTAATAAGAGGATTATTCATGGAAGACCAAAACTCAACTGCTTGGAAGTGACTTTTGTGTGGGGGTAGGAAAGAGGATCATAATATCTTCACCTCGAATTCAGCCAAAGAGAGTGAAAAATTCCCACCACCAAACAAGGAACAGGGCACAAGTGAGCAGATCAAAATACATATAAACTACTCAAGCCAAACAGACAGGACCACCTCAAATGCAGTAACATCCTTGGCATAAAGACTTCAAGGACTAGTGCAAGAGGAAGAGGTAAAGCAAACAAGTACACTAACAGTGACCAAAAACACCAGATCAGTGTACCAGAGGTAAAATGAGTAAGGCAGGCACCCCCTGAACACTTGTCAGGACTTACACTGACTGGCTCAACTCTCAATAAAAACACAACTGCTGAGTATCAACTTCCATGTGAGGGTAGGATGATAGACCCCAACTAAAGAAGAGAACTGCATGTATGCAAACACACCACTTGTGAATATATCATGTTGACTGGTTCAGCTCCAAATCTAAAACTCAATCTCTGGGAACCAACATTCATGTGTGGGTAGAATGAGAAGTCTCAACTGCACATTTGTGAGAACATATTGTGATTGGTTATGCTCTAAATCCAAAACTCAGCCTCCGGGAACTAACAACCAACATTTCCCTGAAAAGGCCTGTACAGAGATAGTCTTTTGGAAGGATTTCACTCAACTATTCCAACAGAAAATCACTGCTCTACTCTCATTTGAATGGAGTCATCACTGCTTACATTGTATCTTTCTCATTCAGGAGGATACCTCCAGAGTCCATAACCTCAGCAGCTTGTAACTACAGGGTGTTTGGAAAAAAACTGTGCACTTATATATTTATTAACAGACATGTTTAATATAGAATACAGGAGGTAAATATGAATGACAATTATAAACAATGTTGAAAGTGACCCCTGTTGGCATCAATACAGGCCTGGATCCTTCTTATTTTGTTTCTAAACACCACTATCAGTTGCTGGCTTGAAATAGACTGAATAAAATATGATTACAAAACTGCACAGTGACTTTCCGAACACCCTGTAGAATGTAGTAATGACTCTCTTACTCCACTGGCAAAAACAGAGAAAGAAAATGAGGTGAAAAGTCCAGATGAATGTAAACACCAGATACAGTGCAATAGCTAACAAGAATACCAGTTTTGAAAAGCAGACCAAAACCAACTTAATAAAGAAATTGTAGAAATGAGCAGTAACTGTTTGCTTTACCCAAGTAGTCTGGGAAGTCAGTACAGTCTGAAACAGGCAGATTTATGTGTGATCTTGTGGAACACCCCATCTTTAATATGTGTGACAGTAAAGAACAGTATGCATTTAATAACCCTGAAAAGTATGAAAGTCAACATGGCCTTAGAGTGTGGATTTCTGTACAATTCCAAGTGATTGAAGTACATCTGGACAGGTACCACCTGCCACAGAGAAGGATCCAGCTTAAAACATGAGACAAATTTCTGAAAAATATATATAATGAAAGAAAAGCTTTCCAGTTATAGTTGCACTGAAGTCTGAAGAATGGTAGCAGATGGAAGACGACAATCCAATGAGGAAGAAACAACAACATAAGGCTCATGCAGCAATGTAGCTAAAGACTCTTCAAAACAGCCACAGAAAATGAAAGAATGCCACATACCTGAGTAAACAAAGTAGCATGGGACAAAGATAAAGTTACACGTTTTTCACTAAGGAGAGAAGAACCAGAAGCAAAGACAAGATGCCAATTGATCACAATTATCAGTAGGTAAGACAGGCTCACTCAGAGCCACAAAAACAGCAGGTTGAAAAACTGGATCCTAGATGAAGAAAGTAGAACAACAACCATAACTTTTTTTTTTTATCACATAGTACATTGAGTTTACAGTGTAAGTACTCAAGTACACACAAGAAGAGACAAATAATAAGGTTTAACTGAAAGTTAAAGAAAAAGAACAAATGCTAATGCACATGGAGATTACTGTGTATAAAGAATGTGTTACCCCCTTACTGATAGAGATACACAGTCCAATAATGATTTTCTCATAGGGTGATGCAATACACATTAATACACATAAGAGTGGCAGCTTTGTTCAATGCCTATGGTACGTGCAAAGATCTTCATGGTAATAACCCAAGTTTATTCTTCTTTGTAGTACAACAGGTAAGTAAACATTTGTATATATGCCACAAGTTTTTATATCCTAAGCTTCCAAGCACATTCAGCAATAAAGTATATATTAGATCCAGCAAAGAAATAATTATTCTTAATTGTAATTTAAATCCAGCATTCAGTCAAATTGTTTATTACATGAGAAAAGCTATAATTTGACAACAATTTTAGTCAATTTTTTGTTAATATAGAAAAAAAGAATATTTTTCTCACATTCAAACTCCCACAAAAGGTACAAGTTTTAAAATATTACAAGCACTAACTATTTTGCAGATATATGACTAAAAAAGACTAAAATGGAGATTCAAAACCTATTTAAAAAACAAAAAAAACAGCAATTGTGAATAATGTGCATCAACAGAAATTTAGAGTAAGAAAGACTTTTAAAACAATAAAATAATTAAACAGTGTCTGAAACCGAAATTTCGAAAGATTATAAATTCCCAATGCAATGATTACCTAACAAGCATGTAAAAGCCATAGAGAGTGAGATCCTAGTATTTCACTACAAGCAATGATTAGTTAGTCATGAAAAATATGCTTACAGTGTCCCACTCCAAGCTTTAATGAAGTCATGAAGAGTGAGCTTCCAATGTCCCATTACAAATTCTAATTATTTAGTTATTGAAAATAAACTCCCAGTGTCCCAGAAGAGATTTACTGTTACTTTTTTTACATCTCAACATGTCTTGTTTAAAAAATTTTATAATAAAAATCTCAAATTTCTACATTATGGCCAAATGAACCACTTCAAATATTTTAATTTTTCAATACAAAAAATATTCAGCTATAGCAGGAAAATAAGTTAAATAACAAACTCAAAAAAACAAGCAGAAGTTTAGAATTCATAACTCCAGATAACATTTTAACACAAGAACACAAAACTGTACAATCACGGAGACTAAAGTTATAAATATAAAACATAAAAAAGTCAGACTACTTAAATCTATGGTAGTTAATTTTCTAACAGGTTGTTCAGACTATGGAAAAATTTGCCTATCTTAATGGTCAAAGCTAGAACATTGAGAGTTTAAGTTAGATGGAGTGTACATTTTTGAAAACAATGGTTGTATATTTAAAAAAAAATGTTTCTGTATGTAACTTGGGGTATGATAGTTGACACCTTCTATTCATACGGCTTTTACTTCTATGTTCAATAGTTCATTGGGTTTTCTTTCAAAAATTCTCCATTTTTTTATGGGTATTCTACATAAAAACGTTTTAGTTATTTAAAACAAGTTCAAAGAAATGTGTTAAAAACTTCGTAGTCTTAAAATTACAAATATTACATGTTATTTGCTTTTGTTTGTAGATGACTGACCACACTAAAAGAAATTTGTAAAATGTGCTTCCCTGCAACAAGAAAATGATGGCCCTGTTTGCTCTGTAAGTACAATTTAATTTAAATAACTATTAAATGGAAACTTATAAAAATGTGGCAGTTTTTACAAATTTAAATAAAATAAACTTAAATCTACAAGAACTGAAAGAGGTTTTACATTCATCAGATACACACATCAACCTTTCCAATACAGAAAGTTAACACTGTTGTTTTTAAATAAATCTTTATTATTTTACTAGTCATTTCCCTAATTTTAAATATATAAAAAAAAGTTACTTTCCTTTTAGTTTATAATAAATTGATGGTACTACATCCATAAGACCTTACAATAACTGGTGTTGTATCATTTCAGTCACAGTTAAATTTCAAAACAAAGAATCTCACATCTGGAAAAGTGCTGAAGTTGAAGAACAACAAACAGATTTAAACTGTAATATATATTACTTTTAACTGGACATTTTAAATTAACATTACATAAAAATATAGCTTGTTCTTACATTTTAATTAATCCATGCAATCAACTTAGAATTATTTGATATATTATAACAGTAACCAGCAATATCAATTTCAGAAATAAGGAGAACCAGTAAAGTAATAATTTACTGAGCTTACATTTACAACCTTTCAAGATATGATGCTTTAATAAGCAAACATGACTGGTTACTTTGAAGTTTGTTTTTGAGATGTTAAGATAATTAGTAACTGCTAATAATTTATATCTCAGTCTATTACTTTTACTAGTATTACCCAAAAGTTTCCAAAATTATAAGTCATAAAGCAAGATACGATTATAACTTATGTCTGAAAAAGTTATTACATTAATTATACTATAGTCATGAAGTTTAAACTTATATAAATGATACTTAATCCTTAAGCAACTTCTAATTTGTGTGTGTTTTCTTGTGGCAAAGCCACATCAGGCTAGCTGCAGAGTCCACCCAGGGTAATCGAACCGCTGATTTTAGCTTTGTAAATCCGTATACTTACCGCTGTACCAGCATGGAACAACATCCAATTTGAAAGCATCACTTACATTTTAATTTAAAACTGAATTTTGAATATTTTTATTTGCATTACTAGTATTCGTATATACAATATATGTTGTAAGAAACAAGGCTTAAATTACCTGGTCTTGTATTATTATTATTAAACTTCATCTAAAGTAACTTAAGTATTAACAATAACAGTTACGGATAAATCATTTCTAAATAATTTATAATGTAGTAATTTATTCGATAATTGAATTACTTAGTCTATATATTGGTTGAACTTTTAGCTTGAACTCGCAAGTTACTCAGAACATAATCAAGTAGTGAAATAAACTCCCATGCCAAATAATACGTAATATGCCTCATCATTTATATGAAACATTTGAGCTCTCACATAGCTTAGCAAAACTATCTAAAAATACAAATTATAATGGATTTTAAAATACAGGAAAATTTACATTAAAAACAAAAAGCAGACCTAAATTAAATAGAATTATCTTAGAAACAACGATAAACTTCCACTTAAACAACACCTGAAGTTGAAGTAATCTACATCGGCCTAGAAAATAAAAAAAAAAAAAAAAACAGAGTTTGTTTGTTTTTGGAATTTCGCACAAAGCTACTCGAGGGCTATCTGTGCTAGCCGTCCCTAATTTAGCAGTGGGAAAGACTAGAGGGAAGGCAGCTAGTCATCACCACCCACCGCCAACTCTTACCAACGAATAGTGGGATTGACCGTTACATTTATAACGCTCCACGGCTGAAAGGGCTAGCATGTTTGGTGTGACCGGGATTCTTTATTTTCTATTTCACGGCTGGGAAGATTTTTGAATCTTAATTTCTGCAGCTTCCCGCTGATAGATTAAGTTAAGAAAACATAGAAAAGTAGGAGGGAAAACGTGTGTTTTTTTCACTTGATTATTTAAGTAAAGATTTTAGAAGGCGTGTATACTGAAAATTGTTCATATCAAACTCACATTAAAGTACATAAAAAGTTGGGACAATTTAATACTTTTACTGTTTCTGGGACAAAAAATAAAAAGACTTAAAGTGTGTAATGATCCAAGTTTTAATGATACTTCTTGTAATACTATTCAAGGAACACTAGGTCAGGATTTTACAAGTCAAATTAGAAATGCACTGCTGTGTACACTTGATAGAGAAAATATTATTAGAATTGCTGGAAATCAACCTGAGGTATGCAAAAAGAAATTACCCTGTCTTCTATCGTGAAGGCAGAAATGATTGGATTGGTGTATTGGATCTCACAGATGTCTTCACAGTAGGATATCAGTTATCTTAATTGTTCCCAGTCATTTTGCCAGATGGCACACCATATATGTAGACCTCGGGCATTGGGGGGAGACGATGATGTCATAGTTTTGGTTTGGTTTGTTTTGAATTTCGTGCAAAGCTTCTCGAGGACGATCTGCGCTAGCCGTCCCTAAGTTAGCAGTGTAAGAATAAAAGAAAAACAGCTAATCATCACCACCAACCTCTTTCACAAACGAATAGTGGGATTGACCGTCACATTATGACGCCCTTACGCCTGAAAAGGGCGAGCATGTTTGGTGTGACGGGAATTCGAACCGCAACTCTCAGATCACGAGTCGAGTGCCTTAACTACCTGGTCATGCGTTAAAAGTGAATATATATTTATAAAGTGTAACTATGTGTTAAATTATATAGAGAATTAGACAAGCATCCTTTCAGGATGATAAAAGTATGTAAAGTAAATTATCAATTATAATAACTGCTTCATTCACATTATAGATAATAAAAAACTGTTGTATGTTATAACAATTGTCTTGTTGACTTATGAAACCAAAACAGCAAATGTATTAAAAATCATACGTAACACTGTCTGCATAATAGAAAAAATAACACTATCCTTAGTAATGATAACATCTTTGGTCAATAGAAAAATGTAAACAAACCTTTGGAAGTGAAATTTTTGAAATCAAATTGCTCTTAGTCACACAATACACATATAGAATCTTAATAATAACAACCATCTTTGTAAGACATGTACAATATATCTTGTAAGGCAATCTGCCTATAACACTGTCTGTCTGCAGAAACAACACTCGCCATTTTAAAACTTATGTAACTTAAAACTATAAAGTACCACGAGTAAAATGAAATATTTTGCCATGAACAATCATAGTTGTATGAATAACATGAAGCTAAACTAGTGAAAGAGCAAGATTGTCATTAAAACAGTGCTTTTATTTGAAACATAATTAAACCTAAACATTGAGACACTCCACAATGAGCTCCGTTTAAGGAGACACTGTTCTTAGTAGCATTGTCTGCCTTTCTGCAAATCGTATTTTATACTTTACTTCTAAAGCAAAATTGTAAAATCAACGTCAGATTAACTTATTAGTTTGCGTAGTTTCAAGATGAATAGATACAAGTTATAAAAATGAAAGAGGCCAGAAAATGACAAAAAGTATGATTAAATATAGAAATAATGAATTAGTGAAATGTTTTATACATAAAGTGACAGATAAATGTAAAAATATGTAAATTAAATTATTAGATATAATATTTGTCTTGTTAGATGATGTGTGGCTCAGCAATGCGTTGTCTAGTGTAACGTCGTGAAACTATGACGTCATCATTTCCCTGTTGCCTGAGATCGATGTACATATATTACTCTCTGGCGGCATAGCTGTTAAAAATCGGAGTAAATACCAAGGATTTATAGATGTCACGATACAAGCGTTGTGCATATGATATATGAAAGAGAAACGATACACATCACAACAAAAATTTTCCCTCATTTATTTTCCTTTAAATTTGTATTTTCTGTCTTTTATCATTAAATAATGTGGCATCAATTAAGACAAATAAAAGTTACCTTCTAAAGTAGAAGCCTGAACAAATGTAAAAGTTTTAATGTTTATTAATTCAACAAACTCAGGATTATTGCACATGAAGCGAATAAAGAAAATACGTCAAATCACATATTTGCTCATGAGATAGTTTATTTCAAATAAATGATTAAAACATTTGTAACCCGTATTATTTCAAAACGAAATAATTTTAAAATTATTCATTTTTCTAACCAGAGATATAAAAATACTGAAATGGAATGTTAATCACCATGATCAGTTACTACAGGGAGTTAAAAATATACTCGTATGAAACATGTCAATAAAAATAAAATTACAATTTAAAGGAAATAAAATAATACATAATATAAAGTAATTGATAACATCAGATCCTTTCACTTACAAAAAATAGATATCTTACAAAACTAATATCAATTTCAAATGACAAATTAGACCCGGAATGGTTTGGTGGTTAAGGTACTCGACTAATAATTTGAGGGTTACAAGTTCGAATCCCCGTCACACCAAACATGCTCACCCTTTCAGCCATGGGGGCAGTATAATGTACGATCAATTCCACTATTCGTTGGTAACAGAGTTACCCAAGAGTTAGCGGTGGGTAGTGATGACTAGCTGTCTTTCCTCTAGTCTTACACTGCAAAATTAGGGACGGCTAGCGCAGATAGCCCTCGAGTAGCTTTGCGCGAAATTCAAAAACAAAACAAAAATAAACAAAAAATAATTTAGATTCACGACTTTCTCAAGCAAGCCGTTGTATGCTGTTTCTTTTTCGAAATCAGTTTAAATAGGAATGGTTTCGAATCTTGAATCAAGAAAAGTTGAAACATGAGTGAACTCTTCATCTCCAGTATAACGAATTTCCAAAAGTGCAAGGGTTACTTTTTACATATCCTTCGTCATGCTTGAATCATTTTAAAATAGTTTTAAACGAGTTTAATGATTTTCTGCCATTTCAGCTTTTCTTTTCTTTGTTTGTTGTTGGCCTGGCATGGCCAAGCACGTAAGGCATGCGACTCGTAATCCGAGGGTCGCGGGTTCGTGCCCGCGTCGCGCTAAACATGCTCGCCCTCCCAGCCGTGGGGGCGTATAATGTGACGGTCGATCCCACTATTCGTTGGTAAAAGAGTAGCCCAAGAGTTGGCGGTGGGTGGTGATGACTAGCTGCCTTCCCTCTAGTCTTACACTGCTAAATTAGGGACGGCGAGCACAGATATCCCTCGAGTAGCTTTGGGCGAAATTCAAAAACAAACAAACAAACAAACTTGTTTGTTGTTAAATAGGAAACTACAAGTTAGGAGATTTGTGTTGTGCAAATCAAGGTTGTTGGAATGAAGTTTTTGGTGGTATAAGCCTTAAAACTTACCGCTGAGCCAAGATTGTGTGGTTTTCTTTTGTTTCTGCCATCTTGTATTATTTGTAATGATAGAGGGATATTTTTTAAAAAATATTACTTTATATTTGGAAAGCCAGTTATTTAAAATAAAAATATATTTAAGTTATATATATTTTTATTTCTTTTAGGAATTGTTTTAGCAAGTATTCTTTCTTATAGCTTTACGTTTTACATAAACGTTTATAATATTTACTTAACTCATTAGTTTTAAGTTCAAATTATATATTAGTAAAGATAAAAACGAATAAGGAAACATGTAACGCGCCATCGAGAGAGTGTTAACACGTGCGTTTCATTGTGGTGGAAGTTGTCACAAGTTGTTCAAAATTGTAGTTAAATTTTTAAAAATATAAAAAAACACTGTGAAAGGTGTATTCGTAAATATTAACGTGCGTTTATTTGCTGCTTTATATGTAAAAAAAACAGGTATGGAAGATATCAACATTCGTACTGAATTGAACGAGCTCTGTCGCATGTTTGATGCTAATTCTAATGCTGAAAGACTAGAAACATATTTATCGAAACAGGTAGGTTACCAACGTTGAACAAGTATTTGACAAAAGACAATTCAGAGTTGTCGGTTTAATTAGTAAAAACTTACACTCGTTTCCAGTTTATAATAGTAGTTATAAGACTGTAGTTAAGATATCGCAAAGAATATTACATTTCGAAATTCTAAGTGTGTAGCTTCTAAAGAAGCAGAACAATTTTACACTTATTTGTACTTTATAACTTTTGTTGCAGTGGTAATTTTGCGTGTTATGCTAGGCATAACCACAGCTAATGATAATACTTTTCATGACAATATGTATTTCTCGTATTTTTGCGTTTATACTCTGCTATTAGAAATTGAAAGCTTTATGGTTAATGGCAGTGACTTTGGAATCATTCATGCATTTATTTATATTCAAATTTTCTTTGAAATTTAAATGCAAATCTGTTTACAGATTGGCACTATCCAGTGGTTTGTGCTACTGTTTATTTAATGTTGTGCTCATTTGTAATTCACATTATGTATACATAGGTTCCCTTTAAGCTATTTTGACATACGTTGGCAAACTACATGCTCATCTTGATGAAAATGAGCTACTATGGAATTATAATAACAGTTGGGGCAGTGAAATTTTCATTGTCATTACTAAATGATTTTACCTTATGTTTTGGATGAAAATCTACAACTGTCTGTATAAAAGTCCTGAAAAAGAATAGTTTGTATGTTCCAAACTGTCCAATTCAGGGCCTTATTGACAGGTGTATGGTGCATATCTGCTTAACTGGTTCAATTTATTTGACAAAAGTAAGTGGTTACTAATTAGTAATTAGATTAAGGAAAGTGCATAATTTCAAATGCATAACATAAAACTTGAGGATAACGAGTGATCTGTTGGACTATCTAGGCTGTTTTATCCATCAAACTAAACAATTACAAAAGAATTCTGAGCTGGATTTTATTTAGGTGTTTATGAAATCTCAACATAAGCTCATTTAAATTTACTAGATTCACCACATCTGAAGACAAGCTGTTTTAGAGATCAGCCACTCTGCTTTAAAAATAAAACTGTCTTATTTAAACATGACTTGTACCTTGCCAGTATTTCTCTCTTTTTAATCCTGTCATTCTTGCCATTAAATATGTAGAAGGGCAATGCATCAACACTATCAATTCTCTTAAAAATCTTAAACATCTCGCTAAGATACCCTCTAACTCTTCTCTTTCCAAAATAAAACATTTTCAGATATTTTAATTTGTCTTTGTAGAATAGCCTTTCTATCACAGATAACACAGTACTAGCCCTGCTTTGAACCCTTTCTAACAATTCAATATCTTTAAAGTAAAGATTGAAAGACTAAACAAAATACAATAAATGAGGCATAACTAATGACTAATACAATGAAAGTATATGATCTAGACTTCAGTATTTATATAGATATAACATAGAATATTATTTTCACTGCCACTAGCAGTGGCATGCTGCTTGGATGTTTTTAAGAGGCTGATCAAGCAGAACACCAAGATCCTTTTCTTTCATGACACTGGTAAGGTTGTTCTCATCACATACTAAATTATGATATCCCATACTGCATTTATTGTAATGAAAAGCTATCTGTCATTTATTTACCCAATTTACCAAATAATCTAAATGCTGTTATGAAGCAGTCGCATCTTTATCACAGCCAGCAACACTCAAGATCTTAAGCATTTTATTGAACATCACTTCATCTCTGTCATTTAAGTAAAACAAACACAGAGCAAGAGTTTTAACTTGAAACCCTAAAGTATTATCTTACTTGTGATGATAATATAGTTGAACTGAACTCCATTTATAGCAACACTTTGCTTTCTTCTATATGTTTTTTTGACTAATGAGTCAACTTATCCCATTACATCTTTAGCGAACATTTCTTAACAAATCTTTGTTTGGTAGTAATGTGTAAAGTGATTTCTAAATATTTAATTTTTTCCATGAAATTAGTGACAAAATATATTATTCAAGTTCAGGTAAAAATATTTTATCAAAAAGTTACTTATATAAAAACTAAAAGTATCCATCCTGAAATTTACTTGTGTTAGAGAAAAAATGTGTACTGAATAAGTACTCCAGTAACAAAATTAAAAAGTACATTCATCTGTAGTTCTTTTGAACTCAACATGTATGATGTGGGCCATGAGGTCTAGAAATAAATCACATCATATATTATAGGGACACAGAATCATTAACAATGCATTCAAACTTAAGCAGTTTATGAAGAAATGGCCAAGGACTGCCATTACTTTCAAAGGAATGATGTTGGTGTCAGATATTTTATACACACGAGATACTGTAGGAAAAGAGTAGTGGTGCTTGGAAGGGGGATAGAAAATAGATTTAAGCATTTATTGGCTCATGTAAATTCCCACATACTCCTTGCATTTTGATTGTCTGCCACAATTTTTAGTTTTGAGAATTGTAACAAAATGTCAATGATGACAAGAAATCCACTTGAAGTGAAAATGTATTCTAAAGACATCTGGTATGGGTATTAATACTTTAATTAAAATAAAGTACAGAACAATGTTTTGAACTAACAAAATTTATAAAGTAACATATAACTTAACATATTGTTTTGGACAACAAGGGACCTGTTGGTACATCTCAACTGTCCTATCCTCTAAACCAAACTAAAACTATTAAATTTTAAAATATAACTATCAAACTTTCTTTTAAACTCACTCAAATTTACGGCTTCCACAACATCTGTAGGCAACCCATTCCATAGGATAATTGCCCTATTTGAAAACTAGAATTGTATTAGCTTAGGACAGCTTTTGCCTTGTCCAAATAATATTTTTATTCCATATTTATATAATTCTTGCCAGTAAGTATGAAAAATATTGATGCATCATCATTATCAATTCCTTTTACAATTTTAAATACTTTAATCAGATCACCTCTACTCTTCTTTTTTGAAGAGAAAACAATTTTAAGGATTTTAATCTTCATATGACAACCTTTTCATCCCAGGTACCATTTTTACTAATCCCCCTATGAACTCTTTTCAATAATTCAATGTTTTTCCTGAAGTAAGGAACCCAAATGTTGCCTAAACAGTGACCTATACAGTGAAATTATAACTTTTTTAGACTTGTATTTAATATTTCTGTAGATAGAACCTAAAATCTTATTTGCCTTGCCACTAGTCACAGCACACTGCTTTGGATGGTTTATGAGACTGATCAACTATTACTTCAAGATTGTTTTTTTTTCAAGATGCTGTTAAGGTTATTTCCTTCTATATTATATGTATAATTTAAATTATATAATCCACATGCATTATCTTGCATTTATCATAATTAAAACCCATTTGCCATTTATTTGCCCAACTCAATAAAACTAAATCCTTTTGTAAACCAGCAGCATTCTCTTCAGAGCCAGCAAATCCCAAGACCATGATTTTCATTTGCATTAAAACATCAAACCTGAAAGAGCAATTATCACTTGTACTTGGGTGTTTCCAAATTTCCACACTCTTAGCAATTGCTATATTAGAATTTAACAATAAATTTAAAATAACATTAAGTTCCTTGACCAATTAGTGAAAAAGACCATCTTGAACAGTTTGAGAAAACTTTTTTCTTATGGTTTAACTCTAGTATTTCCCAATCAGTATGAAATCAAAATCATCTATAATTATGACTTTATTAATAACTGAAATCTTAATCTCACTGTAAAGTTTATGACTAATTTCACCAGTTTTATCTAGTGGTCTGTAATATATTTCTACTAAGAGTTTTCTCATACTATCCACTAACAGTATTCTAAATGGGTTAAATCTTGAAGTTGCCCTTAATATTCTCATCTTCACCAAGATGTAGCTCACTTTACATATAAAGCCACTACTCTGTTCCTATTAAATAACTTATAACCATGTATTTTAAAGACATTTCTTTCATCAAACTCATCTATATTTAATCATGTTTGTTATTTCCCTAATATCAAAATCTTCTATTACTACTAGTGCCCTAAAGTCATCAATTTTATTTTTTATACTTCTAGCTTCATAATAGTAACAGTCACGTCTGTTCTTGTAACTCCTTGTCTACATAATCCAATGGCTGAAATCTGTTGCTCAATAGCATAGTGTATTTACAGTTAAGCTTACTACTTTTAACTGTAATACTTGTTAACTTCCTGAATTTTATAGTTAATCTTAGTTAATGCCTACCCCTACATGTAAAGCTTAAGCTTCTCTTGAAGTCTTGCTGTTATTTCCCACAGTTTATATTTCTCTTTATCTATTTTCTTAACTTTAATTGGGATAGCCTCTAATTTTTCTCCAGCCTACAAACTATATATAAATTAAACATTCTCATTACTGGCTTTCTTTAAAGTACATAGCAGTATTGAGTTCCCAGAGAAAACTCATTTATTCCACCTAACAAACTGAAATAGAAACTATAACCTGAGCACTTTCAAAAGGTGGACCTTTCTTCTTTAGGGAAAAACAACATTTCTAGTTTTCAGACTGTAGTTACTAAATAAAACAACATATTTAATTTGTCTTGTAATTTCATTGCAAGCTGAAGTATAACTAAACCCAAAGAACCATTATACATACTAAGTCTAATCTAATATTGTACATGTTAAATTACTGAAACCTAAATTAAAAGCTTATACCTACTGTTTCTGTAATCTTTCTATATCTAGTTGTTTTTTTTGTTATTCAACTCTAATTTTCGAAGATAAAATTAATAAAATCAAATAACTTTCAAAAATCCACAATTTTATAATGAAAGGTAGTGGAGTAATTCTCCTAAAAATACTTGAGTTAGAGTAAAAGTATTTGAAAATATTAATACTTTTTAAAATGTAGATATTGAAAAAGTTACTAAAGAACTATACTGAAGTAAAATTACTTCATTACCTTTACATCCCTAGTGACAACAAAAAAATATGAATTTTACAGTAAACATTAATTATAACAACAAAAAGAATGCCATCATTAAAAAAAATCAAACTTTTTTTACCTTGGTGAAAACCTTGCCTTTTATTCCATTCTTGTATCAAGTGGAAGAATCTTTGAAGAATAGACAACTACATTTATAATGGTGTTGTCAGTTGTCTTGGTTAATGAACTTATAGCAGCATTTTTTTGCTATGGGCTTGATGTCCTAATTTTAAAGACTAGTTTTAAGCACATTTATTTCATGCCATTAAAATAATTGCCATGGGACATAAAAATTATTTTTATCAGAAGAAAAAGATTAATGTAATTTGATAAGTGATTAATCATCAGGTTTATTAATCTACTACCAAGACTTGGATGATTGGAATACTTGAAATAATAATCAGAAATTAGTTGATTATTTTGTTGAGTCAAGACACTAGTTGATCAAGCTAAACAACGTGAATTACCTTATAATAATAATGAATACCGTAATGTCAATACATTGACTATTTGAATAGTTGAAATAGTCAAAAACAATAATTTTCATTAGTTTATTATTTTTTTACCTCCATCATGATTTTGAATATTGATTATTTTTATATTGTTAATCATATTTTTAATTAATCATTTATTTTAAGTGATGCTAACTGATGTAGTCATTTGTATGTTGGTAATAGATTATATCAATTGATCATACAAGTATAGTCTATATGTTATATCGTAATGAATTGAAGTTTTATATCAGCTGTTGCACAAAATATGTTTATAACTGATATCCATATTCAAAATATTATAATTTAATCTTGTATATCAATATTTACATAAATTTTATTTTGAAAGGAATATATGTTATCTGAATGATGGCAAGAGTTTTATTTTGATGTATTTATATTTTCAAAAAGCTTAAATTGTTATGGGTTGGGGAAAGGCAAGCTAATTGGATTGTAGGATGACTGGGTGAGAGAAAGCAGAAAGTTATGAAGAGACACATCAAGCTGGGCCTTTGTAATTAATGGTGTGTCTTAGGGGTTAGTGTTTAGCCATTGTTTTTTGTTTTTTTCATTCACTGTTGATATTGATTGGGGCATAATTAATAATTTCGTAAAGTTTGTTGGTGACAGTAAAATTGTAGATATTTCTAGCTGTATCATAATTATTTAGAATCAACTGATAATTTGGATAAATGGTTGGCAAAAGATCTTTAATTATAGTTAATCATAATCTTTGTGAATAAACAAATTGATAGGATAACTAAGGCAATAAAGAGTTGGCAAAATGATGATTCATAGGACAACAAGTGAAATAAAAAGTTAAAGATAATTCAGTCAGGTTTAAGGATAAGCAGTAAAGTGAATAACAAACTTACTGTTATTATAATGTTAGAAGAAGTACAAGAACAAAATATTTAGTTCAGAATACCAGTTGATACAGTATCTTGACTGAGATGAAATGATAATTATTGAAATTTGATTAGATCTGGAAAATATTGGTGATGATCACTTGTTTTGAAATTTCAGATAGATTCTTTATATAAGAGATGAGTTGTAGCCTGTTAAGATTGAAGACCAAAAATGGTATTGAAGAGTATGTATCTGTAAGGGTTACAATTGAGGGTTTCAAGTGTAATAAGTACTTTAGAAGTTTTTTACAGGTTCACCTGATAAGACAAGGTATGAAAAAATTTATAATGAGATCAGGCTTGCAACTAACAAAAGTAGTGATTCAATAAGTATTGAAGAAATTTCAGACTCATCATTTAAGACTGTATGGAGTCAAATAAGGAAGGAGACAAATTTCTTAAAGTGAGTCAGAATGGTTTTCTATATTAGAGAACTAACCAGAAGAAATGTCATGTATTTGATTCATTGATAACCACTAATGAGGACAATTTAGTTGAAAGAGTTGAAGTGGGAAAGTGTTTGAAGGAGAGTGATCATTGCATAATTACGTTTGATGTTTTGCTGTATATTAAGATAAAAATAATTGAAAAAATTTGAGTTGCTAATTTTCAGAAAGCCAATTTTGAGACCATGAAATGAGAAATTTCATTAGGGTATTTGGACAATGAATTGAAAGGTGATATGGGAAAGATTAAATATGTAGCTTTTAACTTACACATCTTAAAAAGAAGCATTGGAAATGATCCAAAGGAAGACAGCTAGGATAATTCTAGTTATGTAAGGGCCATAGCATAACCTATGGACAGCAAATAATCATTTGGCTCTTGAAGACAGTCTTTGCTGCCACCCCCTGTCCTTGGGAAAAGTAAAGATTTAAACTTGCCATTTATATGGTGATTTCCATTTTAAATTTCACTACTACCAATGACAAATTTATTTTTTTTATAAGTAAATCAACCTGAATATTTTTTAACTGAAACCTAGTTTGTCTTTTCATAATTTTTAAACTTGTGTCTTATATTCAGAAACAAAACACAAAGAAATCAGTGGCCTGTATGCTGTTGATCATGTAGGTTTATCTTGTATAGTCCAATAAGATAACCTTTTATCCTTCTTTTCTTAAGATTAAAAAAGATAACCTTTCCAATCCCAGAATTATCCTCATAGCCCCTCTCTTGTTCCTTTACAATCAGTAAATATCCTTTCTGAGAGGATAAGGGAACCAAACCTGTATGCAATATTTCAAGACAAGTCTAATTAGTGACTTGTATGAAAAGATAATTAGCTCTTTTGACTTAATTCATGTCTATACATAAATCTTAAGCACTGCTTTAATGATTTCATTAACTTATAATAATGAATAACCAATATGTGAAAGCCAGTTTACAAAAACCCAAAAGTATTATCTTGTAGCTACTGTAATTAACTCATTACGAACAAGTATTCCATTTAAAAAAAAAACTTTTATTATCTGTCTTTATTAATTGCTTTTAGCCATTTTGTTTTACATGGTAATTTGAGTTCAGATATTGGTATTTTAGTTTTGAATTCTGACAAGATATGAAGCATATAAGTTAGCAGTATTATTTCACTGAAATATCATACTTTGGTGTTGTTTCTGTATGATTATGTGCACAAGATTTTTGTAACACACATTATTTTGTAGAAAAAAACTCCTCATACCCTCTTTTCTTGATTTTTCTAACCAGTGTAATTGATACTCATTGATAATTATATTGATATATAAGCTTAATCACTCAGCTCTATCTGTAACTAAAGTGGTTCTTAAGCAGCTTTATCCCAGTTTAGTAATTAATAGGTTAAAGGCCATTTGCCACCTATTTGTCCAAGTTAGCAATTGATCCCAGATATTCTATTGTACTTCAACATGCATCACATAATGATAAATATCCAAGAGTGTAATATCATTTGCAAACTCTTAAAAAATATACCCCTTTCAATACCATTAATAAAGCTAAGAAAAAGAAAATGTTTATGGACACACTTTGAGAAGAAAAACAAGTACTAAACCCTCATCCTTTCAAGAATTCATCAGTTCTTTTTTTGACCTCTTGTAATATATACAATTGTGTTCACAGCTTCTGTAGGACAGCATATAGTGTCAAAGAATTACAAACAGTCTATTATTCTGTGTTTTCTAATTTCAAAAATAAATTTAATTTAATCAAAGAATCAGGCAATAAAAGCTAAGGCTCTTCCTATACAGAAACGTTTTAATATTTAAAAGTATAGGAACTTGCTCAGTTTTTATTTATTTTTCCAGGTGTGGACTCCAAACGACAGACAAGAAATTCTCAGCCAACTGTCAAAGTTATTTTTGCATGGGAATGCTACAGAAACTGTTGCTCACATGTTTCACTCTTTCCTTTTGGACCTATTAGTACGATGTCAAGATTGTGTTGATAGAGATAATTATGAATTAAATAGAAAAAATGAACTGGTTTTAATTGCACTATCTAAACTAGTTCAACACTATCCAGATGCTGCTAGGTGAGAAACATAAATCTTATCTCTTAGTATAGGCTTTGTCAAGTTGTAAAATACATGTTATAAATTAGTACAAAACAATCGTAAAAGCTAAAAACTATTAAATAAGGCCAAAAATAAATAAAAGGTATTATATATTGTAGGTTTAAGGCATATGGCATGAAGATTTTGCTGACAGGAAAGTATTTGTACAAATAAGCTTTTAAGGTTACATTGTATAGACACAAATCAGCTGCTGAATAGATAGATAGTCTTAGAGTGATTTACACTTCATTTATTATGAAGTTTGAGAATGTTATTCACACAAAAACTCCAAAACCTGTTAAACTAAAATGTTTGCTTTACTACCATGCAATTACATAATATATATTCACCTCAAAGAATAATTAAAGCAAATGTTTTCATACATTATTTTTCAACAACTAGGGACTTCAGGTTTGAGTACTCAACTTTTCTTAGCTCAGCCTCTCTCATTTAATTACTCATTTGTTATTCACAACTAGTTGGTGGGTTATTACCAATTATAAATGATCAAGCTTTCTAGTATTGGGCGTGAATTTTTTCAGTTTAATATCTTAAATTACATGTAGCTTAGGCCTGCAAATTTAATACGAGTTCATTTCTTAGCTAAAACTGAAATTGTACAAAGAAAATAATATATAAAAATGTATGTTTTATTTAGAATCATTGAATATTATTTTATGGAAATAACATTCCATACATTGGTTAATTTAAGTATTTTGTTTACATATACCATATTTGTCAGTTTATAAGATGACACTTTTCTTTTACTCATAAAACAATGTCTGATTTACCCCTCATTTTATACACAGGTTTAGAGAAGGTATTACAGTAAGAACTCTCTGATTAAATATGTTCGTTTTACTTTAGTTTGCTTTGTTGAGTACTTGTGTTGACATCATGCCATCTGCTGTGTTACAATATCATTTGTAACTGAACCATTTATTTTGATTCTTCATAACTAGAAGTTATTTATGTTGCATGCTAGTTGCAATCAAGACATTTTTTTTGTTTGAAAAGTATTGATTACAACCATCATAATAAATATTGCTAATATTATTAAAAGTTTCTGTAATGTACACTAATTTTATAAACATCTCTATAGTAGGCTGATATATCTTAAGGTTTAATTTTTTGTAATAGAAAAGGAGCTCATCTGTAATGAAAATCTTGTAAAATTATGTATTTGAGACTTAAAATACACTTCATTGAGTTGTCTCTAACATATAAAGAGCATAAACAACCAAACATGTAGGTGTTTTGATTACCTCAGATTGTAGGTTAGCACAGTTTTAAAATATCTTCTAGGTATTTTTTGTAACAAAAGTAATATCCTATAGTTCATTAATAATAGAGGTCATCCTATACAGTGAACCTCAAATAAATACAATTATATTGCTCAAAAAATCTAGGGTCATCTTATATGTTGATATATACAGTAATCTAAAATAGGTATTTTTAAGATAGCATATAAACTAACTATAAGCATAACTTTAAAATTATCCAAAAGAGTTAAAAGTCTTAAGAACTTATGGGACATACCAATACATGTTTAGCTCTTTCTGTTTATACTCTATATGCACCTTTATTATTTGAATCAATGCTTTAGTAGTTAACTTTTTCATGGTAAGTTGATGAATTGTTTGAAATCAACATTTTATTATTTGAGATGAATTACATTTTTATTGACTTTTAGTCACAGCAATAAGCAGATACAAAAATAATTTTTTTAAAATGTAATTTGTATGGAACATTTGCAAAAGATAATACATTAAATAATGTGAACTGAAAATTGTTTTTTTGTTGTTGTAGTTTCTGTTTGAAGTACTGTGAAAGTCATCCATCAATATTTAAGAGATTTGAAAATTTAGAAGAGTTGGAACCAGTTTTAAAAAAGGTAATAGTTTATAGTAATAGAAGAAATCAGAAAATAGTTCACTGTTTCTGTTGTTGGAGAGTTGCTTCAGTGTAGTTTACTGTTTCTGTTGATATGAAGCTCTTCTGGCATATTTGCTACTTCTGTTAGTGGGGAAGTAGCTATGGTTTAGTTTTTTTTTGTTAGTGGGTATCTTCTTTTGGATAGTTTAATATTTGTGCTAATGTCTGTTGTTTTGGTTTATTTTACTGTTTTTGTTGATGTAGTTTACATTTCCTGTTGAAATCAAGTTGCTGCTCTATAGTTTACTGTTTATGTCATTGGAGAGTTATTGTAATACATTTTATTGGTATTTATTATTTATGAAATTTTGGAAGAAATTTGTGTTAGTTTCCTGTTCCTGATGGTAGAAACTGTCATGTAGTTGATTCATTCAGTTAGAAGTGAGTTGCTTGGGTATATTTTGGTCATTAAGAAGCTACTCTATCTTAATTAACTGTTTTTGATGGTATGGAATTTCTCTTGTGTAAATTGCTGCTTTCTCTGATACATTGCTAAAGTATAGTTTACTAGTTTTGTTAGAATCAATTTCCCTGGTATAATTTAACTGTTTCAATTAGTGTGGAATTGGTCTGGTGCTCGTCCAGTGGTGGGTTTGCTCTGACGTAATGCACTTTATCTTTCATTGTGGGGTTGCTCTGATGTGGTTTATTCCATATCTGAGTATGTATTACTGTGGTTTAGTTTATTGTTGCTGTCGATGTGGTTTTCAATTATGTAGTCTGGTGTTTTTATTTATTGGATGACCTATATCAGAACAGTTTACTGTTTTTGTTGGTGGGAAGTTACATTTGTGTAATGCTCTGTTTTGTCATTGGAGAATATCTCTGATGCAGTTTGCTATTTTTGTTAGTATTTAGTTGATATGGTGTAATTTTCTCTTTCTAAAGGGGAATTGTTCTTGTGTTGTTTACTGTTTAAATTTGTGTGGCGTTACTTTGGTGTAGTATTATGCTTTTGTCATTGGAGAGTAGTTTTGATGCAGTTTCTCCTTAAGGTGGATCCTGTACATGGTGAGGGGACCTCCCAGAGAAGGTTCTGTATTTGCATTTTACTTTCTTTTGGATCTGAATATTCACAAATGTTTGCCATGTGTGGCACTTGTAAAGAAGAAGAGAGGATCTTGGTGGCTGAGGGGTCCTATCCCAATATGCCACTTTGGTCTTGAATTCCTGTAGACATGTGACCTTAGGGTGCCACTTCCAGGGTCTTTCAGTTGGTTCTGTTGGGCTAGGGTCAACCAAGTACCAGTGTTAGACATTCTCAACTGGTGTTGTGGACGTTGTGTCTGATGCTGGTGTTCACAAAACCATAGTATTGCTGCAGTATCATTGTTTGGCATTATAGTGTGTTCTCTCATAGGGCTCCATGGTGGCTAGGGTGATTCTTCATTCATTACCTGAGAAATTGTTAGGGCCGATGTTTTCCTTTTTAATTCAAAAGGGATTAGAGGGGTTAGCTGGCTTCCCAAAGTCAGTCAGGAAGTTGCTCTCTGGTGACATTTTGGTTGAATTATCTACACCATAACACACCAAACTTCTGAATTTGAAGGCTATTTGGGATATACCTATCAAGGTTACTCCCCATGCTACTTTTAATTCTTCAAGAGGTGTTATTGTTGGGAAGGATATAAAGAACATTTCCAAGTCAGAGATCCTCACTGGCTTCTCCAACCAAGACGTTTCTGTTTTTGCCACTCGATACACCCTTGGAGGCAGTAGCCATCTGTGTTAAATTGGGTTATACCTTCATTGTTTGTTCTCTGTGTGTGTCTCTTGGAGAGATCTGTGATCAGTCAGATCTTGATGCTCTTACTAAACAGTTACCATCTCCATTTTTAATCATAGGGAACTTTAATAGACATAATCCCCTCTGGAATGATGTTGATGGGAGGAGTCATTCCATAGAGCATATGCTCTTAGTTTATAACCTTTCTCACTTCAACACTGGTTCTTATACTTATTTTTGTGTATCTCATCAGTCATTTGTTTATATTTATCTCTTTGTCTGCACTCATTCACTTTTTTTGGAGGGTTGACAGTGATCTACAGGGCAGTAATCATTTTCCTGCCATTTTGGAATATTTATCATCAGTGGTGTAATAAAAGTAAGTTAAATACTTTTTATCCAGAAGTATCTACCATATTCTGTTTTCTGGCTTGGATATTTGAGAAGGGGCTTGCTTCATCTATGGTGGCTTTATATAAGGCATCCTTATCCACTATGTTTTTTACAATTCTAAATATCAGAAGGTTTTTGAATTTCCAGTTCTATCAGGTATATTAAAATTCTTGCATATTTTTTGGCTCAAATTACCTTTTCAATTACCAAATTTGGATTTTACAGTTGTTTTACACATGTTGTTTTACCTTTCAAGTCCTTAGTGCTGTGTTCTTTGTTTCTCCTTTCTCTTAAATTGTATTTTTTGTTGCTGTTTGCTCATGGACATTGCTATTCAGAGTTCTTTGTAATCCATATGCGTAGAATTATTTATCATTCCGGATTTGTTCAGCTTTACTCCAGTAAGTTTTTTTATTCCCAACACTGGTAGCCATGGAAGGGGAAGGATTCTTTTCACCAATCCATTTGCCAGTCATTTCTCACCTTTATGACCATTCCAGTACTAACTGTTTGCTATGTTCTGTCAGGGCTGTCAAGTGTTATGTGGCTCATACTAGCTCATTTTGAGGAATGAAAAACCAACTGCTCATTCATTGGGATTCTTCAAGGTGACTTCATAAATTGATTCATATGGCCAACAATAGATTATCTTTACAGACAGCAGAGGTCTTTTTTTCATGTTACATCTCATCAGATTTGTCATATCTCTGTCATTAGCCACCTGGTTGCACTCTGGAAGGCATTGTGTATGCTGGTATGTGGACTACCACTACTACTTTCTTATCTCATTACTTACATGATCTGGCAGTTTCCTCTTCTGAGGCTTTTGTCTACCCCATGTAACTATTTTGACATCATCTGTTAGAAGTATTTTTCTCAATCATACACTCTCCTATTTCCAGCATCCTTTTATTTTTCACTGGATCTCACTTTCTGGCTAGTGTTTCTGAGGCAGGTATGCTTTCTCCTCTCAGTTCCACATTAGCAACCACTTTCACTATAATTATTACAGGTAGCAACAGGCTCTGTCAAAATGGGATGTTCCATAAGACCATCAAGGTGCCTACCAGATGATATTACCTGCACTGCCACTGATGGACAGTCACGAGTTAAGCTAAAGGGGATCATGCCTGTTTATGTCAATTGTACAGGTTAAATAAATTGAGATTGGTTTTCTTTTAAAAAGGTAGGGAATTTGGTTCACCTATTGCACAGTTTCCAGAGCTCTGTTCTTCAGGATTCCCCTCCAGATTTTACTAGTGCTTACCATTCTTAGTTTCCAGCTGATGAGGTGGTGGACAGAGGCTTTTCCTTCAGAAGGTTAGTGTTTTTCCCAGATGTCAATAGTAATTGCACCATTCTCAGTGAGAGCCTCCTGTTATTTCAGTTCAAATTTGACACAAAGCTATCTGGTTAGAGAGTGCTTTTCCTTCTCTTCAATTAATTTCAGTTTCATAATTGTGCATGGAATTTGATCCATTAAATCTTCATAATTCTGAATATGAAGTGATCCCATTTTAGATCCTTGTATAAGCACAAGTTCTGCATCTTCTCAATAATGTAAGGGGCAAGTGGAACACTCCTTGTCCACTGAGTTGGGGAGTGAGGCTGAATGCTTATAATTCCAGACTTGATGAATTCTATTCCTTTAGTTGAGTATGGTATACATGAACCCATAATTTTGAGCCTGGGGTTTTGCCTTTTGGCATTTGTGGAACCTCGACTACCTGGTTAGGAGTGACTTTAACTGATGATCACTCATATTCTATTCCACCTTTGATATAGGAACTAAGTTCCAGGTGAAAAGCATATCTGTTATAGATCTAGTGTGGTTCCCCCACTCTTGTACTATCCTTATCTTGGTACACTTCTTTTCTAGGCAGATGCTTTCTCTATAGATCATGCTTGTACTACTCTCTCCACTTTTTCATTGTGGGATTCTAGCTATAGTGTCAGTGGATGGTAAGTATGATTTGGAAGTTAGTATTTTTCCTAAATTGAAAATGTATTTTCAATAATACTTACCTCCACTGATACTCCCACCTTATCTCCCCACTAAAAGCTGTTTTGTCTTCAACTTGTATATTGTTGCTTTTAAATTCTGATATCAATTTGTCTTGAGTGTTGGAATTGAAGTTACAAATGGTTTCTTTTTTGAGTGCTAAATATATTGTAATATTGCTACAATTACATTATTTTGTATTGATAAACACTGCAGTATTCTTTCAAAAAGCAATAACAAAGTTAGATATTAATAGATTACATATATTATTTTTTTCTGATTTAGAGAAAGAAAACCAAAGAAAAAGAATGTGAATATTCAGTTTTGGATCTACTACACGCTGCATTTAAACTTCTACTTCACAACATAGCATATTTCCGAGTAAAGTGGGACTGGAGTTGTCTTGTATCATTCCTCTATCACGAGCAGGAAGAAGTGAGATGGTAAACCTATTTTATATGTATTATAATATACAATATTTTGTTAATTCTCAAGGTGTTTCCCTCAAATTAGCTGTGTGTATTTCAAATGTGTGAATATGCACATTTAGTCAATGGAAATAAATTTTATACACTAAAGTGTTTTATTTACAATGTACTTTCTGGAGCTACACCTCAATTTATGAAGATTTCCACTACCTTTTGGAAGTGTATAAACACTTTCACAGTGTTATTGCATGAAGCTATTCATTTTATTTTATTTTGGGAGTATTTTGTATTGCTTGTTAACAGTAAAGCATAAAAGTAATAATTTTCAATTCGTTTTTGATGAAATGAACTTTAAATTTGCTTCTTACTTGATTTTCTAATATTTTAGGCTATGTTATGGGAAACTGTTATGTAATCTGTCATATAGTTGGTTGAGTTTGTTATTTTGCTTATTTGAGTTGCCTGACTCATGCATGTGCTCAATAATGAGCTTGTATAGTGGCACACAGCTTTTTATGCCATTATTATTTTGTTTATGGCCCAGTGAATCAAAGCTAGCATATGCAATAATCCCATCTACATTTCATGATGAGGGTGCATTATTTCAGTTTTCAAAGGTATGAAACAATCTTTTATATACGTTATAATGTCTTGCACCTTGTCTTTTAAACCTCAGACCTATTCTTAAAATTCATGCTGTCAAACCAACAGTCAGTGTTGTTATTTTATTGTACACTTTATAATCACTGTAGACTATCTATGGGTCTCTACTAGCTTACATTTAGTGTAGAACATATAAAATATTTTAATGTAATTTTCATTTAACTCAGCTTCTTTGTTTCTTTAAAAGATGTGTTGTTTAATATTTATTTCTTTAACAATTTTATTAATGAAAAGACGTGTTATTTACTTTAGAAATGGTATTTTTTTTAATAACATGCTGACATCCGTTTATAATTAATCATTGTACAGTTCTAAGAAGCAGACATTTACATAGGATTGTAATTGATTTATAATTTTTTTTATTATGTTTTCTGGTTCTTTTTAGGCTTGCTTGCAGATGTATTGCAAGTGTAAGTGGTATGAGTGAAATAGATTTGAAGTGTTTATTGAAGAAATATTTGACAGAGGAGCAAATCTTAAACATGTCTATAAGGTAACAAATTTTTGTCTTGTGGTGAAGTTTCACAGGTTATATACAGTTTGTTGTAAACATATACTTCAAATAAGAATAGAGCATTTGCTTTCAAAATTATACATATATTTTTCCATCATATAAATTACTTGATTTTAGATGGAAGCATTACATTTCAGTTGAAGTACATCTGTTTGTTACAAGTGGCATAATACATTTTCATGTAAATTACTAAAATATTGCAGTAGGTTTTCAGTATTTTTTTCTCACAAGATAACATTGTTTTGCTGGTCCATACAACAATGAATGTCTGAATAACTTTGTTTTTTAGTCACTTGGAACAGAATATTTTTTCTTTTTAAATAATATTATACTTAGGCCTAACTATGCAGCTTTTAGGCTATATAATCCAGTTTATAAAATAATTCTCTAGCCTAACTATGCAGTTTTTAGATTGCACAATCAAGTTGTTTCTCTGAAACTAGACACTGGATTGACTCAATGATGAGTCTCTAAGACTCCCAAAATTTCACTTGATGTATTACATAACTATTAATTGAAACAGATTCCAAAACTGAAAAAAACTGATTACATAAAATTTCATCAAAAACACTAATGCACACATAGACATCTCTATAAAATTGTGGTACAAGATAAATAATTGTAACACAAATTGTTTTTTCAACAAACAATATAATACAATTCAGAAACATTTAAAAACAATATATTAATTATTCACTTGAGAGAGGTATGTATCTTGTTTCATAGAAACTTCACATGAATACTATGAAAAGTAAAATGAGAAAAAATACCTGGTTAGATATAATGTTCACTGATATTGAAATTTTGTTGGGTATGTTTTTTAGTAAAATTAGAGTTAGTGTACTTGCTTTTTAAAGAAGCCACCCTAAAAAACTTTTTTTTTTGTTAGCAAATCTCATGGAGAAATGTATTTATCTGCAAAGCTTGAATATCATTGTGTAATGCTTTTTGGGAACTTCAGGAAAGAGATTGATTGGTCTTAAAAATGGATACTGAGTTTAAATCTTATCAAAACAGTCTTTTACATTTACTATATTTCAAATTTATATGTTTTCAAAAGAAATATGGAATATTAAGGATTTATTTAAGTACTGTATGTAAGTACTTATGTCACAATAGGTAAATGTGATAATTAAGCATGAGTACTCATTGTAGTTTTTGTAAACAAAACATATTGAACTTGATTCTATATTAATCCTTTTCCTGTGGTAGGATTAAAAGGCTGTGCCATCACATTTGTTGAGTCACATTCAAAATTTCAATAAACTGCTATTTTATGAACCTATTTTAATAAGTTCAGTATCAAATTGAAGATTGTAATTCAAATTTTCTTATAAATTAGTTAGTTTCTGATTTTAGAAGTAAATATTAAAAATTACATATAAATATTGATTTTTGTGTATCACATGGTGCTTTGAATCAATATCAAATTGATTCAAATTAGATGTTTGTGATGTCCTAGTACAAAGTCTGTAGTTTCTTACAATTTAAAAACTCAGATTACTAATACTGAAAAGATAAAGTATCAAGTAGGAACCTTCTATATTTTCTATTTGCTGAGATAACACTATATGTAGCAAATCAAACACAGTTGCCCCATTCACTTTTTCAATTTCAGGAAATACTTCTTTACGTTCAGTTGCTTTGCTCTGTCTTGGTTTTATTAGCAAACAAAAGCTCAAACTATTTCCCTTACATAGTTTTTCTCAGGTTCTTGAAGGTAGGAAGTTTCCAAAATTATTTCTGTTATCTCGAATCTCAATAGGAAAGGATAAGTAAAATGTTTGAAAACTATTTTTTGGCCCAACTACAGTTTTGTTAGTATGCCAGATAAATTATAGTGGAATTCTTATAGTGGAATTTATATTTTACTTCAAAATACTTACATCAAACTGAGAAAAGTTATTTTGTTTTATATGTTCCAAGAGTGAAATTTGACAAAGCTTAATAAGCAAGGTATGATGTTCTAAGTATGGCAAATAAGTACAAACATCTTTACACTCAGAAGGAGTAGAGGTCATTGTTTTTCTATATTTCTTCATCTACTATTGTATGTTTTAAGAAACATGAATACACATGTACCGCATCATTGTGACTTCTGTAATGCTGAAAGGTCAATGTAATAAAGATAATAAATATATATAGATGTGTAATTTTAAGAGTTAAGGTATTTAGACTCAACATTTGTGGGTTTTTTTTTGTTATAAAGTATAGTCATTCTAGAACAAAAAAAGAGTAATTTATATCTGTTTTCTAATTTTTGTCTGGTGGACATAAGATCAGTCAGATTGACAAAATCCATACATAACTACAATAGCAAAAATAGCAGATAAAATATAAATTTTTCTCTAAACAGTAATGTTTAATAATTATCTCAAGGTTAGTTGAAGATTATAAAGATTTCACATGTGAAATTTGACAGCGTTTTGATGCATAAAAGTATTTTTAGTCATTAAAATATAAATTACTCTGCATGTTGTACAGTGAGCATTCAAAAGAGAAAAAAGCCAAGCAACTCATTACTTAAAAACCATAAAATTTAATGGAAAAAAAAAAGAATATTTTGTGTATGAAAGCTTTGTAATGTATTCTGATAATCTGCAGAATTTTATGAAGATATTTGCACTGTATTAAAAGTTATAGTGTGAAAACTATAAAAAGCACAAAATGGTTATGAGGATGGTTCAGGAGTGAGCCTGTAGTGAGAGAGTTAAAGATGAATTGTAGTTGAATTAAAATTTCAAGTTTGTATCAAAGACAACAGTACTATGAACATTTTAAATGTGGAAATCATATATATTTTGAAATGCATACAAATAACTAAAAGTACTATTTCATGGGTGTTAAGTAAACAGTCTTAAACTAGAAAGTTTTTCTAATTTGTTTGTTTTTATTCACATGTAAATGCATGTATAATGTTTTTCAACTCATTTTCCAGTTTTATACTCCAACATAAGAACATTTATGTTCTGAAACACCATTTATTTTTCTCCATTTATCAAGTAAAATAACCTAAACTTATAAAAATTGAATGTTATTTTTTTAGTATTTGTTGCTTTCTAACCATACGTGTATGCATATGAATTTGAGATTTCAGCCAAAGAACAGTGAATCATAGTTTATCACTTTCAGAATTCATCAAAATCAATAAAAGGTGATGATATCTGGAGAAAAAGTTCACAATATGGCATGTGGATATCTGGGTCAAAAAGCTCTCAACAGTGATCATAATGCATGATTTTGAATCTAATTTTAAACATTTTACAAGGAGCATACCCTGAGGAACTCCACAGAAGTATTTGCATCTCATCTTCAGCATGGCTTAGGCCTCTTAGAACATCTTTTAAACCTTCTAGAAACAAAATCATTGAAAACACTAAGAGTAAAGCATTTTCTTATGCAACCACACAAAATTTCTATAATTGAATTTAAATTGTTATAAATGGGATGTACCATGATATTTTGAAGCTGTATATACAAGAGCTATAAATTTACTAAGTGTATTTTCATTATTTTTGGTAAGCTTAAACTTTGAAAGTTTGTTGCACAAAAAAAGCTTTTTAAATCAGATGTTTATACAAACAATTTTTCTGTTAACTTTCAAAGTGTTTACTAGGTTTGTCTGAATGGAACACCACTGAGAGGTGATTTTCATGCTGAAAAGAAATATGCTTCTTTTCATCTTGCAGTTCTATATTTCAGTTGCATAACCACTAGGACTTCCTAAATGAGTATCAACTGTTTTTTTATGGTAAAATTTCATATTATATCTTATTTTCTCTATCCTAACAATAACAGTATATCTAAATTTCAAAAACATAAAATAGAATTAGTAATATCATTCTTTCCTCTGAACTAGCTATTATTGGTTATTGGTATATTCAAATATGCATTGATTATTCAAGCTTGAGAAAATTTGGATGTTTTATCACTAAGAACAGTAGTGCTTAGTATGTAGGGATAAGTCAGAAAAAAATAGCTGACACATATTGTGTAGTGCTCGTCATAGTCTTAAATCTGTCATAACAATCTAAGAGATTTTAATAAATACCTACTTGTATTTTTGAGTTTTGAAAAGCTATTAAAGCCTTCAGTTTAGCCAAAAATTGTTGCTAAAGTTGAGAACTGGCAAGTAACATCCAAATATTCTGCTGGTTTTTCTGATTGACATCAAATTCCATGCTTGAAGTTGTTGTGATGATTACCCACCAAAATGTTGCATTTTAACTTTGGCAGTGCAGAAGCAGTATAGCATTTCACTAATCTCATTGCAAAATGTCCATCAATACAACTGATCACACCAGGCTAAAACTGCTGCCTTTGTAACTACTATAGAAATTTCTGTATGATTTTGTGTATTCATCTGTACCTTGTTTCTGTACTTTTTAGTATTGCCATATCTACATCATTCTTATTTCTTTCATTTTTTAACATGTTTTACATAAATTTCTCAGCTTAACCTAATAAACTTTATAATATTTATATTTTAGTTCCTTTCCTTAAAAAGGGAAATAAAAGAATGTATGTTGAAAAACAAGGGCTTGTAGCACTTATCTTTTTTATAAACTTTAAGCCATTCTTTCCCATACCTCAGTCTCTGGCAAGTTTTTTAAGTACATAAAATAATTCATATAGTTTCAAATATGTATTTTATATTGCAAAAATATATCACTTGCTGAAATAGAATGTCCAAATACTACAGTAGTTGGTTCAGCTTTCTAAATAAGCTATAATTTGATCACAACGAAGTAATAAAATCCTATCAGCTGAATAGTATCTCCATCAAAACATAAAGCACTGTGTTAAGCTTCTTGTAGAAAAGAACTTTCTCTTTCTATTAGTAATAAGCATGGTCATCAGCCATATGAAGGTGATTAACAAACAAGTTAAATAAATGGAGAGGGTCTTCTGTTGGTGGATTTGACAATTTGTTTTGATACACCAGCAAATCAAGAAAATAGGAGGTGCAAATGCTAGATTTTTGCTTGCAATTATGCATAGTTTGGGTTTCTGATTGGTTGGGAAAATGCAGCAGTATATTTTGGAAATTAGAAAAATTCTGAAGTGAAAAATTGGAGCTCAGATTGAGAATTTTTGTAATGCCTTTTTTTTTAATGAAGAAGCTAAAACTTAGATAATATAAAACTTTGAATTATAAGCTACATTTTTATTCTATGTTTATTAAAATGCATTGATAATAGTTTAATTAAATTTTGAAAATAATGCTATAGGTCATGGTATGTACAAGTTCCACTTCTGTATGCATAAGCTTAAAGGGCCTGCAGTTCAATCAATGTGACATTTGAATTATTAATTTAGCACTTGTTTGTGTTGTTCTTTGAATGAAATTCCTTATAATGAAGACACAATTCACATGTGAGAGAAATATTTATGAGGTTTTTGTGTTTCTCGATATGAAATTAAGTATGCCTCAACTGCTGCCTGTTGTGAACACATAGTTTACAGAAAAATGAGAGTATGCCATGAACTAATTAAAATACTAAGATAGAAGATATAAACTATAACTTTTTAATATTGTTTTGTATTTTTTCATGATGGGGTTTTCATGCCTGACAAAATATCTGATACTTCTTAATTTCATTAATTTTTCTGTTTAGTTGTGCCTGATGTTGAACACTTTCTTTTGAGTCCTGTATTGTTTTGAAGATTTTTTAACATTGATCCATATAACATCTGAAATTATACTTAATTATTTATGTTTGTCAGAATATTTAAATTTTTGAATAATTTTGCATAATGGAATGAAATACATTTATTCGAGTACTTGAGAATATTTTTATTCTAGAATATATAGAATTTATTAAAATATATAAAATGTATTTATTTAATGGTTTGTACATTTAGTAATAGTGGTATTCATCCTTTTAATTATATTTAGTACTAGTTAATATATATCCTTTAAATAAATCTAGAAGACAAAGGCTTCAGACAGTTCAAGCTCCAGATGTAGAACCTCTATGTTACTCTCTGGTGTATTCTGAGGTAACTATGAAATGTTGTTGCAAGCAGTGGTAAAACATGGGAAACATTTGGACACTTGGGGTCCAAAGCTGAACACCCACTACTTTTGTCACTCCATATGACAAGTTTGATTCATATCAGTAAAAGAAACTGTGTTAATGTAGACACACAAACACCCAGATGATACTTCTGCTTTATATGTATGTGTGTGTGTAAATGTCTAAAATACTGTGTTCTTTATTCTGCATATGTGAGGAGAATTTTGGAGATCACTGTGATATATTAGGTCAGTTGGACTTCATTGAACTAACCCTTTTGCAACGGGCTTGGTGTAGTATACGAGTTTGTCTACACATTTGCACACATTAAGTATTTGCACTATAAATTTTTATACAGCATGTGTATTTTTACAACATTTGGTAGACTTTTAGTAAAGATTACAAGTTTTTGAACACAAAAAATCAACTTTTTTAATGAAATATTTTTATTGAAGATTTTTTGTGAAACTATCAAATCAATTTCATTACTAGTCTCACTATAAAGTAACATCATGTTATGGTTAAAACACTATTCTTCATCCCAAAAATCTCAAATATTTATGTAGACTGTAAGACCTAAATACATATGAGACATTTATTTTTGGTAAGATTATATTTTGTGTTATTTTCTGTACCCTTACAGAACTGGCAAAACATAGTTCAGCTTTCTAAATAAGCTATAATTTGATCACAACGAAGTAATAAAATCCTATCAGCTGAATAGTATCTCCATCAAAATATAAAGCACCGTGTTAAGCTTCTTGTAGAAAAGAACTTTCTCTTTCTATTAGTAATAAGCATGGTCATCAGCCATATGAAGGTGATTAACAAACAAGATAGGTGACTGGCGGTCTGTCAATTGACCAATCTTGTAAACATCATAAAATAATTAGGAAATGTAAATTATGCTTTTTTTGTGCTAGAATGACTATATATTATATCACAAAAAGTATAAACACTTAGTCTAAGTAGCTAAAGTCTCACAACATTGTACATGTATATATATATATTTATTATTATTTCGACCTTATGTGTAATTAACATTACATAACTTACATTGATTCTGTGCATGTGCACTCATGTTAAATATCAAATAATATAAAACTATCCTATAGTCTTCCTTGTCTTGGCTGTGTTTCAGTGGACTAGTATTTTGTGATATGCAGTCACATTTCAGTTATTGTACTTTATATATGTACGTATATTATTAATATTTAGAAATAAATTATTAAACTTATTTTTCTTAAAACGTAGAACAATAAATAAAGGAGTAAAACAAACAAATTATCTCTTCTAGTTACGATCTGTGAACTCAGTTGCTGCTGAACATAAGCTGCTAAGCATTTTAAATTTCTCATGTGGACAATATTAAACAACATTTTTTGGGGTTTTATATATATATACATTGGAATAACAAAAAAGTTGTAAGTATCAATACCAATACCATAGAATTCTGCTATAATTTATTAAGCTTGGTAACTGATGTAATTAGATTTTTAAAAAATATGAAACTTTGAGCAGACTAAAGATACAATCTACTTTCTTGAAATGTTGGTTTGAAAGAACGTGGTAGCTTTGTCACACATTAAAATAGCTGAAAAAACCGCTAGAAGGATGTTCTAAGTTGATTGGTTATTTACATGTCATATATTAAAGTAAGTGTATATAAGGGACCATTTTCAAAAATGGAAAGAGGTGAATGGGGTCACTGTGTTTGATTCAATAAATAAGCCATATCTCAGCAAACTAAAAAGATATAAGGTTCTTATTAGATGTTCTAACTTGTTAATATTAGTAATTTGAGTTCATAATTTGTATGAAACTTACAGACTCAGTATTTTCACATCAACATCTAATTTTAAACAGTGCTGCATTTAAAATATCATGTCACTCAATAAAATCTATAATTAGGAGTGTTCTTTTAATATTTACTTTTAAATTTAGGAATTAATTCATATTAAAGTTTTGAATTGTAATCTACAATTTGATTCCAAACTTATTTGGATAAATTTATAAAATACTAATTCAATAAAATTTTGAATGCAAGTCAACAAATATGATGACATGGCCTTTGATCCATGACCTTATACAAAACGGTTAAATTAATTTGAATTGTATGATTTATACTTTCTGATCAATATAACATTTGAGAAAATAAGTGTGATTTTAGTTTTAAAAGAAGTTTTTGTTTCTTCCCTTTACGTAGCTATTATAATACACTACAGATAGGCAACACAACTATGGTGACATCTGTAGTAAATAGAAAGCCTTTACAAGAAAGTATTAATTTGGAAATGTGTACACAAGGAAGTTTACTCATCTCTGATACTTGCACACAAGTTACTGCAGTTGTCGGTATTCTTCTACCCAGGCTTACTTCTACTGAAAAGGTTAATTGCTTATGTATTCAGTTTTACTCTTGTGACATTCTGTATGAATTATGGATTAAAGTACAGTTTCTGTTTGAGTAACACATGAAACAAAAAATTGGTAATTATGAATATGTTATTTAGTCTTGTATTGTTTCATGTTGTAAAATCAGGCAGGATAATTAAATATTTAGCAAAAAAATTGTTTCTGGAAATAATGACAGTGGTGATGTTGGCACTTGTATATTTTTTGCTGTGATTTTAACACTTTTTCAGTGAGACTAACCCCTTGGCCTGGTGTTTGATCAAGCTGAATTTATTTACAGATTATCAAGTTTTATTTGAAACAAATTCAATAAAACTTTTGTTTTTGAAATTAACAGAATGGTGCACAACTATAATATGATACATTGCTAATTGTATGGACTTATGTACGACTTGTGCATTGATATTTTTCTCCAGACTTGGAGGATTTTAAGTTCTTAATTACAGTGTATAAAACTATATACACCCAAGAATTTAAGAACCCAGTAACTCTAGCTCTCTGGCAATTAGTAATGTAGAGTATATCATAAAATGCTAATGATACCAGTATCATAAATTTTGGCAAATTGTAGTCATGTGCTTTAATCTTAAATACCTGCATAAGTAAAATGTCTCGCTAATGTGAAAATATAATTTAATATTTTTTTACTTTTTATCAAATGTATAATATATAATAAAAGAGCAGCAATAGATATAAAAAGAAATTAGGAGAGCAAGGTGTGGGTGCTGAAGCCCACAACATCCCACTTCTATATCACCCTTTACTGTCTACAGACAGTTGTGGGAAGGTGACTGCTCTTCCAAGTAAAGAATTAAAAAATCAATAAAAATAAGAAAAAAAATAAAAAATTAATTGAAATAAGAAAAAGAAAAAAGACTGGTGAATGGAGGTTAAGACTTGATAGATGGTGTATCCCCACTATAATTTGGGTCCTACTTTTTCAGTCACCTCCAAAACCTAGGGTATATTTTATAATCCCACATTATAGCTTGTACCGTGGGATCTTTTCAATTAGTGCATTGTATTTTTGTTTACTTTATCTTGTTTCAGCTTGTTTTTTAAGTTATAACAAACTTATATAATTAGTTAAAGGTTTAGATTTGCTGTTTTTAATGCAGTCCTTCCTTGTGATTTCACTTATTTAACTTCATTAAAATGTATTTAAATTAACTTAAATATATATATCCTCACCATCCCTACTGGTTTCATTGAAGCTATAAAATTCTCATAGTTTGCTAAGCAAACTCTATAATATTCCTCTTGCTCCTTTGGTGTTATACTTTTCTTTGAAGAGCAGGAATGACAGTATCTAATCAATGATTTATAGTCTGTTGCTTTCCTAGATTTACTTGAAAGAACAGTGACCTTATCATGTAAGGAAAAGTAGCCCTGTTTCTGCCAGGTACCATCACACATGACAGATGTTTCAGTAACTCTGCCATCTCTTTGCAAATCTTCAGTCGCATTTTTCATGCTTTCACAAGAAACTGTTTCAGTGCATTTGAAACAGATATGAAATGCTTGTACCGAGACCTCTGTATACTTAGTGGGTTCATGTTCATAACACTAAAAAACAATTATCTGATAGTTCTAACTTTCAAAATGTTTCTTTTGCACACAAATTTTTAGCAGAAAGTCTACTTCTATTAGCTGTTTCTAAGCTAAACGTTTCTTCACACAAACAGTGACAAAATTCATTTGTTACTTCTGACAGAATGTGTGTATCAACAAGTATATTACCACTTTGGATACAGTCTTGTCTAATCTCTTCTTGTAGTTCGTGAGGTTTCTTCAAAAGCATACATGTGTCCAAATTTTCTTGTAGAAGCACTTTGTGCCATGGAATCTTGCATAGAAGTTGAATATGCAGAACTGGTACTTGCATTATGAGTACCAACAACTTGTGGCAACTCAAGTGATTTCACTGTTACTAAGCATACCAGTCTTCTCTTCACTCAATTATTTCTTTTTGGTGAACTTGTTACCATGAAATTTCCTCTTTGATTTGTAAAATCGTGCTTTATTTCCATCCTTAAACTTTCAGGATTTACCAAGAGAATAAACACTTTTGATGGCAAGTTAAACAAGAGGAATTAGTAAAAGAACTTTCTTTGTTCATCATATAGAAATTGATCTTCGTAATTTGCCCCTCAATGAAAGTGTATTGGTACAATCAATTACTTTGAAAAAGGTAGCAAGAATGCAGCATTTTGGTAAGCAGGGGGAACGACAGACAAATTGGTTAAAAGTGCTTCCAAATAAAAAGAAAAACAGCAATTTTGGATCATGTTGCCATGGAAATGGAATGTAAAAAAAAGACATTTAATGGAAAACCCTTTGTTTTTCATACTTTCTAATGGTTTTTAGTTTAGGTAAGATTTTTTGTACTGCACAATGAAAGTGAGGGTGGTTAAGGATTCAAAATATACAAACAAATAAACCAATATTTTTTGCATTTAAAAGGTATATGTTACCTTAAGATTACTAGTTTATATGATATTTTTTGTTTTATTGCATGCTTATTTTACAGTTTTTCTATACATTATATTGCTTGTATACTTAGAGGCTTTTATTTGGTTCCTTTCAATAGCAAGCACAGAAAGTTGGCTTAGTGTCTGTTCCCTCTTTGAACAAAGTTCTACGTGACCTGGCATTGGCTGTTGCATGTGGACATGCTGTTCTCTTACAAGGACCTGTGGGATGTGGGAAAACTACATTGATTGAGCACATAGCTGCAGAGACTGGAAGAATCAGGCCTCCGTATTTACTGAAAGTACACTTAGGAGACCAAACAGATGGAAAAGTTAGAAACGTTTTTCATAAGCATGAAAAATTGACATTTTATTGTTTACTTTTTGTATACATGGTGAAAAATAGCTTTTGGGTCCTGAAACCTTGGTCAATGCTGGCTAAAGGTAGTGAATAAGGAAAATAACCATTTCATTTAAAAAAGAATGTTATGTGGCATATTGGTTTAAAATCACAGAAATTATTCTTATTAACAATACCTATATCTTTGTTAAATATTTAACATAGCCTTGTCTAATTATTGTTTGTCTGTATTGTTAAACTATTGTGAGCATTAAAATGTGTAAAAATGTTGATGATCTACATAATAGAAAGTATATTGAAGTTCTTTGATTTGATTTTATAAATTATGAATCAAGCATTTTTTCTGCATCTGTTTTATATATCAGAATTGGGAGTACTCATAAGTTATTGCAACATAGTTGTGGTATGCTGCTAAAATACAGTTGTGTTGCTGTGATATAATTATGTTGATGTAACACAGTCATCCTAAGTTTTGTATGCTAAATCATTATTTCAACAATAAAAATAAATTTATTATTCATGAAAAAACTTAAGTTTAATTTTACATGGTAACATTACAAAACTGTTTGAGTAAAGAATCTAAGGCAGTTGCCAGTTTGTTCTGTTTTCTTACAACTTATGTAGAGACAGAATGATTAGAAGTATCTGTTTGTAAATATTGTTATTTTAATTAGTCCCTCACTGGGACAGTGGTAAGTCTTCGGATTTGCAACGCTAAAATCAGGGGTTTGAATCTCAGTGGTGGACACATAGCCTGATGTGGCTTTGCTATAAGACAAACCCACATATTTTAGCTAATGTTGTTTATTTCTGTTTTAGCATACTGTCTGTTCATGTTACTTAGAGAATTTCTAGGTTTAAATTCGAGACATTGAAAAAGAAACCTTGAAAATAATTTTCATTATTTTGTAATTTTATTTATTCCATTTTTAAAAACAGCCTTAAAACCTCAAACTTAATGTTTGATTGTTCTAGACAAAAGAAATTGTCATAACATTATCATGCATTATCACAAGGATAAACTTAATAATTTTTGTATTATAGCTCCTTATAGGAAGCCACTGCTGCACTGAAGTTCCAGGAGAATTTATATGGAGACCTGGACCACTAACAGAAGCGATGACTAAAGGCTATTGGCTCCTGCTAGAAGATATTGACTATGCTCCTTTGGATGTCATATCAAATTTAGTGTCAGTTCTGGAGTCTAAAACTCTCCTTCTTCCAGGTCAAGCTGAGCCAATCAAAGCTGCACCAGGGTTTCAGTTGTTTGCTACACAAAGGTTTGTTGTAAATTTTAATAATTAAATGTGGTGTCACAGAGAGATGTCCTAAAAATTAAATAATCATGCAGTAAAAATGCTAGTTGATGAAACCACAAATGTTAATGCCAATTTATGAATTTGTCAAACAAAGTGGCACATCCATTCATTCTCGTTAACTTGATTTGGAAAATATCATAAGTTAGTATGAAAAGCATTATTATGTACATTGTGTACTGTTTAGTTTCCCAAGCAATATTTGGTGTTAAGAGGTCTTTTTAATTGATGATGAAACTATAATGTTTTTCAATTATGTGAAATCAAATTCAGTTTTTAAGTTTTAATTATGTATAGTAGACTTGATTTTGATAGAAATGTCTAAATATTTGATATACTTTTTCTAGGTTGTTGGTGACTCATGATGGTGTTCATTCTGGAGTTCATGGACATATAAACCCTTTAAATAACTTGTGGAGAAAAATTACCATAGAACCTATGTCCATTGCAGAGTTGAAACAGGTAAACTGCAGATTTTATTTTTATTGGTAAAAAAAAAAGGAAGTTTAAAAGCAGCTAAGCTATGAGAGATGTACCTGTGATAACATAGTAAAAATATACTTGTGAGAATTTAATCTTCCACATATTTTTAAGAACTTTTTTCTTTATGAAAATTTTATTTCAGGTAATCTTAACAAAATGGCCAGTTTTGCATCACCTTGTAGATAGGATGTTGGATGTATATGTAATGTTTTCTGATGGTGGTCACCACAAAGTCAATATATCTGAGTCAGAAGGTAGTTCAATTCCAAAATCTGCTCGCAGGCTCATTTCTACAAGGTAATGTAACATCTACTTGCATTGATGTTAGTGAACACAGTATCATTTCTAGATTATCATCAATAAAAATAGCTCAGTCTTAATTCATTTGCCATGTACATGCAAGTGAGCATGTCATGATTTTTGCTCTTTAAAAAGTTACTTTCAGAATTTAATTAAACCATTTTATTATCAGGATATATGAATACATGTAGCATCAAATGTAGCTAATAAACCAATAACATAAGTTTTAAATTCTTAATTTTGTAAATAACTATATTTATAAAACCCTCAGTCTTCCCTAGTATGAGAATTGTGACATTTGCTCTTTTTCTAATTCGTTTACCACAGAATATAACATAAATTGCTTGTTATAATATAGTTATTACTTGAGCAAAACACAATTTGTGACCTTAATTATTGCTTGTTTATTGAACCATAAGCTAGAAAATCACTTATAATAGATTTTATCACATAGTTAGAAAATCTTATGGTAATTATAGAACATTATCTGCAATTAAAATATTATTATTCTGTGTTCTTAGTTGCATTATTTAGCTGAATAAAAAAAATAGTGTATTTGTACCATTAATATAAAAAAATGTTTAAGTTGCACTTATGGTTAACAGAAAAAAAATATCCAGGTAAGTACTACATTTGTTGTTTTTCCTATGTGTTCTTTATTTAACATTATAAAAGTAATTAAAAGTAAAAATTAGAAACTTGTTAGGATAAGTAAAATAATAGAAATGTGTTGGCCTACATTTGTAAGTAGCTCATTCACTATGTAACTTGTACGACAATGTGAGCTCCACATTTTCTAAACAATTTACAATTTATCTAGAGCAATAAAACAGTAAAATGTAAGTAGAAACATGTATACTGTTAAAAGCTTTAAGCTATTTAAAATATATGAGTGTAATTTCCTGTTACAAAAAACTAAGTGTGTGTTCTATAAATGTGAATCCAACAATTGTATCATCAACATACCTGTACTAGTATAGTGGTGGGTGTAAGGCTGAATTGATTGCTTGAGATTCATTCTGTGTTATGAAAATGTTGGCTAGAACTGGTGACACACATTATTGCTCATACTTAAGCCATTTATATGTAGGTAATTTTGATCATTGAACATAGTTAGTTTTGATGGTAGTGAATCCTCTAAAGGTTGCTAATTGGTTGCTTGGGATGTATATCAATGGATTGGGGTTTTGGATATGAAGTTCTAAAGCTGTCTTGCAGGTTTTGGTAGTTGAGACTTATGTAAAGAGGGAGATTACATCAGAACTGGCCATTAAGGCTTTATGGTTTAGTTGGTCAAAAATATATTTAAAGTTAAAAGATTCTTTAAAAAGGAGCTGCCTGATGTTACGTACTTAGAAAATGCCCACACTATGTATTTACTATGTGTTTTTACTAGGTCAGCCTCAACAGAGGATCATTTTGATCAGCCACCTTCAGCTCCTTATCCTCAGATGGTTGCTTAGGTGTGTGAAGCTATGGATGTTTGTTATTGCATTTAACTCTACTTCTTCCTTGTTAGCAAAATGGATAGTAAGTGACTACTTGGTTTTATCTTCTCCTGATATTACTGTTTTTATTGGAAGATTTGATTCTCAGCACTATGACAGGACAGCTATGTCTTGTTTAGGGTTGTTTGGATCAACATAATTTAACTTATCATTGCCTGGAAAAAGCCTATTTAGATTCTCAATGGATGGACCCCTTTTGGACCTGTGGAGTCTGGATTGGAACCTGTGACTACTCTTAATATATCCCAGCTTTCTCAGATTTGTTTTGCTCTTATGACTGTTTTGAGGTATTTATCTTCAATCCATCTTTTTTTCTAAAAGCTATCAATGTTCCCCTTATCAACTTGAAGACAAGTTGGGATTTTGCTGATGTCTAACTTATTCAGATTTTCTTCTTCAGTTCTTTCTCTGGTTTCCTGGCTGGTTTGTTGTTGGGATAAATTGAGTCTGGATGTTTTGTTACAAAGGGCTCATTTACTGTATTCTGCCTCATGTAGAATTTGGGAGTAATGACCCACAGTGTTTTCAAACCCCTTCCTTCAGTTTCCAGGTTTATTGGTTTCTATAACTAGCCCCTTGGTGTGGATTCCTGTACATGGTGAAGGGACCTCCTGGAGAAGGTTCTATTCTTTCAGTTTACTTCTTCTGGGGTCTAAACATTCACCCATGTGTTTGCCATACGTGGTGACTCGTGAAGGGGAGGAGAGGATCTTCGTGGTTGAGGGGTCCAACCCTGACACACCACTTTGGCCTTGAATTTCTGTAGATGGGCAGCCTTGGGGTGGCCCCCCTAGGATCAATCGGCTGGTTCACTTGGGCTAGGGTCAACCAAGTACCAGTGTTGGATGTTCGAAAAAAGATGCTGTCCACCACTTAATCTTGGACGTATGCTGCTGCATTTCATTCCACTACTTTGGTGGGAGTGCAGATGGATCTCTCTGTGCCTTCAAATGAATTGTTCTTAAACCAAATGAAAAGCCTTTTGATCTCCATGGTTAAAGTAGCTGATGAATCAACTTCAACACCCATCTCTGTCCCTAACATATATTCCAGCAAACCCCAAGATCCACTTCTTTGGTTCTGGGTAAGGACGTTTTCTTGGGTACAACTTCTTCTCTAAGATGCAAAACAATCATTCTTTCACGTCCTCATTTGCTGGAATCCCCTTCCAACAGTGAAGACCTGCATAATCGACCCAGGGCAGCATTCATGGAGGTCGATAGATTATAATCTGATGACATCAAAGCACTATTGCTTCCTACAAAAGGAAACATTTCTGAAACCTGCTGACAGGCTGTGTGATGGAGGAGTGCATAGGAGGTAGCACTGTTGGTTGATCAGTATGTATCCATCCTGTCTTTGCCATTCGACACACCCCCTTTGGAGGCTGTAGCCATCCCTGTTTCCTTAGGTTGTACCATCACTGTTTGTTCTCTGCCTGTATCCTGGAGAGATTTATGATCAATCATACCTTGATTCTCTCATTGAACAGTTGCTGTCTCCCTTTTTAATCCTGAGGGATTTTAATGGACATCATCCCATCTGTGAAAGTACTGATATTGTTGGGAGGGGTCACTCCTTACAGGGTATGCTATCTGATCACAACCTTTCTCTTTTAAACACTAGTTCTTGTACTTATTTTCATGCACCTAATCAGTCCTTTACTCCTATATTGCCATTGATCTCTCAGTTTGCTCTCCTTCATTATTATCCCACTTTTCATGGAGGGTTGACAATGATCCACAAGGCAGTGATCATTTTTCTGTAATTTGAGAGAGACTGGCTGTGGTCGATGTCATCCGACCTATGTGACCCAGTGGAAGCTGGATCAAGCAAACTGGTTCTATTTCACTGCTTTAGCACAACTTGATCCTACCATCATCTATAAGCCATCAGTAGACAACTGTGTGGCAGCAGTATCTGACTGTATTATACAGGCAGCTGCTCAGTGTATTCCTAAAACCGTTACACGTTTTTCATGATATTTTCATCCATGGTGGAATCTTGCCTGCCACATGGCACGGAAGGTTCATAAATGTACCTTGGATACTTTTCATAGGTATCCAACACTCTCTCATAGCATTGCTTTCAGCAGGCCTGTGCACATGCTCAGTGCATAAGGTGCCAAAGCCAGAAGGACTCTTGGATTAAGTTCATAATCGGCATATCTTCTATTATCAGTTCCAGTGTCACATGGGACAAGATTTGAAAGGTTATTGGGCAATATAATTCTGTCCCCCTCTCAATCTTGCTTTCTGATGGCCATGAAGTAGCTGATACTGGGAGCATTGCTAATACTCTAGGTGAAAGCTTTTGTCAGCTATCTAGTGCTTCTTCCTTCATCTTCTTAGCCATCAAGACTCAGGCAGAGTGATCAGCTCTTTCTGTTCGAGCTGATTGTCGCTATGACTATAATCATCCCTTTATATGAGGGGAACTCAAACTGGCAGTATATCGGTTGGACCTGATGATATACATTATGAAATGCTGCACTATCTATCTGCTGCTTCTCTTGCTATTCTTCTGATTGTTTTTAATTGGATCTGGCAGGAGAATGTTTTTCCTGATGCCAGGCTTTTGTCCCACCTTTCTCTAAGCCTGGGAAGGTTTCCAAGATTCCTTCAAATTACCGTCCAGTTGCTTTGACGAACTGTCTCTGTAAGACCTTAGAGAGAATGGTTAATGCTTGTCTTGTATGGTTTCTTGAATCAAACAACTTCCTCTTGTACACACAGTGTGAGTTCTGATGACAGCACTCCACCATGGACCACCTGATTTGACTGGAAATGTCAATCAGAGAAGCCTTTCTCAAATGACAACATCTTGTATCAATATTCTTTGACATTGAGAAGGCTTATGATACAACATGGAGGTATGGAATTTTGCGAGACCTCCATATGTATGGGTTACGTGTCCATTTGCCCATTTTTATTAAACATTTTTTAAAGGACAGGCAATTCCAAGTTTGTGTGGGTGTGACACTTTCCTTTCTTTTCTTCAGGAACCTGAAGTCCTTCAGGGCTGTGTTTTGAGTGTCACACTTTTCAGTATAAAGATTAATGCCATCACTGAACAACTCCCTCTTACTGTTGCAAACGGGCCCTGTGTCGACAACTTTCACATCTCATGTTAGTTGTTGAACATGAGGTATATTGAGCTGCAGCTTCAGACTGCCCTCAATTGTTTACTGAAGTAGACCACAGCAAATGGCTTAAACTTAAACTCTTTTTAAAACTGTTTGTATGCACTTTTGCTGCCAATGGGGTATTAACCCTGATCTTGAACTCCATATCGGTGGAGTTGTGCTGCCTGTGGTTCCTGAGACAAAGCTCTTAGAGCTTATCTTTGATCGTAAGCTGACCTTTATACTACACATCAAGCAGCTATGGGTCAAATGTACAAGAGCACTGAACATCCTCTGTGTCCTCTCTTCCACCACTTGGGAAGTGGATCGATATTCTATGCTAAAGATATATTGTGCTCTTATTCGTTCAAAACTCGACTGTGATCACTGGTCTATGGCTCTTCCAGGACCTCGGCCTTAAAGATGCTGGACCTCATTCATAATTAAGGACTTCGGCTCTGCACTGGGGCTTTCTGCACTTCCCCAATTCAGAGCTTACATGTAGAGCCTCATAAACCTTCTTTGCATCTCTGCTGTTTTGAACTGTCTTTACTATATGCTTTGAAACTTTGTTCCTTACTAAAGCATCCCACCTGGGGTTGTGTTTTCCTTCATCGGTGGTTTATACTATTTCAGAACAGAAATCTGCCATTGCTCCTTTTGGCCTTCATATCCTGGCACAGTTGGATGAATTGGGTCTGTTCTTGGATAGCATTGCTGTATTCACTGGTAAGCCCATCCCATCGTGGCTTATTACAGTCCCCAAATGTGGCCTGTCTTCAAGTCATCTGAGAAAAGCAGACACTCCCAATTGGAAATACTGTCTGTTATTTGTTGAACATCTTTTCAACCATCCTTCCATTCCTATTTATACAGATGGTTCGAAATCAGGTGACTGTGTGGGATCTTCCATGGTTTGTTGTGGTTTGGTGGTTGCTTGCAGAATCACCTCCACAGCTTCTGTGTTCACTGCTGAATTGTATGCCATTTCTGTTGCTGTGGATCACATAGAAGCTAAGTGGTACTCAAACTGCACTATTTATACTGACTTACTTATTTCTCTAGTGGCTCTGGAATCACATTATTTCACACCTTGTTCTTACCGATATTCAAAACTGATGGCTCATTTCTCATTGACATCTACTTCTATCCAGTTTTTCTGGATACCGAGCCACATTTGTATTTGCAGGAACGAGCTCGCTGACACGGCAACTAAATTTGTCTGCTCTGCCACTATCATTGCTGTGCCTTTTCCATACATGGACTATGGTCCTGTATTTAAGGCTCAGCTCTGTGCCAATTGGCAGTCAACCTGAAATGATCATAATGAAAAGAAGCTTTTCCAAGTAAAATTCTCTATTGGACTTTGGCCATCTTGCTTCCATAAGGATTGGGAAGAGGAGGTTGTTCTAACTTGATTATGCATTGGTTACAGTTTTTAACTCATTGTTTTCTTTTATCTGGGACTGGTGCACTAGTGTGTTGTTTGTGTGACACTCAGGTCACAATAAGCCACATTTTACTTTCTTGTCATCATTATGACTCCTAACAATTTCACCATTTTAAACATGTTCTCTCCTGAGGTTTATCCGTAATGTTAGGCAGTGTTATTGGCAATGGTGACACTGTTCATCTTAGAAATGTTTTTAGTTTTTTAAAGGCCATTAATCTTTTTAATGCTATTTAAGTTTTTTAATTTATACATTAGACCTTTTTTTAATGTGATTCCCTTTTAAGAATCAAAATACATCCAGTTCAATTTGAAATTAGAAGATGGTTGTAATATCAAATAACTCAATCAGGATTGGAAAGGCCAACTTCAGGTGACTAACACTACTGTTTGATCTACCCATTAGTCATCCTGATGAGTTATAATTAAAATTTTGCAACAAATCTTTTAAAACCTTTATCATTTTACTTTCTGAAAATGGCAAGAATGTCAAATAACTCAAAAACAAGACTGGAAAGGCCAACTTCATGTGACTAATGGTGGTTTTTGAACTTATCTGTTAGTCTTCCTGGTGCGTTATGATAATTACAATTATGCTACAGAAAGTTTTTTACAACTTGTATTACTGTAGTTTTTCTGTTACTGCTGTAGATAAATGTAAAAATTGGATGCTATTTATTTTTTAATTCAAAAATTAAACTTTGTTTTACTTTAATTTCCTTTTATGAATTTTAATAATTTTACTTTAATTTTAAGTTTTTACCATATGTTTGGTGCAGATAGCCCAGTTGCTTTGTGCCATAAAACACCAAACCAATCAGTCAACCCATAAATAGGGTCTATCAATACCCTCATGGACCTTTGGCTTGGGCTAACCAATGACAATAGCATCAGTGACTATTCCTAGAATGGGGGAGCAGTGGGAGCACAATTACATCACTTTCTGGACATCTGGAATTCTTTCACCAAAGATTCTTGGGTACTCCATGTTCTGTCTTCAGGGTTAGTTATTCACTTTACACATCTTTAACATTGTCTGTTCAACCTGTTACCTCTTCATCTCCAACAGATCCACAGCAAGTAGAACTTTGTTCCCAAGCCGTAAGAGAGTTGTTAATTAAAAAGGCAGCAAAGAGGGCCATTCCTGTTCTTTTGGGATTTTATCGTCACTTTTATTCATTGTACTCAAGAAATCAGAAGATTGGCATTTAACAGTTGATCTGTCTTGACTCAACTAATTTTAGATCCTCCTCATTTTACAATGGCATTTTCACCAGGTTTCTGGATGATCAAGTTTGGTGTTGAGCTAAACTTCATATTCCCATAGCAGAATCTCCCTGGAGGTTTCTCAAATTTGTGCATGAGGGTCAGGTGCTACAGTTTTGGGCTCTACCTTTAGGTCTTACATTAGCACTTTATATCTTTTGCGTAGTTGTTCAAGCTTTGCCTCATCATCTGCATTCTTTGGGCCTGTGCACACATTTATATGGACAATCAGCTCATTCTGGCTCCATCCTGTTGAATAGCAGACAACACTCTTAGATTGAATGTTGGATAAATTCCAATTGTTCAAAAGTTCAGCTAAATAAGTAGGTTAAAGGGGTTGTAACATACGATTACACCCACTACTTGTTACTCAATCTTCTGGCCATGTGACACACAAAGTAGTCATGCACTGTATTGTTCATTGAGCATGTACTCGAAGAATCTGAGAACTTTCTGATCACCAGGCTTTTAGGGGCCTCTGCCTGACAAACTACTTTTGTCTGTGCTTTTCTCTATTTTTCCTTCCACACAACTGAAATACCCTCTCTGTTCCAGTCTCATTCATCTGGTTACCATGTAGATACTGCCTGGTTCCAGTAGAGAGATATGGACATTTGGGTCTGAATATGATTCTTATACAGTTGAACTGATTACATTAATTGCCTCTGCCATTGCATAAGAACAGAATGTAGCTTTATGGCAGATAGATAGCAAGAAAAAAGTAACTCCAGTTTTGAGACAATATATTTATGATTTTATTAGCTTTAGAAACTTAAATTGTGAAGTCTTGTAGGCAGCTAAATTTGATGTTTCTTGACATTACTAACTTGGACTTTTTTCAAAGTGGTAAACTGTTAATTTAAAAATAAGCTTCAATTGAATGAAAGGTAACAGATTTGTGGCTAAGTTTAATCCACTGATAAGTTGTACTGTGCTGGTGGGAAATTTCAAAAATAATTACAACAGCTAATAAAAATACAAAATTGAGGCCAGCATTTTTTATTTTTGAGAAATTACTATCTGTAACAAATATTAAAACTTTCATTTAAAAAATTGAAATCTCAACATTTCAGTTATAATTTTGTTTTGAATGTAACTTGGGATGATGGATCACAGAATTTTTTGAAACTCAATTTTTTAAATTTTGCAAAAAATTGCCTTGTGTAAAAAAAATCATGATATTTGGCTAGAAAGGGTTAAACATGTTAAAGTATTAATAAATTGTATATTTTAATGTGAAATCATTTTCTGTCTCAAATTCAGGTCAGAAAATGAATACAAACTTGCAATTAATTCGTAAGATTGTTCAAATATGTATTTTAAAATTTTAATTTTTCTTTATCATTTATAAAATCTATGGAATATATTTTCTAAATAAATATCTGAATTATACTTTTTTTTTTGGTAATGTTTGTCTCTGATTTTATGACTTTATTAATTAACCCTCAGATTATTAATTTACATTCTGTTCATTTCTTAGGAGATCTGCATATTGAACCATACTGAATATCTTATGTTTTGATTTTTCAAAAACTGAGTATAAAAAAAAATTTAAAAAATTCCAAGACAGTAGGGTGAAATCTCCTGTTTTCAATATAAAATACATCAGAAGTTGTTAGTGGGAGTAATTGAAATAGTGATGGTATATTTTTTAGTGACTTTTGTTATCATGAAACCAACCAAATCAGGATACATAAATAGTTATAAAAATTTGAGGGCCCCACACCACATTGGTAATTCTATGGCTTAGTAAAATATTTAAAATGGACAAAGATACCAATTTTTTAAGTTGGATGAAAATTCATATAACAGTCATTGTTCGGTTTGGTAGAAGACTATAGAGACAGTTTGTAATGTCAGTTTACTCTGAAATATAGAGATTTGATGAAATGGTGTCACCGAGTGGCAAGAGAATTTGATTTGACCTCTCTGAATGTGGCTCAGGCAGCATTTCAAGATGCCTTAGATTTCTTCTGCCAAAGTTTTCCAGGTATAAGTCAGAAAATAGCAATAGCCTGCATGATTGGACCAAAGTTCAACTTTGCAAAGTCACAGGTTTGTTCACTTGTTTTTAGTTTTGTAACAATAGGTTATATTTTCTTGAGTACATTAAACTAATATTAACTAATACTTAAATCACAGTTGTACTAAAAGAGTAAATAAAGTACACCTGAAGACACTTGGTTAAAATAAGTAATTTTGAAAGATGAATTGTTGTTCTTCAGGGGTGAATTTTTAATACAATTTAATGTTAAATTTCATAATTAGTTGTGGTACTTTTACACAGAATATGAACTTTTTACTTTGTTATGGTACATGTATACCGAATGTGAACTTACTGATTGGTTATTTTAGTTATTCTATGTTTGTATAGAATACAAACTTCTAATTTGTTATTTAGTTTTAGTATTTTTACGTGGAATATGAACTACTAGAATTGTTATTTAGTTTTGGTACTTTTATACAAAATATGAACTTCTTGGTTTGGTGTGTAGTTAGGGTACTTTTTTACAGAATGTAAACATGCTTGTCATTTAGTTTTGCTACTCTTACATAGAATGCAAGTTTTTTGATTTGCAGTTTAGTTGTGACATTTTTAAACAGAAAATGAACTTGTTGATTTATTATTTAGTTATGGTTCTTTTATCCAGAATATGAGTGTCTTGGTTTGCTGTGTAGTTAGAGGACTTCTATCATTATTTACAGCAATACTTAATAGTAGGAATAGTTGAAACAAAATAGTGGCCATAAAACTTTTCTATTTTAAAACCATCTTTAAAGTGTCTGAATAGTAGTAACAGTGACTATTTTGCAGTATTGGCTGAGCAGAGCTAAAGCTTATTATACATGTAAAGCTGACAAAATCACTGTGCTTATGGAGTGAATCAAAATTTTACAATTTCAACAAATTTTCACTTAAGTAAGTGACTTTTTTAGACAAGTGTACAGAAAAGATGATGAGACTTGCTATTCTAATTGTTTTAAGAACTCTCTCTTCTGAGGCCTCAGTTATTATTTTCTTGTACCAGAAAAAAGTCGTGTGTGTGTGTAAAAATACACACAATCACACTAATATATTTATATTGATTTTCCAAAATAGGGAAAAAATTTAATTTTATGTAACTTATTTTTTGTAGTTTTTGACTTTTTTATTTCTGTGTTACTATAGCTAGCTAGGTTTCATGTATATATTAATTTTAACTTATCTGTATAAAATTACAAAATATGAACTTCTTGGTTTGCTATTTAATTGTGATACTTATACATAGAATTTGAGATTCTTCATTTGCCATTTTCTTATGGTACTTTTTTATACAGAATACCAATTATTTGACTATTTGAGAGTAACTTCTGTTTTGTTAAAATATGTATTTAAATAGTTTCAATTAAGGTAATAAATACTGAAGATGATTTAAAAAATAGTTAGTGATCAGCATATTACTGTTTTGGTCAGTATGTTGTTGATAACAATAAAGGTGACCGTACTCCTAAAAATAAAACGAGCATAATTCCTTGAAACTTTTGGTTTTGATGTGTTATATATTTAAATTCATCTGTGATTTATTTATAAAGATATTTTCAGTCAAAGTTGTATGAAAGAACTGTACAATTTGAAAACAACCATATCCTGGAACTAGTGGCTTTATACTAGAAACCTAACATTTTTATTGCTTTCTTTACAATTTTGTTATGCAACAATATTCCAAATTGTAGAGAAAGAAAAAGGTGATATAAGAACCCAAAGTGACCTATCGGAAATAATTCCAAAACAAACTTTTACAGCAACAGACTTGTTATTTTAATTTCGTTTTCAAGGTGTTGACTGTTTTTGATTTATGACATCATAAAAAAATTGCCATGTCCAATAATCACAGTTTATTATGAAAAGAAGGGAAAAATTACATAAAGTACCTATCATGTGACATGTTAACACATAAAATAAACTACGTAAACCTTGGTGTTTACTGAGAATCTTTCCTGAAATATTTCTTGGAATTTTTCTTGATGAAATAAAACTCATATGAAGAAAAGATAAAGGAAGGTCTGGTACTGTTATATAGGTCCATAGGCCATCTCCCCCAAAAACAAAAGACATGTCAGCATGTGGGATAATATATTTAATTATTTGAGTTACAAGTTTCTACAGTCTTAAATATGTATAGTAAAGACTTGTTAAATATTCAAATTGTTTATAAGAGTGGTAACTCCTGAAAGTGAGCACATTGTCTTGTGTAACCATTTACACATTTTCAGAAGTGGTAAATCCTGTAAACATTTGATAAAGCCAAAAAATAATTATTTGATGAAAAAAATGAAACAAGAAAAAGATATTCCACTGGATATTGTATTTGCTCCTGATTTGTATGTGTTAATGGAAGCAGTATACCAGAACAAACTGGTGATCCACAATTTGTGGCCATGTGTGAGTTGAAACAAGTGCTTGATAAATCCTGCTTAATTAGGGTAGTGAAACAGTTTGCAGTGGGTGGTGTTGGCTTCACTGTAGCCGATCACTTCAAAACTATGGAAAGGAGGGCAAAAAAATTCAAAGAAATAGTTCTTTCAATTTCCTACCACCAGCTATACTTTTTGTATGAACACTTAAGATTATTTTGCAGAGATTTCAATGATAAATTTTTTTATGCCATCAAATATTAAGAATTACTTTTTTATGATACTGACTTTAAGGCGTAGCCATGTTTTTGACATCATAAATTGAAAACGGCTAACATTTAGAAAATTAAACTTGGGTGAAAATATTTTTGGTGTAAGGTTTCTTTTGGTAATTATTTTTTATGAGCTTTCATTATGGGGGCATTTTAGACCCTTTCAGTTGCCTTTTAGATCAGGCTTAATTTATGTATTGGCCAAAAAACGATGTAAATTTGATATAAAATTATTAATTTTACAATATTGCTAATGATATAATATTGATGCATGTAGTAATATAAAACCACACTGTGTTCTTTTTTTAAAAGGAAATGCTTATTTATGAAAAATTTAGAATTCAATTAGATAACTAATTTTCTACTTGCTTTGCAACAAATTACAATTATCCATTTCTCTATGATTTTATAAAGCTAATTTTTTGTCTTCCAGGCTGAGTTGCTTTGCTGTAGATATAAACCAGAAATTAGTATTACGACTGAACATTTGGCAATTGGTCGAGCAGTTTTACCAAGAAAGCAAAATCAATTAGTTTCTTGTCAGAGGTGGGATATTTCTGCAATTAACTTGTGTTTGTTTATTATTACATTATCTTTCTAATATTACGTTTGACATTTTACAGTTTCAGTAAAAACAGTTGAGAGTAAATTATATATTTACTTGTTTTTTTTCTTACTTTCTGATAGCTGTTGAGGGTTTTTGTTTAATTTATGCATTTGCTGGATAATAATCTGGATGGAAGTTTAGATGTAAAAACAAGATTGAATAGCTTAATGTATCTTAACTGAATATTAGTCACTTGAAGTTATTTTTAGAAGATGAAGATGATGCATGTAACTATCAAATCAATTTATAGTTGATCTGTTTTGTACAAGAATAATGGTTATTCTTAGATAAGCATATTTAAGAATAATTTCAAAAGGTTTCAGAAAATTATACTTGAAATGTGACACTATTTCTAGTAAACAATGAGACTAAATTCTTTAGAAAGTTTATATCTTACAAAAGAAGTAGATAAATTATTATTTAAACTTTAAGAATTTTGTTTTGAGAAATGAAAGCAGAACAATGTGTTTTAGAATGAATTTTTATCTTTAATGTAGGGTTCCTTCTAAAATCTTATTTTATAATTGCAGAGTAAAACCTTGTGTATTTGCACACACTCGTCAGTCTTTGGCTCTTTTGGAATCAGTAGCTGTTTGTATAGAACATGCAGAACCTGTGTTACTAGTTGGGGAAACTGGCACAGGAAAGACATCTTTGGTTCAGTATCTTGCCCGGATGACGGGTAAATTTTTTGTATTTTTAATCAATTGTTTCTGTAATCTTTTAAGTTTTTGTGGGTGTGTTTTTAAGTGAAAAAACGTTTTGTTATCTTTCTTTCTCTGTGTAAATTAAACTTATTTTAATTTAACCAAGCCACTCATTTTTTAACATAGAATCTTCATCTTAATCAACTATGCATTTTATAAAGATTTATGAAAGCTTTCAACAAGAAATGTTGTGAGAATAATGTAAAGAGAAAGAAAAAAATTATAAATTCAGTGCAACTGAGAGATGCTAGAGGTATGTTAATTCACCAAATACTAGAAAGATTTCAGTTGGTTTATTTATATTATCCATAAGATAATGAAACAGAAGTATATTTTAGATAAAGTAACCAACAACTTGTATTTTCAAATGATATGTAGATGCCCACACAAATTTTTTTCAGGCCACAACCTGACTGTAATTAACATGAGTCAACAGAGTGATAGCATTGATTTACTTGGAGGGTAAGACACAATACATTTTTGAAATAAAAACTTTTGTTTTTGCTTATTTTGTTACTGTTCCATATCTAGATTTATTAAATCCATGTTATGTGCATAAACAAAAAGATCATTGATATAGGTAATTTCCAAAACATTTTTAATACCAGTTGTAATCTTGAAGGATTTAATTAAGTAATTTTATGTGTCTGTAATTCAGAGAAAAGATAATTTAAAGTATGAATCAGCATTTTCTGTCTGGAAGCATTGTTAAAGAATTTCATAAGTAAAGAGTTAAAACATTTTGTTATGAAATTTAAAGAATTGTAAATTACATGTATATATATTTATAGAAGTATATAATATTTTATATACATTTTACAGCTATAAACCAGTGGAAATAAAATTATTGTTAGCACCTTTAAGAGATGAGTATGAAGAACTTTTCTGTGAAACATTCTCTCGTAAACAAAATGCCAAGTTTCTTGCTCACATTATGGTAAGTGCATATTTACTGCAATTAAGTTTATTGTAAGACAAATTTGTTGAAAAGATTGTAAAGTTTAAGTTAAAAATAGCCCTTTGGTATCTAAAGGTTAATTACTAGTAATGTTTTACCTTTTGTACTAAACTTACTGTATCTGTAATAATACATTTACTTATTATTAATGCTTCTTACATAATGTGACCTTATCAGAAGATGCTTTTTTTTTTATAAAGAATTTGTTATTTATTATGTGAGGGTTCATATGAAACAAATGCACCAAAGTAAGAGATACAAGTTTTGCTTTATTCATGATTAAATGTTTTAGTGTAATTAACTGTAATTCTGTTATTTTTTCAATGTTGTATTACTGTGATACTTGAAAAATATTTCTTATGTTTTGCCAATAGAATTGCTTTGTGAAGAGACGTTGGGAAGATTTGTTTAACTTAATGTTACATACGTTAAGGATGGCCATTAATCGTTTCTCAGGTCGTAAGTTACTTGCTTTTGAAACTAATTAGTTTTTGTACATAATAAAATACTTTCCTATATAATATTCAACTTTATATTTTTTGGCTGATTTTCATATTTAATTACTCTTGTATGTACATGTTGTAAATAAGTAGCAAAACTGAAGTTAACTGTTGGGTAAGAACTGATTTTTATTAACTGTAAAGAAGGTGCATTGTTTAATAAAGAATTTGTTGTAACTGCTTTGTATAAATGAAGTATTTACAAAAGAATTACAGTACATTGTTTGCTAAAGAATCAAGTAGAAAATTGTTGTTTAACACCAGTTAATTGTTCATGAAAGTTTTGCATCATAAAGAGCATTATTAACTGTCTTATAGTGCATTTTTGGGAAAATTGTACAGAAAAATGCCTTGCCGAGTGAAAATTTCTATGGAAATTACAATGAATACAAGAAACTTTTCAAGCAAATTAATGCATTGCTTTCTGAAGAATTGTGAAGAAAAAATGCTTTACTTAAAAAGTTGTATAGAGAAATGCATTATTTAAGATCAAATTTTATAGAAAAATTTACTAAAAACTATACAGAAAATGTTAATGAAAGAATTTTGTTGAAAAATGCTCTATCTGCTTGAGATTTATTTAGAAAAGTACATTGTTCATTAAAAATTGTTCCATGTTTACACATGAAGTCATGTGGAACATAATATAAACTAAAAATATTAGTTTTAATTATTATTAATTTATTCAAAGTGCCTGTGGTAGGTGTTTTTTATATGAGAATATTCATCAAATGTTTGTTTTAGAGTAATTTTAACTTTGTGTTTTGAAATTTGGAAGTTTATATTATACTCTTCAAAACAAGAAACGCAGAAGGGATGTTTTTGTTATTTTAAAGAGAAATATATGTAATAACGTTACAAGCTCAGAGTACGTGATATTACACGTGTTAAGGCACTGATTGTCACACCAAAATGACAATAAAAGTTGTGTACTTTGAAAACGGAGGAAAACATCGGATTTTTCGCCAAAACGCATGCGTGTCCAATAAATTTGTTTGAGAGATCTGCATGTTCTGCAAGTGCAACATGTGCAAAATCCCTATAAAAGTGACGGGTTCTCGGTTTCCATAGCTCGGTGTTAAGCCACCGACACGCAATACAGTTACGCCAAGACTGACTGAAGCACAACGCAACAACACCATTGGTCGCTTGGAAGCAGGTGAATCTCGATCAGATGTTGCCAGATCTGTGAATGTCCACCCAAGCACCATCACAAGGCTATGGAATCGTCACCAACAACATGGATCAACTCGTGACCGTCCACGATTTGGTAGACCTCGTGTGACCATGCCTGCACAAGATTGCAACATCCGGTTACGTCACCTTTGGGATAGGGCCACCACTGCAATGTCTACTGCCTCAACCATACGAGGGCTGCATAGGATTTCCGATCAGACCGTACGCAACCGTCTACGAGATTCTTAGGCCCCATGTGCAACCCGTCATGGTGAACGTCAACGACGTTTTTCAACATGACAATGCCCGTCCTCACACAGCCCGACTCACCACTGTCTTCTTGAGACACCACAACATCAACGCTCTTCCCTGGCCCTCCAGATCACCAGATTTAAACCCCATCGAACATCTTTGGGACGAGTTGGACCGACGTCTGCGATGGCGACAACCTCAACAGGAGACTCTACCTCAGCTTGCAGCAGCTTTGCAGGCTGAGTGGACAGCCATTCCATAGGATGTGGTTCGTCATCTCATCGCTTCCATGGGCAGGAGATGCCAAGCAGTTACTGATGCTCACGGGGGGCATACTCGTTATTGACGTTGAGTGATGTTAAACTTCACCTAGTGAGCGTGGACTTCGCCTTTGCAGACTTTGGATGTTCAGCAGTGAATGTGCAAAGTTTCACACATGTCATACAGAACTACACGGAATAAACTTGTTAACAATTTGTCTCATATTTTGCCTTTTGCGTTTCTTTTTTTGAAGAGTATATTTATCACACTTTTCACTGATATATAATGTGTTGAATGCATTATCCCCCAGAAAGTTGTTTTCATATTTCAAATACTTACTGTTTTCTTTCACAAGAACCTACAGAAGAAACACGAAGTATAAAAGAAAAGTGGTTGAAACTTGGACAAAAGATACATCAGCATAAAATACAAGTGAAGCAAGCAGAAAATGCCTTAGCTTTTAACTTCATAGAGGTACCAAAAATAAACTTTTGTTACTACCATCTTTTTCTGTTTTAATTTAAACTTTTTATGGCTAAACTTTTCATTTTTTAGCATATCAGATCACTAATTATGACATACCTACTAACACAGTACTGTCTATGATGCTTCATTATTAAGTATCCAATCAAAAATTAAACAAGTTGTCTTTATAAACGAATGAAGAGATTTGGAAAAGTTACATATTTTATAAAAATGATATTGCTGCAGAATTTGTGCAAATTTGTATTTGTTGTTAAATTAGCTGCTAATTTTACATTCTTTAAAAAATAAAAGATCTCCAAGCTCTTCCTGTGAAATATAGTAGAATATATTACGTATTATTATTTTTACTAAGACGATGCAGAATATTGCATTACTTTATTAAAATGTTCATTGATAGTATTGTATACTGTGAAGAAGTGGAATTTGATATAAAGTAAGACTTCAAACACATCCTAAGTTACCTATTTTAAGTCCATTGTTACTGGGTTAACTGATGTTTCCTTGCATTATTATTTTGTCAAGGGAAGTTTGGTGAAAGCCATGAAAAGTGGAGAATGGATACTATTGGATGAAATTAACTTAGCAGAAGCTGAAACTCTAGAGGAATGTCTGGGAGGAATTTTAGATGGTAACAGTGAAGGCATGCTTCTCTTGGAAAGAGGGTGAGTTTAAAAATATATTTACCATATACACTGATTTCACAAATGGTTTGCAATTCTTGAGCCTCTTGTCACAGCCACAAGTGTAAAACTTTGATCTCATGGTGTTTTAAGATTTAAATTGGGTAGAAAAAGAATGGCAAAACATCATTGGGTATGAAGAATCCTTCTACTCATTTTGATCTTTGGACATTTGGTCTGGATTTCACAGCAATTTGGAGAATACTTTGGATGTGAATAGTGAAGATGTAATTATAATTGGGGCCATGAATATCAATGGAACGAAATCGTGGTCTGGTGTAGATGTATGTTTTTGTTGTTTTGAACATGGATAATAGTAAAAGATATCATTGATGTTTTTTGCATATAATATTCTGGTCAGTGTTGCACTGATGAAATTCAATGAAGAATGATGACACTAGTTTCATCATAATTACCTATCATGCCAGGTACAGAAGTAACTTAAGGGAAATAATGTCTAAAATTCGCTGTGGCCTGTTTTTATTCCTGACTTAAATTCATTAAAATTCTTTGGAATGCTACGTGGAGGACTGAAATGAAGAACCTTCAGAATTTCATTGCAAGAGAAGTGCTGGTTTGTTTCAGTAAATGTGTATCAACAGTTTGTAACAGGTATTAAATAAACAACTTTACCTGGGGGTAACTTCTAATATGTGTTCATACACAAATAAATTGAAGCTGCATCTTCAGAATGTAAGTCCTCAAGGTGTGTGCTGTTCAATAATTTCTCTAATATATGTAAATGTATAAGATGTTGAGTAATTTGATAAGAATGGAGAAGTAAAGTAATGTGTAATTAGACTGAAATCAAAAATATATGAGCAAAGGCATAAATAGGTTGAGTTAATAGTTTAGATTGTGTAATATATAATACTTCAGATTGTTTTGTGTTACAGATAAATTTTGAAGCTTCATTACATTACTGTTTGGAACAAGGAAGTAAATACTGTACAGATAATTATATTTTGATCTGTGAAAGTTAATAATGTGGTAGTTAAATTTCAGCTATTTACTGTTTTGTTACCTCAATTAAATTGCTTAAATAGGCTATTTTTATCAGATGTCAAAGGTATGTTGATTCAAACTTTCTAGTCTTTTTTTATTTCAGTGACAACCAGCTACTGATGAGACATCCTGATTTTCGACTGTTTGCTTGCATGAACCCTGCTACTGATGTCGGGAAAAGGGATCTGCCACCTGGTGTCAGAAACAGGTTAATGAATATTTTTTTATTATTGATTCCTGTCTTTTTTTCTTTTTTGTAAATCTTTGGAGTGATGTTTTGCAGCTTTAACTTGAAAGTATTAAATAAATTTATGCTAAGTAAAAGTATTTCAGAGATGAAACCTGTAGCACCAAACTGAATGTAAATGTGTAATAAAATTACCTATCATTAAAGAAAGTAATTCCAAAAACGAGCTTGCTGAATAATTATTTGCACGAAACTGTATTTCTTTCTAAATAAAGATCATGAAATGTTTGTATTTAGTATAATTACAATTTTTCGTATTCTTAATGTTTACTTAATTTTGTTGCACTTGAAACAGATTTACTGAATTCTTCATGGAAGAACTGGAGGACAAATCTGACTTGCGTATTCTGATAGAAAGTTATCTCCAAAGTTTAACATTATCATCAAAAATGACTGAGGGTATTGTACAGTTTTATTTACACATCAAAGGTAAAGCCCTTCAGCACCTGACTGATGGCACAGGTCATCACCCTCACTACAGGTAGTGTGTGTATCATGATATACATTGTAAAATTAGGTCTTAACTTTTTACATAAATAAAGAAGTTAGGCCTTAATCTTTACTGGGCATGCTTAACCACAGAAGTAATGATATGATTTTTTATTACCTGCATAAGGCTTAGTGATTTTCAATGCTTTTCTGGCTCTCATTATTCAAACTTAAAATTTAGAATTTCTGTACAACCTTATATATCTTTGTAGAAGACAAAAGATAGGTATGAAATACTATTTTCACACACCTCTGATTAGATACTTGTAGTGAACAATTTAATAGTAATAATGGGAAACACAAAATCACCTTCAGTCTATAGCGATTGTCAGAAATAGTAGATATATTTATCAGTTATTCAATACTTTATTATATTTTATCATTGAAACCTAATGTTTAGCATTAGGATTCTTTGGAACTTGTATGGGAATTAATTTCGTTTTTAAGAGTTCTGACATCTTTGCAACATTTTTGTTGTGTTTTATATATATATATTCATATTCCTTATTGCTTGGGATTGTTTTATTACTGTTTTGTATATAATGTTATTACATAGTATTTAACAGAAGAATCTTAATCTATATTAATAGTTCATCAGCTTTAAATTAGACATTCTGTTATTTGTGACAAATTTTAGTTTCCTTTGATTTTGTAAATTCAACTGCTGTTTTGTGTGTGTTTTATAATTTGTTTTATATGTAGGCTTCTTAAGTGATATTCCAGCTTATAATTGTCAAGAATTTTTAGAACAAGGCATTGAAATTGATAGTTGACATATGAAGCTGTTTTGTTTTTATTAGTTTGAGGACTCTCTGTCGAGCCTTGAGCTATGCATCAACCAATCCATTTCTGAGTGTATCTCGATCTTTGTATGAGGTAACATTTTACTATATATTTTTATCAAATTTAGTATTAAGTAAAACAAAATTTTTAAGTTAGAATTTTTTGTTAAAGAAACCCCTCCCTTCATACACAATCATATATTAATCATTCCTTTGACTTTTTTTCTGGTTACAACTTTATAAAATATAAACTTTCTTTCAATTTAAGATTAACTAACTCACTTGACACACCAAATAAATTAGAAACAATTAAATATTTTCAGTAAAAACTGTGCTTGTGAAGTAATAAGTTGAACTTTAGGCAGTAAGTTTTAATTTTTTAAGACAGTCAAATGATGCACGATAAATTGTTTCCATATGTATTGTAAACTCATCTGTTATTCTAAAATTGAAGTTAATGTTTTTTTTACAAATACTCTTGCATGTGGAAAATTAAGCAGACTTTTTTTTTTGCATGTGCTCAGAATTCATAATATTTTGAACTTAATGTATCCATATGGTAGTTCCAGAGTACTGTTATTAATAGCAATGACTTTTATATGATTTCTAATTCCAGTTATACTCACATAGTGAAGAGAAACTGTAATTTTGGAAATTAATATTAAACTTAGTTGTTCAAAGACTTAACGTGTGCAGAAAAGATTATCTCAGAGACTTCAAGAAAGTAATTTAGTTGTCTTCTATTTATGTAATTCTTGGTAAATACAGTAAAACAGTCAAAGCTATTTCTTGTATATACATTATTTCCTCTTATAAATAGCTATTCTCATTCAATGCTGCCCTCTATATGCAAATCTTCATGCATGGCACAAGCCTTCTATCTCCTCTCCATTGTAATTGAATGATTCTAATGCATCTCATGCAAATCATCATGTGTCAACCCTCCACCACTAAGAATACAACATTCATGACATTTGGCTTCCTCTATTCAATTCTAGTGAACTGACATCTGTTTGATAGAGTTCATGCTCAGATATTTTTTCTTTTGGTTCCTTTAGTGTGAATTGTGATTTTAACAGTTTAATTGCCAAATTAGGATCTCTTCATTAATATTTTTTTCTTTACATTCTTTATTATGTCTTCCTACACTTGCATATTTCACATTAATCACTTTTGTTTGATTCACAAGTTACTACAATAAATTCTGAGGTTTGTGTTCCCACTTAGGATATTATACTCTAGTGCTGTATTCACAGCTTGCTTTAATTGTTGTTTAATTTTTCTGCTATTGTGCATTGTGAGATTAATCATTACATGGGTAAACCACTAATCCTCCTGAACAAGGTAAATCTATTCAGGTCAATAAAGATTTGATAGCCTTTTTTACACTACTAGGTTTTTGCTGTGTTTTTCTCATGTTTTAACCAATTCACATTTTTCTGTTATTCCTTATTACATCCATGTTGACTTTTTTTTTCCTTTGGCTCATACTTTACACATGTGGTTTCACAGTAGTTTGGATTTTTAGGTCATCATGCAACCTTGTCCCAGCTATTTTTGTCATCTTTTTCTTTTTGGGATTTCTGTATTTTTCATTGGTGATATGTACCTGTGGCTTTTGAATGTCCTGTGTAATCTGAGCATCAACACTCAAAGCTTTCATCTTTGGTTGTCTGTTTGTCTCTGTTGTAGCTGCAACATGCCTTTATTCCTTTCTCATCATAATCTTTATCTATTCTTTCCTGTCCCCCTTCCAGTGGTTTCTCATCTCATAATTTTATTCATTCTTGATGGGCATGTTGCTTATGGTCTGGTGGAATCTTGATTGTATTATGTTGTTACCCTTTATAAACCTTTCACTACAGTTACATGTTTTTTTGTTTGTTTTTTCTTTATTAGATGAACTTGATAGTCAATTACTTTCTCCACCTCCTTTGTCCCTGTTACCCTTTTCCTTCCCCATGATTTGAGATCCTGTCAACATCCTATATCTATCCAAGATGATACAATATCTCTGTCTCTACAGACCATTTATCATCTTTCTTTAGGCTTTTATTCCAGGCTGTTTATTATCTTCTCACCAAACCAGAGACTGTTCCATGTAAAAGGGTTATCCCACCTCATTCTAATTTTCAATCTGCCCTGTTTTACTTTGGAGTCATTTCTTACCTTTAAGTGTTTTTCTCCAAGTTTATTGATGACAAAGAGGAATTTCATGAATGTTTATTTGTGTAGTCCAATATTTGTTACTCATGACCCTCTCTTTGGTTAATTTTCCACATTTTGGTTTTTCTGTTTTGAGCACTGGCCTTTGGAATTGCTTCAGCCCATTATGTTTTGGTGGATGTTCAGAACATACATTTGTTACTTCTATCTTCTTGGATTGTGCTTTTCTTCTTTTTTTTTGGTTAACTAGTCCCTGTTCACTTGTTCTGAACAGGAGTCTGCCTGTTACTCTTACTGGGTGCTCCTGGAGGTTGCTAGAATGGCCCATTAATCAAGTTGAAGAAGTCCTTACTGCTACCTATCCAATATCTTGTCCATTTTGGTGTTTTTCTTTTTCCACACTCATGTCAGGTTGGCTACCTTTCTCCTCTTAGACTTTGATAAGTTTTCAGCTCAGTTATAGCTTGCAAAGTTATGTTACTTGTGAGGATGTTGTCTTCTATTGTAGCTTTAACCCCTTAGTTCAGGAATTTTGCTGGGATCTACTTTAGCTCTTATTAGGCTTTCTTCTACTTTGGTAGTTGGTTGATATTGATGGTTAGATATGATTCAGACATCATTGAGTAGCCCACTTCCTCTTTCTCAACTAGTTTTCCATGTTTCTTGGAAATATCCCTTTCTGGATAGGGTGTGTGGGTTGATCAACTGGAAGATTTAGGGTTTTTGGTCTGTGGCTGAGAGGACTTATCAATGTTTTGAAGCTTCTTGCTGTAGGTTTTGATTCATTTTCTCCATTTGGCCAGAAATCATCTGGTAGTGATCCATTCAGGCTTTTTTCAATGGTTGCTTATCTCAAACACCAGAATGGCACTCATTCTCCATCTTTCTGTATTTATACACGGATCTTCTTTTTGGGCCCTATCATTGTCATATTCTGGATGCTTTCACTCTTATTAGGGATCATACTTCTGTACAAACAACATTTACCTGGTGGAGTGATCTTTCATTCCTTTTGTTTTTTAGTGGCTTTGACTTCAGTGGAGTATTCCTCTTATTGTGGCTTTTGCTCCATCTATTAAACACAAATTACCTTGGTTTTGACCTCCAGTTTTTCATTTGATTGCTATGGATATCTGTGCTTTCAACCAGGATTAAAGCTACACATTTGTCAATACTTCCATTGTCATTCTGCTCTGAGTGATTTGTTCAATCCTTGACACTGTGTTCAATTCTTCTGATGGCTCTCTCCTGACTGTCTTCTCAGCTGTGGTTTCCACAGCTCCAGTTCCAACTTTCTCCTCTATCTTTTTTCCTTCTTTACTACCTTCAGTCATCATTGTTTCATTTAGACCTTTCTGTCCACTGTTTTCACACATTGTTTTTCTCCTCTGGTTGTTGATGAGGTAGTCCAGCTTCTACTAATGGTTGGCTTCTTTCTTGGCTTGTTTCATTCCCATATACTACTAAAAGCTGTCCAATACAATTAAAATTTTTATGTCCTTTGCTTTTGGGTCCAGGATTTTCTCTTCATCGACCTATCATTTTTTATCATGCAGATTTTTTCTTGATTTTTGGATTGGAAGTCTTCTGTTTCCTTTATCTTGGATTTTTGGGCTCTGTTCTGTCCCACACCATTTATTTTTCTCAATCTCACAGGTATTTTCCTCTTTTTACACTTGTGGATGTGTTCCTTCTAAATTTGATGTGTGCCATGGTAGGCTGCCCTTTTGTAAGGGGATATTAATATGGTCCTGCACTGCCTTACTTTACCTATGTTTGAACCACATTCCCAGAGCTCAGTGTTTTGTCATCCCTCATGTCTTCTTTCCATTGCCTGTGGACATTGGTAGTTTGTTTATTTTCCATCAATGTTTCATGTACACTTTATCCTTTTCCATATCTTCTCTTTTCTTTGCATCTTTCACCTTCCCTCATACTTTGGTGGTTTATGAGGATAACTTCTCTGTTTTGCAGCTTTCTCTTCCTTTTGTTTCAAATTTTTATGCTCATCCTGATGTGGGCAGACTTTTATGTCTTTTAATGTGCTCTTCTCTGTTATAGTGTCTCCTGCTGGTACAACGGTAAGTCTATGGATTTACAATGCTAAAATCAGGGGTTTGATTCCTCTCGGTGGACTCAGCAGATAGCCCAATGTGGCTTTGCTATATGTAAAACACACACTCTGTTATACTGCCTGCACAACTTCCTTTTGTGGTGTCTGTTCCAACCTTTTTCTTCCTTGGCAAACATCTATGGTGATCATCTACCTGTAGTCATTCTAAGATATCAGAATTTAGTGAGACTTTGACTGGTTATGTTTTTCTTATTTTTCACTTTTCAGAAGCTCTTTTTCCTTTTGTTGATGTTTATTTTTTGGATTCTGCTCTGTGGTGAGTTATTTATGACCAGGTATTCTTTAAATGTTCAAATCTACACTGTCAAGCTATGCCAACTTGCATGTTATAATGTCATGGCCATGCAAAGCCACTGCACTCCACAAGATCAATTGTAGGTTTATTCGTGAAATGGAGTTGCTACAGAAATTTGCCAGACTGTACTCATGTCGATCATGGATAGCCTCCCATCCCTGCTATGCCTTATATTGAAGAAATCATTATGGTCTTCTTTTAAAAATAAGGTTTTATGGCCACTCATTATACTATGTTGCATGTTGTTGTTCCTCTATACTCTTCACCATGTTTTACCCTACTTTTCTTCAAGTGGGGTTTGAGAGTCCTTACTACTTTATGGTTCCAAGCTGCTGGAGTAGTGGATCATGGAGGTAGCCTTCTGAATGGCTTAATGAAATACAGACATAACATAAAAATGATTATTAAACAATTCAGGTGAGAGTAAGGTGGTAGTATTTTGCTGGTGTATATGACACGATATCCTCCAGTATGAAACAAATACAAATGAAAGTGAGCATTAAAATTGCAGTTTTTGAATTGGGATCCCTCTTTCTACCCCCCATGTGGATATCAGTTCGACATTTTGGATTTAGAGTAGAACCAATTAACATAAGTCCTCACCTATGTATTACAGATATCTATATGATCCCTCATTTATACTCTATTATTGTTGTGGGTTGGGGTAAAGGTAATTACGTATTGTTACTGTGTGTTGCAATGTTATTGGTGGAGGGTTGATATATGATGATCTGCATAAGAGGTTCATCAGTTATTCCAATAGATAAAAGGCTTGTGGCATATGTAAAAATTATTTATTGCATACAGAGAGCATCGTTGAATGAGAATAGCTATTTATGTAAGGAAGGTAACTTCCACCTGGCAATACCTTTTCAGTAGAGAAGAATTACAACTTTAACTATGAAGAATGTTAATAACATGTTTATTTTAGAAATATAGCCATAATGAAATATTTGAGGAATTCTTTTATAAGATTTTTTTTCTTGCATGCTTTTGTAATTTCAAAGGTTTTATTTGATAAATAACAGAATACTTTTTACAGTTTAAGAAACTTCAAATTATAAATCTGAATTTTCAAAGGTTTTGTATATTTTTATAGGCTTTTTGTATGAGTTTTTTGACCCAAGTTGATCGAATTTCTCATTCTTCTGTTGAGAAACTTGTATCCGAATATATTTTGGGCAAGCAGAAACTAGAATCTCATTTCAAACAGCAGCTTCCACCACCCAATGGTGACACACATCTTTGTTTTGAGGGATACTGGATTCTTCGAGGACCCAATGATCCCACAGTCTTAGAAAATTACATTCTAACTTCAACTGTTAGGTGTAATCTTAAAGATTTAGCAAGGGTAGTAGCAGCTAGGTAGGTATACATTTTTAAAAGTAAATCATTTAATGGATAAGGGAGATATTTAAGATTTAAAAGTTTTGATTTCAAATGTTGTATGCATAATAAATATGGATATGTCTTTTAGGAAGTTAACTTTGGGCATAACTGATGCAGGCAATAGTTTATTCGAGTTTAATTTATTAATTTTATAGTCAAGCAGAATCTAATGGTTTGCAGAGAAGCAGTCAGTAAAACACTGAAAATACAATTAACAATAAAATGTTTTGTGAATTTTTTAAAAATTTTCTTTAACTGCAGTTGTAACATAGTAAAATCAAATTAATATATAAAGGTGTTTGTTTCAAGTGCAGTTTTATATCATGAATTCCATAGTTTTGTATGAATTAGAAACTCAAATTACTGATATTGAAAAGCTAGAATTTAAAATAAAACTCTTTCATCTTTTCTGTTTGCTTACAGCAGCCTTGCTCACCTCTTTACATCTTTGAAAAGAGTCCCTTATATGCATTTTTATATATGATGTTAATAACCAGTTAGAAACCCAGAATGTCCTCTTAGGGATTTTCTCAGTCATTATTAAATATAACAGCACCACCCATTGAAGTTTTCTATCAAAATCTTCATGTTGGTATCTTGAGATTTTGCCATGTTTGAAATTTTATATTTTTTAGATACAAATAGAGATTTGTTACTAGACTTGATAAATTATAATGGAATTATATGGTATTGAATAAGTAATTTATGATTTTTGGCTATTCAGATGTACATATAAACCCTAAAAAGTTTTTTAGTTTCACAATCTCCTTGTGTGAAACTTCTTAAGGCTTAGCACTTGACGACAAGCAGCAACTGAGTAAAGAGGTCATAACTAGACGATAAAATTTTTTTGCTTTATTTACTGTTCTGCATTTTAAGAAAAGTTTAACTACTTGTTTGTAAATACAAATAATTTATATACGATATATATATATATATAATGTATCATAATTGAAATGTTAGTGTATTTTATAAAATACTAGTCCACTAAAGTACACCCAAGATAGGTCAGTTTTGTATTATTGGATACAGTAACATAAGTGCAGATGTACTATTTCATTCTGTCTTCTGTATTGTTAGCCAGACATGGTTGAAAGGTCAATATAATTAAAGTAATAAATATGTATAAATGTATAATGTGATGAGATTTAAGCTATTTAGTCTAAACATTTATGTTTTTGTGTTGGGATCTGTAGTCGTTCTAGAAAGAAAAAGGTATAAAATTAGGAAATGAATATAAATTATATTGTGTTAATAAGATCATTCAAATTGACTGAACCCATACAGAAATTAGTTGGTGAAAATAATATAAAATGTAAAGTTTTTTCTTAAGAAACATTTGATAAAACTATATGGACATCATAAGGATTTTGGAAGTGAAATTTGAAATTTTGTGATGTATAAAAGTATTTTTAATCATAAGGTGAAAATTACATTGCACATTGGATAGACAACATACAAAAATAAAAAAGGGATGTGAAAAGCATTGCTTAACAAACCTTAAAACTTAATTTTTAAAAATTACAATATTTTGCTTATGAAAGCTTTGTAATATTTACTGATAATCTGGCACATTTCATGAACATATACTTACTAATTTAAAAGTAATAGCAAGAAGACTAACTAGCATAAAAGTATTAAGAAGTTAGTCTCAGTGACTGAGCCCATGCTGAAAGGGTTAATTATTTCACTTTGTTTCTTTAGACAGAGAGAATCAATATTTTTGCATTTCATAATGACTGTTGTAAGTTGATTGTAGACATTTTCGATTGTTAATTAATATGGCTAATGAGCTAGGTTAAAAAAAATATACTCTGTGTTTCACCACATAAGTGTTATCAGTGAACTAATTTCATCACACCATAGTAACCTAATTGAATATGACACTGTGAATAGCAGGACAGTTGAAGTTATACAGCAGAAAGTAATAAAAGTAACCATATAATATTTGTGATAAAACAGATAGCCTCAACAGGGAAGAATAGTTTAATAAAATGAGCAAATAAATAAAGTAGCTGTAAGTAACTGTTTTTATTTTATGGTAATTTCAGACGACATCCTGTCTTATTACAAGGAGAAACATCAGTTGGTAAAACTAGTTTAATTATCTGGCTTGCTCGTGCAACTGGAAATCACTGCATTCGTATTAACAACCATGAGCACACTGATCTTCAGGAATATGTAGGGACTTACAGTTCTGATGCAAATGGAAAACTTGTGTTTAAAGAAGGTATTGTAGTAAGAAACAACTGTGTAGCTGTATTTAACATTATCAAATGGTGGAAGTTTTCTGTGATATGTCATGATTTCCACCTGGAAATCGTTTTTTCAAGTAATTTTAAGTGTAGTGAGATTATTAATGTAATTTGTTTTTTTTAAAATGTGGTTAATGTAAAATATAAGCATATTGGTAAAACTTGCTTTAAAACAGTGATGATAAAAAACTCATCACTTAGTACTATTTTCAATCTGTCCTGAATATTGAGTTTGTAATTTTAGCTTTTATCGATTAATTTTACAGATGTTTAAATATTTATTTGATGAACAAGATTAATCTTATTGACTGTAATGTGTTTAAATTGTATGCTATAAAAATTTAGTGTACAATGTTTAACAACAGAGAAAAAAAAATAAACTACCATATGAAAAATTCTTATTTCAGGTGCTTTAGTAGAAGCCATGAAGAAAGGTCACTGGATAATTTTAGATGAACTAAATTTAGCTCCAACTGAGGTGTTGGAGGCTTTAAATCGAGTAAGTTGTCAGTCATAAAAGGTTATTATAAAGATGATTGTATACAGACGTTTTTATTTATTGCAAGAAATATATAGTTAACCTCATAGGGGACAAAGACATAGAAATTAAAGAATAGGTTTAAAAATTGCATTTTTTTAATTTTAATTTTAAGAGGAATAACATTTTGAACCAGCACTCTTTATTAGATTATACAAATCGTGATTGTTGTAAGCAGTACGATCTACTGAAGAGCATTAGCTCAAAACATCATCTTTTTAAAATAAAAACATGACAAAACTTGGCAGTTTAATCTATTTTTTAATCTTTTTCTTTATAGCACCATGTAGAACACATGAAGAAACAATTTTTTTTCAGGCTTATATTATGTATTGTAAATCTTTTCAATGGATTATTAAAGCAATAGCTCATTTTCTTACTTTTTATATTTTTTACCCATAATCATGTTGCAGAAGACAAAAGTCTTCTGAATACCACATTTAAAATACATACTACAGAGTTACATTACTCTTCCTATTTTGAAATTGACTGACTCTTTTAAGCATTCATAATAGTAACTTTCAGATACTATATATAGACAGTTTTAGTAAATTTTTCACAGATCATGCCAGTATCTGTTTTCCCTAGTATTTGGTTCACTTACTGCTTCATCAGATTGTGCTATGAATATATGATGTGGAATTGAAAAAAACAGCTCAGTACAACTTTATGTACACGTGTTTTTTTATGTCTTGAGTGGTTAAATAGAAAATTAAAAACATTGTAGCATAAGGCATTCCACTTGTGTTGAATTCCTTTTTCTTTTGGATGTTGAGTGGATTCTGCAATCTGTCTTATGTCATTTTAAAACACTTTGTTTTGTACATTGAATGTGTGTTTATGTGCAGATAGTTATGCTTCCCCTACCTTTCCTTTACTGCTGCTTCTTTGTAAATATGTATTATATGTGGTAGTGTTTTATTTTGTTCAATATGCTTGTATTTGATGAAAAAATCGTTTAGTTCATAATGTTTTTATGTATAAATGTTTCGATGATTTTAAAATATTGTTAACAAATTACTGAAATTAGCACTTAATCTGAAGACATTTTTTGCACAGTTTGTGTTCATACATTTTTATATCTGGTTAAAAATATTGTTCTTGAAACTGCAAATTAACAAATATCTGTTTTAAAAATCAGTTGAAAAACTGAAGTTGAAATGTTTTCTTTATGATTTCATTTCTTTTTATACAAAAGAGAAACTATAGATGGATATAATTGTTCATCACTTCTAAGGTCTGCTAATGTTGTAAAATGTCTGTTTAAAGTAGAACAACTTTTTATTTTATTTGTAGGTACTTGATGATAACAGAGAATTGTTCATCCCAGAGACTCAGCAAACTGTTAGGGCTCATCCCCGCTTTATGTTGTTTGCTACTCAGAATCCACCAGGTCATTACGGAGGAAGAAAGGTGAATATTAGAGAAATTTTCTATGGGAAATAAATTCAATGCAGATTCTTTATTTGACACTGATTTAGTTGTTTTTTTTTAATCAATACTCAACTGAATGAAACTATTAGAGCAAGTAAAATGCATTTTATATTTCAAATTTTGTTAAGTTTCTTATAAGATACCATATTTTTGGCATATCACAAGTTGCATAGTCATTTAACTCAATAAATGTATGGAAGTTTCTTCTATAATCATAAACAACAAAAGGTCATAGTTGAACATGTGTTAATATATAATACTTTTTGTATCAACACTTAATATTAAGGCCATGTTGATATCAAGGAAAATTTTATTTTGTTAAGGTGTCAAGAATTGAAGTTTAGAGTAATGTGAATTATATAAATCTTTAGGAGTAGCATGTAAAAATGTCTGTTGAATGAAATACAGGTCTTGAGTTTTTTGTTTTTTTTGCATTTCATAAAATTTTAAAAGGACAAATAGGAGTTTATTAGCCCATCAAGGGTTATCCTTTTCAGCTCTCAACTATAACCACCCCTTACTACTTATGTATTCACATAATCTTTTTTAAACTCAGTTAATTTTCTGCCTCCACCACCTTTGAAAGCAGCTCATTTCAAAAGCCATCTATCCTGTTTGAAAAGTAATACTGTCTAAACTTCAGATAACCCCCATGCTGTCAAAATTTGAACTTATGACATCTTGTCCTATTGTTTTCACTGTTAAACACAAAAAAAGTTTGATGGATCTGTGTTATCAATACCCTTAATAATCTTAAATCACCTCATTTGACTGTGATCCAATCAGATTTAACTCCATTTGTTACCACTGTGCTTTCCATCCAATTTAATAACATTTTCTCCATGCTCACATATTTCACTTTTGTAACAAGTCTTTTGTGAGACATGCTACCAAATACCTTCTGGTTCAGGGGATGCATCAGTTTTTGTTTCCCAACTTTTACATCAATATTTTCTCCATACATTAAGTGCTTTGATTGAGGTATAATACTTGTATTTCCCTTTGTAAAAACTGAAGAGAACGTTTAAAAAAGTTTACCATCTCATAATTTTCTGAGATCACTCCATACTATTATTTTAAGATGCCCAATCTCCATTCTAACATTTTGTTTAGCCATCTTATACCTAAAGAATTCATTATTGTTTGATTTAACTCTCTTAGCCAGCCCTCTTTCATATACAGTTTTTATGCCTTTTAACTTCCTTTTTACCCAGCTCTCTTGATTTCTTAGTCTTTGAAGTCCTTATTATTTCCAGTAAATTTAAATTTCTTTAATTTATTATAATTATCCTTAATATGATCTTTTAAACCCTTACTAAAGCATACTGTCCTGTCCATTCTATTGCCCTTATTTTTCTGTTTGGAGTATATAAGTTCTGTATGCATATCATTTTTTTCCCTAAATGCTTCCTACATCTGATCAAGATTCTCTCTCAACTCTTTAGTTCATTCTACAGAAGCCAGATCATGTCTCTTTCCATCAAAATTAGCTTTCCTGAAAGTTTTAATCAGGGTACTATTCTTCCTCAGTTGTACATCTAGTAAAATCCCAAACCTTATAGTGCAATGGTTACTTGTACTTTAATGCTCACCAACCACAACTCTGTTTATTATATTCACGTCGAATACTAATGTTAAATGTATAAAAGTATTTTGAACAATTTCCAAAAATCCATCCTCCTAACAGTCACTCAGTTTTCCTAATCAGTATCCCTGAAATTTAATTCTCTCATAATAACATCTTTTTTCAGCTATAATTCTGATCTCATTATACAGTTTCACCTTGACTTTTGCATTCTGACCTGGTGGTCTGTAACAAGTCCCAATTACAAGAGTTTATCCGTTTATATCCACTAACACAAACCTAAACTGACTCAACTTCAGTGCTAATTTCTTGAATGTGTACTAACTCAACAGGATGCAATTCACTTCTCACATATAAAGATAAAGTTACTTTAGCCCCATTTTTCAGTACTCTATCTCTACTAAATAACCTGTAGCCCAGTGTTTCAAAACATTTCTCTTGTAAAAGTTGTTCAAATCGAACCAAGTATCAGTGATACCTATAATATCAAAATCCTCAGTAAAATTATCTAAAGATATTGCAAGAAAGTCAGGTTCTTTTTTTCTTATTAACAATTCAAGTCAGCATAAAGCAAAATCATCTGAAGATGTACATAGGAATAAATGAGCTTTTTTTTTTTTCCTTTTTGACTAAGTTTCTCATATTCATTAATCCAGTAACAACTAAGAAAAAGCACATTAGTTGCTGAACATTTCAACCTCAATAAGGCATTATTTGTTTTCATTTCCTCTCATTTTCATATCAAAATAACAGTTTAATTGTGAAAGGCTTACCAAGTTTTGTTTTACTTGATTACATCATTGTAAAATAACACAAAACTCTGAACTAATATATTTATAATAAGCTTCAGTATCATTTAAACTGTATAAGTTTTAGATTTTCTAATTCAGTACTGTGTTGCTGTGAATAACATGTTAACAAGTTTGTTTTAATCTTAGGTTCTTTCCCGAGCTTTCCGTGATCGTTTCATTGAGCTTCATTTCACTGAAATTCCCAAGTCAGAACTAGAGACTATCTTACATCAACGATGTTATCTCCCTATGTCATATTGCAAGAAACTTATTGCTGTAATGCATGATTTGCAGGTATTATCATTTGTATACACATTTATCTTTATAATACAATTGCTCAGTTCCTAAAAAAATTCAGGTTTCTTAAGGATACTACTCATTTGTCAGAAGATTAATGGAAAATTAAACATTTTCTGTTTAGTTTAAAATGATTAATTATACTACTAAGTTGTGGACATCTGAGGAATATTTAATAAAAAAATAAAGATTTTATCTTTTATTGTAGCTCATTTGTTAGTTTTTTCTCTTCAATCTCATGTTTTTAATCTCAGAATTATTATTATTAATTTTTAAAGATGCAAGACTGTCATTTCGTACTACTGATGGCTACCTATAGAAGTCTGTTAGAGATTTGTTGGGTTTTGCATCATTATTTAACAAAATAGTGTGAAATAGAAATAAACATTCTGATGGAATGGTTTGATTGAAGTCAAACAGTTATTGAAAGTAATCAGTTTATAAAAAAGAAGAAGAAATAAACCATTCACTTTGATAACCGTTGATATACAACTGATGATGCTGTTTACTACTTCTACTGACTTTCCAATTTTACTTATTTATAGCACATTCATTGTAAATAGTTATAGAGTACTAGATTTTATGAGATTAGAAAACTTCAAACCATTTAATTTTTGCCTTTTTTTTGTAATTCTAAGATGCGACGTAGAGAAAGTGGTGTTTTTGCTGGAAAACAGGGATATGGTACTCTAAGAGATCTGTTTAGGTGGGGAGAACGATATCGCCTTGCTCGTTCCCCAACTACTAAGTTTTATGACTGGGATCAACATATTGCTGATGAAGGTAAGTATGCTGTTTTTTTTTGTTTCCTCACTCTGAGAAACTATAAGAGAGCAATAGTGTTTAGTGTTAATGTATAGAAAAGTGTGTTCAGTGTTAGGACTTGTTTCTCATTTTTATCTGTGTGCTAATTGTACATTGTGAGATTTTATGGGCGTAAACTTCCCTTTATTCAGTTTTACAGTACTTTGTTTATAATAACTAATGTCCAGTAATATCTTTTCTAAAATACTAGTCTGTGTATACCAACAGAAATGCTACCCTATGAGTAGCTGTTTGTGCTAATTTGTAGTAACCATAGTATTAAACTGTAATGTTTTTGTATATTAAAAGTAGTACTGTTTATCGAAAAATATTTTTAAAAACTCCAGTTTCTCAGTACTTCATTTAAAAATTACATCAATAAAGATAAAATCAAACCCTCACATACAGTCTTAGTTTAAGTCATGTTCTTGTTGTGAGAAGAATGCTTTTATTTAAAATTGTGCTATATTATAAAGAAATGGTTGATGCACATACCAACTTTTATGAATCTGGAATACCCTAAGTGTGAAATTTGTTAGAATTTTTATTTATGGTGCTACTTAGTAGATGATGCAGGAATGTTAGTTGCGTATGTAGATACTGACATATACGCTATGTTCATTATAGTAAGACACTTTCATGGTGAATGTAATGGAAAAGGGTTTGCTTTGAAGTGTTCATGAAAATGTCATGTATTGTGAACAATCATTCAAAGTAGGAGAATAATAAGCAAATAACTTGCCATTTTTTGTTTGGGGGGGGGAAACCAGCTACTATTAAAAATGTTTAAACATTATTTATTGCTCTAAAAATTATTGTTCAAGCAACCTGCAAACTGCAAACTGCATTTAGTGTTTGAAGTAATCCTGAAAGTAGTATTCAATCTTTATTTTGTAAATTTTAAGGGGTTATTAAACTTTTTGTTTGGTGTGGTTGAAAGTATCACTCAGCATTTTGTAAGTTTAGAGATGGTAAGATGGCACAAAATTTATGATAAAAGTTTGAAACTAGTATTAAGCTTAAAATTTGTTAAGCAAGAATTACAGAGAAAGTAACAGTTTTATAAATTAAATGAAACAAAGCTATTTATTAAGTATTTAAAGGTGGTAGTAATTTTGAAAATGGTGCTAATTTTGTATTTTTTTAGTGTGAAAATGACTTCTGAAATTTTTTCAGCATATTTTAGTGATTTTTCTAGAAATGCAATTTTCAAGGCAGTCTTTGACATTTTTGTTCATTAAACATATTTACTAGGTTACATGCTGTTAGCTGGTCGAGTTCGTCGTCCCGAAGAGGCCAAGATCATTCAGGAGGTATTAGAAAAACATATCAAGCGAAAAGTAGACCCTGTAAAACTCTTCACTAAATGCCAAAACTCTTCTACCACAACAAAAAGTGTTCTAAATGATGTTACTGAATGTAAACTTCCTGAAGGTTTTCAACATTTGGTGTGGACTTATAACATACGAAGGTTAGCTGTGCTAGTTGGTCAGGCACTCCAGTTTGGTGAACCAGTACTTTTAGTGGGTGATACTGGGTAAGTCCAGCATTTTGTTCTGTATGTGTGTGGCATAGGCTGAGCATGTTGGTTTGTACTTTAAATGTGTATGTGGATTATTTCTTCTCTCATGCTACCAATAGTGGGTTTGTTTAGAATTTTGCTAATGTTTTTTTTTTTGCCAATATGACCTTAATCCACCTAGTGTGGGGTTGGCTGGCCCAATTTGAAATCATATTGGATGAGCGTGTTTGATAACAGTAATTTAAATTTTTGACCCTCAGATTGTGAGTTGAGCAAATAACATCAGATGCTGATAGGTCATGGTATACCCAGTGGTTTGTGTATTATATATTAGTAAAGGATTCTGCTGCAAAAAGATAAGTACTCCAAATGCTCGTCCAAATTATGTAAAAATTACTTATCTAAAAAGAAGCTGCCAGAGTCATTTAAGAGATGCAATGGCCCATAGAGCCCCGATCTCAACCCAGTTGAGCAGATCTGATGTTTGATAGATTAAAAACCTGAAAAATCAAAAGTTACTTTCAAAGATACTTTATGGGGACTGTATTAGAGACCTATGGAGCAAAATCCCAAAGGAAACTTTAAGTCTGTTGCAACAATGCCCGAAAGACTGTCTGGAGTTATTAAAGCAAAGTGGGAACACACAGAATATTAACTTTTTGCTGAACTCAAGCACTTCCACAGTTTCTATTGTACTAAATATGAAGATTAATTAAATGTTGATGTTTCATTTGTGATTTACTTCTCATTGTTTCTTTGAAAGTAGCCTGAAATCTAATTTTTGACTTGTTGTAACATTTTTGTACAGTACTGTACATATGTAGTTGAGTAGGAAGAAAGACATCATGGTCAATTGTAACATGCACTATGTTTATAGAGTGTATTTTTTTATTTCAGATGTGGTAAGACAACAATAGCCCAGTTATATGCAGAATTAAATAAGAAAAGACTCTTCACAGTCAATTGTCACATGCATTCTGAAGCTTCAGATTTTCTTGGTGGTTTACGTCCTGTTCGCCACTTTGAGGAGGAAGTAAGCACAGACTTTTACTATTCATGTAAAATGAGTTGATACTTTTTGACCTATTGTCACAGAGACTTAATAATTTATCATGTGTGTATAAGTTTAACCCTCAATTCACTGATTTCTTTAAATACCATTCATTAGTGTTAGAGTCCACATATTGCATTGTATTGAGCTATATTATATTATTGCCAGTTATGTCAATCAGTTTAAAAACTGAACAAACGTCTTTATGATTTCACTTTTGTTTTTAGTGTAAAATACGTAGGAGACCTCAACAGAAGGTAGTGGGATTAATTGCAATAGTAACAGTATTTTTCTTTACATTTTTGTGTGATTCATACGATCTTACAGTGAAAAAGTCTTGGAGCTGCAAGAAATTTGACTTAAAATGTGCTGTTTTTATTCAAGTTTTTTTTATGTTGTATTTTAACTAAGAAAAATAAGGTATGCATTTATAAAGTACAGTAAGTACCATGGAGTTAATGTGTTTTGTGTGTGTGTGTGTATGTAAAGACGGTTGGTATGGGTAGAGAAAATTCTATGTAGAGGAGTGAACAACATTTCAACCTTCTTCGGTTATTGTCATTCACTACAGATATTTCTTTTAATGTGTCTTTTGTTATTTCAGACAAGTAATAAGCTCTTTGAGTGGGTGGATGGACCATTAGTTTTGGCTATGAAAGAAGGTGGTGTCTTTTTGGCTGATGAAATCTCATTGGCTGAAGATTCTGTGCTTGAGAGGTTGAATAGCGTTCTGGAACAGGAACAAACAATATTGTTAGCAGAAAAGGGAGATACAGGCATGTCTGATGAAAGCTACATTGTCAAGGCTGAGAAAGGATTTTGGTTTATTGCCACAATGAACCCTGGAGGAGACTATGGAAAGAAAGAGGTTAGATTTAAATACTGAACTTTTATTATAATTTTTTATTAAAGCACAACTTTTTACAAGTTAATTACTGTCATTTTCTTTCAAGAGTATTAAAATAGATATGTGTAAAATATTGTCTAATTAGTCTATTACATTTTTTAAATGTAAAAGGTCATTTAAATATTTAAGTTTTAAAAAGTATTTTGCATAATTTCAAGAGCATGCATGTTTTAGAGTTAAAATTAGATATTTAGTATGCAGAATAATTATTGTATAAAATCTCATCTATTCATCGCAAATGTTTTCCATAACAAGATATTCTATAGAAAGACACTGAATACCATAAATGTGCCTTTGTGAAAGATTGCTATTTCTTTTATATAATAATTTATTTGAATAAGGAAAATTACACACAATTTTTATTTTTGTTAATAGATAATTTGAAAGTGTTAAAATTATATAATGTAATTTTGTTTTTAGCTTTCTCCTGCCCTTAGGAATCGTTTTACTGAAATCTGGTGTTCATCATCATTTACCTTAACAGATGTACAAGATATTGTAGAGCACAACATTAGTTCTGAAGTGAAACTGAATCTTGGAACATGGTGTGGTCAAGCCATTGGAGAATTTGTTCAATGGTTTACAAATAACAGCATTGGTAGAAGGTAGGCTAATGGTGCTTTAATAGTATTTGTACAAGTTGACTTCTGAACTTTAAGTTTTACTGTGGATACTTTTATTTTAGCTAGTATGAGTCTTTGAAATTAAAATTGTGTCAGGGGATTGACTGTGTACAGTGAGAACTTATTAACAAGTACAAATATGTGTTATATAGTTTCACAATAAAACTGTTTAATTTACATCTCATTGTTATTTAGTTGTCTGATACAGACTTCAAGGAAAAAGAAAATAAATAGCATTTCAATAACACTTTGTTTATTGAATGCTATTGCCCATACTAGAACTCATCAGAAGTACTAAATATCATGTTTCACCAGCTTATGCATTTAATATTTTGATGATTGTTGACTCATAAGTTACAATGTAATAACAATTCATTTTATGCTGTACTCAACTGGCCTGATGACCTTTGACTTAAAGATCTCATTGGTAGCAACATACAACAGAGTATAGTTTGAAATACTATACACTGTTTGTGTTAGAAAGCCATAATGTGCAAGTAAACAGTTTTGTGATATACATTATTGTGAGTGTTGTTGTGATATTATGTTACTATAAAGTACCATGCTCTGCCAACTGACATTATAAAAATAATTTTTCCTTGTTTTAGGTGTACTGTGAGTATCAGAGACATCCTATCATGGGTGGACTTCATTAACCAGTGTACTGAAGGAAGTAAGGATGGAAAGTTGACTGTGGGGTCCACTTATATTCATGGAGGTTGTCTGGTATTTCTAGATAGTTTGGGTTCAGGTGTGTAAAATACTTTGTGTCAACATTTCAGATATAGTGTTTATTTTTTGATGTCAGACTTGTGAACTTACGTATGTTGTTTTATTTAGTTTTTATATTACCACCAATCAAAGTGAGAGGAAATGATCTTTTACAAATATGTTATTTAGTTTTTGGGCAGTATACTTGTATTATATTCATGATTTATAGCTAATGGTGCATGATTATATTTTTCCTGTTTGTATTACAGCAGTAAATTATTTCTTCTTATGTCATATTTAAAGTTTCTTCAAGTTCATGTTGTATCAATAGAGATAGATTTACTATTTGTATTGCCTCAGTAAATTATTTTTATTCATGTTGCATCTTTGGATTCTTCCTACTCATCTTGTACCAAGAGGTTTTTCATGATTATGTTATACTAATAAATTATTAATGCTGCATCAACATTTTTTTAATTGTTGTTGGATGGATGAGTTCCTCCAATTAATATTTCCTGTTTTTGGTTTATCAAACATTATTTTTATTTGTGTTGTATCAGATTTTTTCTTCTCTTATATCACTAGCCACTTCCTGTTCATGTAACATTAATATAATCATTTTATTGATGCTGTATCAGTAGATTGTTCAATCAGTTTTCATCAATAGATGTTTTTTTCTTTTCATGTTTTGTCAATATGTTCTTCATAGGCACCATTAAATTATGTTAAAATCCTTATTCAAGAAATTGTCTAAGTACTACAAGATAAACAGAATCTCAGTCAAATAACTGAACACATTGTTATTTGGTCCATGAATTTTTTTTTTCTTGTATTGATTGGTTAAATTGCTTTTATCTGTCACGTGTAGATCTTTTGAGGTTTTAATGTTATAAATAGTGATAGGTGACAGAATTATTATATGTTTGAGCTTTTATAGTAGAGAAACCATTAGATTGAAAAAATTTGTGTTTTATTTTCATTAAAAACTTACCTTGGTAAAGTAGATGTAAGGTAGTTATTACTGTATAGTTTCACTCTTATGTATTTAAAATTAAATTTTTGAGAAGATTTTTATAAAATTGTGTAAAATTTCAATTTTTAAATTAGTGTTTGATGGGCTGAAGTAATTTACATAAATATATTTGTATTGTCAAATAGCCTCCTTTTTTGTTTTGCTTCTGTTTAATAAGGCTCTATATTTTCTATTTTTGTACTTAAAAGTGTTGAGTGCAGTTTTATAGAATAATTGATTTTTAAGTTTTATGTCTGCACAATATTTTTCATGTTATTCATGGAGTTCCCTGTTGGAGGGGGATCATTGAGGTTACTTCTGGAACATTAAACTCAGTTTGTATTTGTCCATTAACTGCATAATTTTTATAAAGGCATTTCTAATATTTTAAAATAAATTATTAAATTTAATATCTGGATGCATAAAGTGTTTAAGCCATGAGTTTTGTGTGTTTAACTAGGGGTGACAAGTATTGGAACCAGTAGAGAAATAAATAAAGTCAGAAATGAGAGTTTACATTTTCTACATTGGCAAGTTAAGAAGTATACTGGACAGTATAATGATCTTGAAAGCTGTGGACTGTTTTTCACTTCAGACAAGGAATCAAGTTTGAAGGTTTATTCCACACTAGATACATTTGGCATAAAACCATTTTACATTTCAACAGGTTAGTTCATTGTGAAGTTTTACATGTTATTTTATGATATCTTCATTTGAGTGTAACAAAAATAATGCTGTTTTTACAATAGATTAGTTTACAGTTTGTTGCTTGCTTTTTGTAAAGTTAATTAAGATACAATACAGTTTATGAACAATTTTTCTTTCTAGCTATAAAGTAAACAAATAACAAATCACTGATTTCTACAGGTCAATTTTGAACAGTAGTTTTGAGATTCACTTTGAAAGATTTTACTTGAGACACTTATTGGGCTATTGTATTATAAAAACTTTGGAAAATTATCAAGTTTGTGGTTGAAAGAGTTGTGAGTTTTTAGGAACTAAACTACACAGGGCTTTGACTGTAATAAGCAAACAGCTTAATCTTAATGTCATGGTAATAAATACTTTGTAAAATGTATATGGTTATTCCCATGATACAGAACTTGTCTGATAGGGTCTGCAAAACATTTTTCGTGGCACATATAATCTATCATACATATCCTTTATAATAGTGTAGGCTATGACACATATCATACAACAATTTTTTTTATGTATACTATTATATATATATGATATAGAACTTTTCTAAAAGTGCTTTAACTGCAATTCCTGTCATATGTGATTTTTATAATATGGCATAATGTGTGATATCTCTGTTATGACATAAAGTGTGTATTATAAGTTGATTCACCAAATAGGAAGTGTTTGTTTCTGTTTTGTTTCCTTTGAATTTCATGCAAAGTTGCATGATAGCTATCTGCATTTACTGTCCCTGTATGAGTCAAGCACCCTTAACATTTGTCTATGCCAGGTCCAGTTAGGAGGTGTTCAGATTTTATAATATCTACTCTTATTTTCTAATTCACTTTTTTTTTTGTGGTTTCTACTAATCCTTTTTTCAAAATTTAAATTTCATTTCAAACTGTCTTTTCTCTGCTTTTCTCTTTTCCTTTCAGTTCCTACTTGTAAGCTATCCACTTGTTTTTATTTCTTAAAATTCTCTTGCTTTTTATTTAATTGTGTTTAATTACTTGTAACATTTCTTCTGACATTTTTCATATTCTCATATTATCTTCTTTTTTTTTTTTACAACTTGCAAATTTTTCAACTACTTTTTTCCCTTTAAGAAGTGAAAAAGATAAACCTTTTGGTGATGCTTTCCTGAACCTTCCTCAACTTTACTTTCTTTTATTAAATTTTTTCTTTCTAAAACATTTACACTAAAACTTCAAAACTCTCTTCAGAAATTTCAATTTCAGAAAATATTTCTTAACTTTCATGACTGTAATTTCATTGCTGTCTCAAAAATATGGATTCATCAATTAGGAAGTATTTGTTTCTGTTTTGTTTCTTTTGAATTTCATGCAAAGCTACAAGAGGGATATCTGCATTTGCTTTCCCTAATTCAGCAGTGTAAGACTAGAGAGAAGGCAGCTAATCATCACCACTCACTGCTTCTCTTTTGCAAATTAATGGTGCAATTGACCGTCACACGTTGAGACATGTTTTCATATTTTACTATCTTTGATAACAGTAATGTTTTATTTAAAACATATCACTAATACAATTGAAAATAATTAAGAGCATAGTAAACCAGTTTATTTACATTGTTTGAATATCATAAACAAGAATGATATTTAGTAAATGATGGTTTGAGTTATTAGAATATTTTACCAATACCTACTACTTATTCTCAGTAAATCTGAGATTATCTGGTTGTTTCTCATCTGATAAATTTTCTTTAGCTTTCATATATAAGTTAACTTGAAAACAAACACTATAAATAAAAAGAATATATAAAAAACAAAATAATTATCAAACTTATTGTTTTTTTCTAAGCCTTCAAAACTTCTCATTGAATACTTACGATAAATACTAAAGGAACTCTGACTAGCAAAAATGTCATAAAACTACTCTAACATAGTA